>NC_090841.1:68333349-68689599 GCF_028021215.1 Eschrichtius robustus | reverse complement strand
CTTAAATCTAGATTAGGGGTTGGCAAAAATGTTCTGTAAAGGGCCAGATAGTTAAAATTTTAGGATTTGTGGGCCAGACGGTCACTCTCACCACTACTCAACTCTGCCACTGTACAAAAGTAGTTGTAGACAACACGTAAACAACTGGGCATGGCTGTTTTCCAATAAAACTTTATAAAAACAGACCATAGGCTGAATTTGCCCCACTGGCTGTAGTTTGCCAAACCCTGTCCAGTTCATCGACAAAACACTAAATCAACGCTTGATATGTAGCGTTTGCCAGTTTGTTTGGAGTAAGTACTCCCACCATAGTCAATTTCAGACTGCTGCTGTGACGTCACTGAATGCAGAGTTGTGAAGAGAGGCGCAGTAGCAGAACACTGTGGGATATTTCCACCAAACAGTTACAGTAGAGATAACTACAAGACCATCAATAATACTAGAGTGTAATAAAATAATTAGGAAGTGACACTGGGTATTTATCACCTTTGTTTTTAATGCAATTAAACTGTAAGACTATATAATTTGATTTTTAATAATGACTGCATTTAACAACTCGCTTACGAAATTCCTGAATATTTATTAAACAGATCTCACAAGACAGTATGAAATGTTTCCAGCACAGCAGTTGATCCTGAACAGTTTCTCTTCTCCATGGCTGCTGGATCAGAGTAGGGGCGTATCTCCCACTGATTTATTTTCTCCTGAGGCACAGTTAGAGTTGTTGGCAAGTAAATATTATTGAAACAGTTATCCTGCTCAAAAGATAACCTTGTCAACACTTAAAACTCAAAGCACCCATCAGTTCTTACTCACATCTTCAAAATTATTACAGATTCGTTGCACATTTTAAACCAAAACATGCTCAATGTCTTCCTTAAACACAGTGTGACTTTAACCTATCTGTACTTAAAAGGGTAGATACGATAGATTATGACATTGCATGAAAAATCCTTATGCACAGCCTTTTACCCTTTTTATACATCCACCTCGAGGTAAGGAAATCAAAAACTCATATGTAAATTCACTACAGCAAAAGAGATCCTTACACTGAAGGTCTATGCGTGAGGCAACATGGTTAAATTGAAAAGGATACCATTAGAATCAGAAAAATATAGGTTCAAATCCTTGCTTTGATATGTGCTCACAATGTGATCTAAAGTAAAATTTCTAACCATTTTAAAGTCTCATTCTCCTATTCTGTAAAGTTGATCATGAGATTGTTACGCAGCTTAAATGAGGAAGAAAATGATATGAAGTACCCCAGGGTTCAGCTCTTACAAAGCACTCAGTAAATGGAAGCTATTAGTGTTATTCACTGAAATGTTCATCCCACCCCATTATGTTTTCTGATGATCACAATAGCTACTTAAATGCCAGTGATTATTCACACTTTTAATTGTTCAAAATTTGGGTGGGGGGCCCTGTATTTCAGACACATATGCATCCATCATGCATTGGGTACCAGCAGTCGTGCTGAAAGTTCACAATTTTTCAGATCTACAAGGTTGAATTGGCAGTTACCAATTACCCATGTGGTAAACTGAGCTTCTTCTGCTTTTCAGCTATATATAAGAAGCCAAAAGTGGCATGCTACCATTGAAAAGAACGTAGTGGCTTACCATCTCAATGATTTGTCCCTACTTGGTAAGGCTATCTAAGGTGGCTCGCCTTAGCTGAGTGGAGGCATTCAGCTTCAAATTAGCTTTACCTTTCCCATTCTGTCTCATGAATGGGTCACACTAGATATTAAGATTGAAGCGTCTGTTGCCTTTTGCACTTCTATAGGAGCATCCTAAACTATCTCCACAAGTGTTCAAATGATTCTTTAGGAAGATTTCTCTTATTAACTTCAATATGGGGAAAACATGATGCCATCATATGCACTTGAGGGTTCTAACCCAGTACTTAAGGAGCAGGTAGGCATCTGTTGGTATTGCCCAGTATTGTCTTTCCCCAATAATCTCTTTATCTCCTACAGCTCTTAATGGTGACACAGCCACATTAAAATTTTGATTCACTATTGCACTTCGAATCTTCCCAAGTTCCCACTGAAATGTCCAAAAATATAGAGGTGATCCCAGACTTCCAATACAATCATCTGTTCTTATTATTTTATCACAATTTAGACAACCCTGCAGTGAGCAAAACTCATATTCTTGACCATTTAAGAGTGGCTGGTGACATCAAGCTTATGTCATCATAGCGATAAACTCGATACATTTGGTGAAAGTATTTTCTTCACCATACTTAGCACCCATAGTTGAAAAATAACTATGTGCCCATTTGCTTTGATTTCTTTTAACAGGCTAAATAAAACAGTTACCAGGCCCAATATTGGTCTAGGAGCTTTCTGAAAGGAAGGCATAAGTGACTTTCTTTCTTCATGATTCTTTTCTTATTTCCTTTTTTCTTTCAAGCAATATGTACTTAAACACGACCTCTATTGGCTATATTTTGATAATCACATACCTTAAAGCAAAATATCTTTATTGAGCTGAGTTGTATTTTGCTCTCTGTATATTTTAATTCTCCAACTTCAAGCACATAGCAAAGCGCTCAATATTTTCTTGCCTAAGGAATTTTTGAAGAGCTGAAAGCAAAAGCCCTCAGCTCTTCCTGCACTGTGTGAAAACCTAAACACACAGAAGAGATTATACTGGTCCAGAGGGAACTGGAGGAAATGCAGTACTTAAGAGAGAACATGGGCGAGCTGAACAGGGCAAATATTCCTTAGCAATGGGCTTTGTGAGACATTATCAGAAATGTTTAGTGTGGGCAAAACTGGGTTGGCAGTTTGGGGAAGAAGACTGGTTTTCTTTCTTTCTTTTTTTTTAACATCTTTATTGAAGTATAATTGCTTTACAATGGTGTGTTAGTTTCTGCTTTATAACAAAGTGAATCAGCTATATATATACATATATCCCCAAATATCCTCCCTCTTGCATCTCCCTCCCACCCTCCCTATCCTACCCCTCTAGGTGGTCACAAAGCACCGAGCTGATCTCGCTGTGAGAGGATTGGTTTTCATAGCCCCAGAGATGATTAGGATGGAGCCAGTGCTCACTGAGTCGCAGGGGTCCCTAATGAGAGCAGGGCAGTGGCAAACACAGACAAGAAACTCCTCAACAAGCAGTGGAATTCTCTTCTGAACAGCTCTCTTCACAGGCAGATGAAACTCTACCTAGGCAAAAAGATAGATGATAGATGATAGATAGATAAGATAGATAGATAGATAGGCAGATTTTCCCCCTTCTTTAAGGATAAAAAGATTTGAATATATAAATACATATTCAATATATTCAATACGTATTCATTTTCAAGACAACTTATTTAAGCTCCACATACTTGATGTATATAAGCATCTGAAAGGACAGGAAAACAAAGAAAATATTATACAGAAAAAAAAATCCTGTAGTTCAAAAGAAGGCATCCATCTGAGTTATCAGAGGAAACAGTCTATGACGAAACAGATTATGCACCAAGCAAAATCCAGGAGAAAACTGTTTTTAAAATCTAATTTACATTCTCAATATGATTCCCGAAGATATTATATAAATGAAAAACAAAAAAAAAAAAATTGAGAGCAGGGAAGATTACTTTCGGAGGGAAATTGTTATACTAAAAGTGACAAATATAGCAGATGCCCTAAAGGACAGAATGAATAGTAAATCAAGAAATTAGATAAATAGCTCAAAAAATCCTCCTAGAGCAAAAAACAAAACCCATGAGTAATGACTATAAGAAAAATATAAAAGGCAAAGAGAATAGATCCAGGAGATGTAATAAAAATAAAATAGGACAGTGCTTTTCATACATTTTCCCACAGAGAAACAGCACCAGAAAATAAACATATTTGTACACATCTGTAGTGGGGAGTAGACAGGTGGGTGGAAAATGAGGAAGGAGAAGTTCTGACCAGGGGTGGAATATCACGTGATCCACAGTGAGCAAAACACGTATTTTAAATTTTTTACTTTATCTTTATAATTATTGCAAATTTAACTTTTATTCCCCAATATATTAAATTTTGTTTATGTAACATCATGAGGGAAAAAAGAAATGTTTCTCAGCACTTTCTGCAACTTGTATTGGCTGCTGAAAAGAACTAAAAAAATTGGATGAACTTTTAAAGTATATTATTGAAAGTTCTAAATAAAGAATAAACTAGTAAGTACCTCCAAAGTTAAGGAAGCATGGAAGTCTCTTGCCTTGAGGATTTGGCAATCCCAATATATTAGAATCTTATTTTTGATGGGATTCTAAGTTGGAAGAGATGGAAGAGACATCCCAGGGTCTGTACAAAATGGGGCATGCTATAGGAAACTCTCTGCAGCCAACTTCCTCTACTCTCCCCCCAAAATAACCCCTAAGACTCCAAATGGCCATACATGCAAGAGTGATGGCAAATCAAAATGGCAAAGTTCATGGGGGAATTTCGTATTGGTTTCAAATCCTTTGGTTATATGGGTAATATAAAGTCTTGAATTTCGTTTAAGGATGTCATGGAATTATAGTGACCCCAGGCAACTTGAAGAAGTAATAGCACAGGGAGATGAGCTCGGTGCTTTGTGACCACCTAGAGGGGTGGGATAGGGAGGGTAGGAGGGAGGGAGATGCAAGAGGGAAGAGATATGGGAACATATGTATATGTATAACTGATTCACTTTGTTATAAAGCAGAAACTAACACACCATTGTAAAGCAATTATACTCCAACAAAGATGTAAAAAAAAAAAAAAGTAAATTTACTTCTTTCTGGAGGGACACCCCTTTACTGTATTCCTCAAATAATTCCTATAAATAATTTTTCACATGCAATGTAACACACAGCTCAAGATAACTGGATACCCAAGGAAATTAGTCTTCAAGATAACTGGGTACCTCAGAAAATTAGCATCAAATACACCCCTCAGTATAAGCTCCTCCATCCCTCCTTCTTCATTCTCAAGTTTTACACTGGAGGCCACATGTTCCAGAAGGTGGTATGAAATGGCAAAGGGCTGCCTAATTCACATTGAACACTGAGGGATTAAGACATGAACCATTACTATTTTAAGCCTCTGAGATTTAAGGGTTTGTCTGTTGTAGCAGCAAACCTTAATTATCATGACTAACACCCATATATATAGAAAGAAGCCTGTACTCGTATGCACTAAAATATTAATTATGATTGATTTTGAGTGAATTTTCATTTTTCTTTTCCTTAGCTATTACTATGATTTTAAAACAAAAAAACCCTTTGAGTGATCTTCCCTTGCAGACTTGGGGTTAAAAACAATACAGGTGTTCAGTGCTGTACTAGGATTTTTCTAACCAAACAGATGTAAAGGTCATATTAACTACTTAAAGTTCAAATAATATGTATGTTTACATTAAAAATCTCAGTGGATCAGAAGTAACTTCTTATTGATCAGCAGGACAGACTGCTACTGACTGTTAGTCGATAACTATATCCCTAAGGAAGAAGTAGTAGTTGAGTCAAAATCAAGAATAGCTAATATTTATCGAACCATTACTATGAGCCCAGCATATCTACTAACTCATTTAATGCTCACAATCACCCTGTGAGATGGATACAACTGTTATCTCCAGTTTCCAGAGGAAATGGAAGAACAGAGAGATGCAGTCACTTGCCCATGATCTCAGCCTGTCCCAGCTGCAGTGAGGACTGCAGATGTGGTGGTTTGTGTCAATCCTGGTGTCCTCAGCCCCACACTACATTAGACCCTACAAAGCACTCCTCTAAATGAATCTCAGGAAGAAATATGTTTTAAGATGTAAGTCCCTAAAAACAGACCAGTGTGAAGCAGGTCTAATTGACAAAAGTGATATTAAAGAGGGCAGGGAGGGTAAAGGCACAGGGCTAAGGCGCAAAGTACTGCTAGATCACCAAGCCCTGATGAGACGAAATGGTTGCTTCAGCTTTTCTAAGTGTGGTCATTAATTTATGTATCAACTTGAGTGGGCCAAGGGACACCCAGATATCTGATTAAACATGATTTCTAGGTGTTTCTGGAAGAGATCAGCATTTGAATTTGTGGACTAAGTGAAGCAGATGGCCCTCCCCAAAGTGGGTCAGCATCATCCAATTCACTGCAGGCCTGAAGAGAACAAAAGGGTGGAGGGCAATTGAATTCACCTTCTCTCCACCTGACTGAGCTGAGGCGTCATCTTTTGCTCTTGGTCCTTTTGGTTCTCAGATCTTCAGACTTGGACTGGAATCTGTGCCCTCAGCTCTCTGGCTTGTAGGCCTTCCTTTGAACTACACCACTGGTTTTCCTGGGTCTCTGGCTTGCAGATGGCAGACTGTGGGACTTTTCACCTTCCATGATTGCACGAGTCAATACTTGATAATAATTCTCGTTATATACACATGAACACACACACATATGTCCTATTGGTTCTGTTTCACAAGAACCCTAATAAACTATGCATATTTTGTTTATTCCCATGATGTTACCAGCCCGAGATGGTTGCAAAGATGTCCCACATAAATTTCAAGCTGAACAATGGACAAGATGGGGCTTAGCCATAGCCTAAGGAAGAGAAGTCAGGGAAGGCCCATCTAACTTCCATCCCAGGAAGCCGTGATGCTCATTGTCAAAGTTGGCTGCTTTGGGAGCAAGAATAGAAGGTTGGGGTCAGGGATGGAGAGAGTGATACCAAGTCTATTCCGTAATAGTTAGGACCCTTCATTTAATAAATAACTGTATTAAGAGTGCTATCAGGGTAATTCAGTCACGAGAGGAAACTCATAAGTATTAAAATATGGACTATTGGGGACTTCCCTGTTGGCGCCGTGGTTAAGAATCTGCCTGCCAATTCAGGGGACATGGGTTCGATCCCTGGTCCGGGAAGATCCCACATACCACAGAGCAAGTAAGCCCATGAGCCACAACTACTGAGCCTGCCCTCTAGAGCCCGCAAGCCACAACTACTGAACCCACACGCCACAACCACCAAAGCCTGCATGCTCTTGGGCCCACGTGCCGCAGCTACTGAGCCCACGTGCTGCAACTACTGAAGCCTGCGTGCCTAGAGACCATGCTTCACAACAAGAGAAGCCACTGCAATGAGAAGCCCGTGCACCACAACGAAAAGTAGCCCCCACCCGCCGCAACTAGAGATAGCCCATGCGCAGCAACAAAGACCCAACACAGCCGAAAATAAATAAATATTTTAAAAAAGGACTGTTGGTAATATTTTAATATTTTAATTTTAAAACTGGTGATTCTGCACAAAGCAGTCCCCTGTGTAACCTAGAGACTCTCAGGAGAAGCCTTGATAGCCGCTGACTAAATAAATCCCCTTTGCTTCTGAGCTGTTACATGAGTTGCCCACAAGAAGCTGCTCAGTTCCAAGTGTTGTCACCTCCACCAGCGACCTTGACTTGGGGCCTGTGTCTGAAGACGCTGTTGTTTGCCTGATCCATGGCCTCTCTAATTACCCTGGCCTGACTTGGCCAGTTGGTAGTCACATCACTTGCTTTTGGTCTCACATCAATCGCTCTGGGGAACAGCCACAAATCTCTCTGATATGCTCCACCCCACCCCCTAATAATGTGAATTTTGAGTATATTCAAGACTGTATTTTAAGTTAAATCATCCCACTGCTATCTCCCAATTTTTATAAAATTTAGTATCAGGTAGAAAATTGTATTTATAGAGAATTTTCCCATTAAACATGTTTCTCCATTAAACATTTTGAAAAGACTAAAAAGAAATACCCCCTAACATGATAAAATTGGTAATATCTGACTGATAAAATTACAGATGGTTACCCCAGATTTTATTAAATGTTAGATTACTTTAGTAATGGTAAGTTTGAATAAATAAGAAAGCAACCTGGTTCTTTCACAGAAAGTTTTATAATTGTTAATAAATGAATTCTTAAGATTATATTTTTATATATGCATATACACACAAAAATGTGTTATATGTATGTGAGTATATGTATGTCTGCAAGTGTATATATTGATATATATGTGCTTATATATGCATACATATATACATATCAAGTCTTAGAGCTAGAAGGACCTTAAAAAATAATCTTGCTTCCTTCACAAAATCTAAAATTATCTGTTGTGGCCTGTGGTCATTTTAAACCTATTTATATTTTAATTTTTATATTAATCAGCTGGTTTGCTGGGAATTGCAGAGAAGCAGGGAGTCATTGGATATTAGAGCCAGAGGAAACTTAATAGCCTCAATTCAGGCCCCTGCCAGGAAAATGATGAATTTATAATCATTAACAAGAGGTGACTAAGGAAACCAAGCCCAATTTTATTAACAGGTGTATCTTGGGAATAATTATGTCTGGGCCAGAAGCCCATTTCAAGATTACTCTCTTCTTCTAAGTAGAGTTTCACGTTCAGTCCCTTGCTGTGTTTTTGCAATGCCAAACTGACAACGGAACCATTTCAGTCAAAATGTCAAAATATCATTCATTTCATTGGTCAACATGATACCAAACCATCACATTAAGAGATTTGTTTGCCCTAAATTGAACATGTTTTGGTATCTACTGGCATAGTCTTTCTACATGAATATTTAGGACTTTCTCCTTCAGAAGGCCTACGTTCCAAAGTATTATCCAGGTCAGTTTTAACTCATATAGATACCCCACTCAAAAATCAATTAGTCAATTTCAGATAGATTGAAGACTGACATAACTGTAAGAGATAAAATAGTAAAGCTTCCAAAAGATAATATGGGGGAATATTTTCATGACCCTGAGACAGGCAAAGATTTCTCAACAGTACACAAAAAAGCACTAATCAGAAGGTAAGGATGAATAAATTGCAAATTTCTCATCTAAAGACATCATTTAGAGTGAAAAGGCAAACCACAACAAGGATAAGAAAATTATTTTCAGTGACAGAGAGCTCCTATCCAAAATATTTAAATCACTTCTGTGTATTAATAAGAAATGAATAGATGACTTGAACAAAATATGGACAAAAGATTTGAACAGATACCTCACAAGGAAGGATATCCAAAAGGCCAATAAACATGAAAAGTTATTCAGCATCATTAATCATCAGAAAAATGCAAGTTAAAAACTAAAACACGGTAGCATCATATATGTAGCAGACTGGCTATAATAATTGGATGACCTGACATTACCAAGTGTTGGTAAGAATGTGGAACAACAGGAATTCAGGCACACTGTGCATGGTGAGGGGGGTAAATTGATACAGTGCTTTTTAGCAGCACCTAGTAAAGCTGAATATCGGTACATCCTATAACCCAGCAATTCCACTCTTATATATGCTGACACATATACCAAAAAAAGACACTTACAAAAATCACCATAACAACAATATTCATAATAACCATCAACTGGAAATAATACAAATATCCAGGACTAGTAAAACAGATAGATGAATTGTGGCATATTCATATAATGGAATACTACAAGGCAATGAATGAATAAATGACAGCTATACACAGTGTCTGGATAAATCTCACAAAGATGTTGAGAAAATAAACCAAACACACACAAAAATACAGTATGGTTCCATTTATATAAAGTTCAATTCTACATTATACATCAATAAGCAATATTTACAAACAAACAAACACAAGCAATATGCCCAGGTATGTTATAGGCTTGGTCTCAATACAAACCACTTAAAAAGCATGACTCATATAAATACAAAACAAATGTATTACTTAGATCTATACCTCATTAATGAGGGAACCAGCTAAAAGGTAAAGCTGGCTCAAATAAGAATTAGAAGAACAGGATTATAAAATCCACCAGGAAAGACATACTGAAATAACTTTCTGAGTTACAGACAAATCATTCAATGTCCAACAGGGTAATAAAACTAACCTTTATGATTATCAGCTCTATCAGACTGAAATATGCTCCAGTAAGACACTGAAAGCACCCTGAGCTATCCTTTGTGGGTATAAGTGCTATTAAGCATTTGATTGATCATGTTGAAGGGTATGACTGAAGACATAAATATTTTAATATTTGGAACTATTATAGGTAGTCAAAAATAAAGTTGAAATTTTGTAAACACGGATTCACATTCCAAGTTTTCTACAATTCCTTCTGGGCCATCTGCTTGTGTATCTGAATGAATGATATACCAGTAAAAAATGGTACTTGATAAGGGGGCAGGGAAAAATGTGAACTTCTTGCTTTGCTGAGAAATAAACATGAACTAAGCGGGCTATGAGATTTTTGTGGAGACAAGTGGCTGATGAGAGTAAAAACGACGCAGATTCCTCACCTCTCTGCATCCACAATAACTTCCGTGAAATGTCTGAGGATGTCAGGTCACTTAAATTGTTTTTAATTTATAAAATTATGTTACCCCTTCTGTGTGGTCTCAAGTCATTCAGTACTCAACAGACAGAGAATTCTTTCAACGTGGCAGGCACTGTTCAAACGCTGGGTGGCAGGAGTCAATGTGTAAGAAGTGAGTGGATACAGTTTGGATATATTTTGATGGTAGAGGATGATTTTCTAATGGGTTGAAAAGAGCTGGCTAGGAGGAGAGACATGGATGAGGTGATACTGGGGTTTTCTCCTAAGAAGTTAGAAGAATGGTGTTGCAGTTTACCAAGATGGTAGAAAAATGTGGGAAGATCAGACATAGGTTGAGAAATTTGAAGCTCCCATTTGGACTCATTAGGTTGAAAATGCTTCTTAGACATCCACTGTGGTGATACTGATCAAGCAGGTACATATATGAGCCTCAAACTTAGGAAGAGGTCCAGCCTGAAGACACAGACATAGGTAGTTTTAAAGGACTGGATGAGATCATCATGCAGGTATATATGGGCAGAGAAAAGGGCTTTGGAGTGAACCTTGGGGGTCCAAAGTTTAGGCATCTGGATGATGAGGAGTAACGAAGCAAAGGAAACAAAGAAGGGACCAGAGAGGTAGCAGGAGAGCCAAGGGAGAGCGGGTCCTGGAATAGGAATAGCAGGACAGGCAGAGTTTTAAGACAGCTGCAAGCAGGTTGACTGAGGACAGGTCAAAGTTCTCTCCTGCTTGCTTCTAACTTTCAGTAAAATAGGAAGAAGGGTTATCTGCTAAGAGTTAGGATGGGGCAAAGATACATAGGATTTGGAGAGAGAAAAAGTATAAAATAGTCTACGAGAACAGGAGAGTGAACTAAGGATGGCTGTGGTCCTAAAGGCACCCTCAAGGTTATGGTCTTGAATAGAAAGGGACATAACAACGTGGTTTTGTGTTTTTCTCCAGCCACTGCCAGATGCTTCAGTGAAGGTGAGGAGAAGGCAGGGAGCTGGATTTACCCAGGGACTGGCCTTTCCCAAATGACTACAGCAAAGGGAGAGAGAGCGAAGGGAGCTGAGGGTATGTGCAAAGCGTACATGATGGACCATGGAAGCTAAGCTGGGTAAGGACGGTGACTCTATGAGGGGTGGAGGGGGGTGGAAAGGTCAGAGGGTCAATGGATTATAAATCCCAGGGGGTGGTTAAGTTTTTGCATTGGGGTGTATGAGGGAGTGAGCTGGCACAGGATAAGGGGGTGATCTCAAAGTAGGGTGGCGAAATTGAGGTCAGGAAGGGACACAGCACTTCGCAAAGGGCTAGAGTACACTCTGGAAGGAGAGGGCAAGGAGAGGGCAGAGGACCCAGTCACCGGAGATGAGGAAGCCAAAGAGCTGTGACCACAGGGGGCCAGGAAGGTCATTATGTTGACCTATCAGGAGCTACTACAGGACCAGGAGTGGGTCACAAACGACAGTTTCCTATCAGAGAGGAGGGCCCAGGTCAACGTATAAAGAAACTTCATCCAGGTGGAGGACTTGGTGGGGGGTCTGCTACATGGGCATTCAGGATGAAGGGGGAGGATGGTCTGAAAGCAGCAGTGAGGAGCCCAGGCCCAGGGCTGAGAGGACAGAGGAAGAGGAAACCACCAGAGGGGCTGTGGGCAATACACCGTCCTCAGGGGAGGCTGTCGCATCTCCTTAGAACGACAGATTGAGAACACAGTGGCTTTTGCTACTGAGTCGCCTGTTCAGAGGGCATAGTGGAGGGCCGGGGTCTGTGATGGGGTCAGGTTAGGGGGGCCCCATAGGAATGGGGGTCCAGATGTTGAAGAAGGACATGTAACCTTGGGGCTCAGGACACAATGGGATTGGTCCTGAGGCTCTGCCCCTCTTTGGTGAGGCTGAGGGCTTGAGAGGGGGCATCGAGTTAGAAGACTCTGGGCTCCTCTTCACTCTGCCTGGGGCAGGGATGCAGGCTAATGGAGCAGTGGAGTTAGAGGAATGGATTATTGATTATCCCTTCCTCTACAGAGAAGTAAAAATAGGCCTACTAAGTTTTCGAAAGAAGTGTTAAGAGCTGAGAAAGAGGAAGAGCAGGTATCTGCCCCAAACTCTACCACTGTCACTAACATTTCTGGATCAGGTGGAAGTTTAACCAGCTCGCAGCACACTAAGCCCATGTCGTCACTGACCAGAATGGCCATCAGGCAATAAAAGAGACAAGACTCCTTTCTGCTGGGGGCTGAGAATAGGGATGGGAATTTTAAACCTGTCCTGTTTGTATGAAAAATCAGGGCACTGGTGAATAGGACTTTGGACACTGACCATTGGTCAAGGGGCGCCCATTGGCAAATGGACCCAACTGTGGTGTTTTCAACACATCACAAGACATGTGGAGAATAAATATCCTGCTTATCCAGAAGCAAGGGAGTTCTTATGGATGGCGAAGAAGAAAGGACACCAAACTCAGGTGTGCCCATGGCTGCTGTTATGGAAAGTAAAACAGTCTGAAGCATAATGGGAAGTGGTGAAAAATGGAAACTCAGCCAAGAATAGAAAACTGCACTTTAAGTGGATAATGGATAATGGAGACCACTACTGTCCTAAGATGCTCTCCTCCAAACAGAGTCACCTTTTAAGTGATTTGATTTCACCACTAAATTGTTTGCCCATAAGATAAGTGGTCAATTAAGGCAGAGAGGGAGTTGCATTTGAAGAGATTAATGTTTCAGGCTTTTAGATCCCATGCAGAAAAGAAAAAAATTAGGAATCAACTGTTTCTTTTACCTGCCAGAATGATGCTTCCTTGCCTCCAAGTATTTGCTGCTGGGAGAGTCCAGCCTTCCTGCATTAGCATTCAACCTGGACCACTTTCCTTAAAGCTGATTACTGGTAGGGCGGCTTTGGAGAAGGCCTGAAATGGATTCACAGTGCTGCCTTACACGGAAGGCACACTTTGCCCCAGGAAAATCAGAGGGTAATTTGTCTCTAATACTTCTTGGCTGGCTGGAAATGTCTACTTGGTTTTTAAACCATAGGTCAGGTTCCCCAGGGTCCTGGCATCTCATCTCTAGAAAGCAAGGTCAGTCTTAATGGTGGAAATTAGAATGAAGGAGAGAGGATGTGCTTCAAGGTGACAGGAAGTAGCTGTTTAAATATCTACAATGTTTACCTTCCCCTGATGGTTTCCCAGGCATTCCTGTTTATTCTGGGGAGTGGGCTGGAAATAGTCCCACCGGTGGGGCGAATTGGAAGACACCACTGCACACAAGAGTGCAGATATTAAATTCCACTTAAACACTGGATGCATTAGTCTCCAAATTGTTCTGGGCACAGCTACCCCTGCTCCCTTGTCTGGGGAGCTCATTTTGTGGAAGGTCCCAAAGAACCATTGATTGTAGTGGCTTTCCTTGGGCTCATCCCTCATCAAGGTGAAAGGCCAAAAGCAAACTGAACGTTAGCGAGGCTATGCACCACCCACCAGGCTTCTATAGCGCTGGAGGAGGGCGAGTGGGCATGATGAACACATGTTCTGAGAACTGGCCAGATGCTGAGTGAGCAGGTGATTTACTCCTGCAGAAAGCCAAGAAGAGATGACTAAAGGGAGAAGGACCCAGGAGATCAGTGACTAGATGATTTCCTAACGACCTGAGACAGTGCCTTCCTCCGTACCTAACATAATAGCAGGGATGCCCTTTGGACCGGGGAGAGAATCTGGATCATTAACCCTAGCTGGATGACATTTTTTTCCCCTAGTTAGATGACTTTTAAGAGGAAAGAGGATGGAAGCTATGGGGAACTTCAGATAGTTGGGAAATTCTTTTCTACTGATACGGATGCATCACTGATTTATATTTGTGGCTTCTTGAATCATGGAACACCTCCTTGCAAAACATAAAGTTTTGGACTCTCGCACTCCAAGGTATGTGCATGTGTGTACATATACACATATCAGATTTGACATACAATTTCAGAGAATTTTTGTGCTCCTAAACTTACCCATTAAGCGCAGTTTAGGAAATTCTGCCTTATATAGAGTATGAGGGAAATGCTCTAAGAACAAAATTCCCCTTTTCAGAAAGTTTAAATATATTTAATTAAGGGGGGGTGGAGTGAGTATTCCTCATTAAAACACATAGGTAAACATGAGTTTTTAATCTCTGAAGTTAAATTCCTGAATATTTGTTTTTAGTTTCTCTTCCAGGCTTCCCTTGTCAATTTGTCACTTTCATAATTAAAATGGGTAAAACTTAGACATCTATTAACAAAATATGTATTTAGCCTTTATAATATTCAAACAAATATACTAAGAGCCCTGCCAAGTATGTAGAGATGAACAAGGCACATTCTAGATGCTCAAAGAGAATCTGAAAATGCTGTAGAAATGAGATATTTTCAAAAGCAACTCTGATACTACATAGAACGTGGCTACAAGACAGGAATCCAAGAAGATCAAAGGGGGAGGTGCATTTCTGGATGACATAAGCTGGGAGGGTTTCATAAATGACATGCAATTTAAACTGATGTTAAAAGTTGTTTTCAAACTATTTTATCCTGAACCTTCAGTGAGAAATACATTTCATATCACAATGTAGCACACATAGTCATATATCTATCTGAAATAAAAATTTCACAAAGAGATATTTTCTCTTATTGTGGGTCAGTATACTCTGTTATGTCCTATTCTCCTCTATTCTACTGCTCTCCACTTATTTTCGTTTAGCCAAAAATCATGATTGGAACCCATGAAGTTTATTTCACAACCCAACTGTTGTCAACAATTTTATAAACACTGCCTTAATGGATAGAGGGGGGGGTTACTTTGCATGATTAATATCAATTGATATTTTCAGAAATCCTATGCTGGGTACCATTATCATCCCTAATGAGGAAACTGGGATTTGGAGAGATTAAGTAACATGTTGAAGATCATGCAGCTCTTTGGTAGTGCAATAGGAACTGAACCCAGCTCAGTCTGACTGTGTAAAAGCCCGAGATCATGAAAAGGCACAGAGAGAGGAAACAGTGTTTGGGGCAATGTTCATTTTGGCTGTAGTGCAGGGGATAAGTAGGAAAGTTGGGAGAGATGATTATAAAAAGGAATCAGAGTATTAATTTTTTTAAATAATTTAAGTAAAATTCTTCTTTGTCTTTAATTCCTTGTCTCATTCTCAAAATCCTCCTGGAGAATCTCCCTGCAACCTTAATTTAATTTTCCCATGCTTGATTTGTAGTTACATCCGTTAAGAAAGACAATTTGACTCATAGGAGATAGTTGAAAACTTATGTGCTTTAATGCTTAGGAAAACAGAAGAAAAAAATATGACAAGAAGCCTCAAAAAAGTTCTCAAAAAATCTTACTGGGCAGACAGAACTTCCAAAAGTGAAATAAATATAGGTATATTAAACATACGCACGTAAAGTGAAACATTATTTTTAAAAATAAAATGTATAGGCTATATTACAGGTACAGTCTGGTAGTCAAGAAAGGGAGGAAACATTTTTAGTTGGCTGCTGGAAGGCTTTCGGAAGTAGATGGGATTTAGAAGGGCAATATAGGAGAAAGGCATTCCAGGTAAGGTGATGACAAGGTGAAGCCCAGAGAGCACTTGGGTAATGGGTAGGGGTGGCAGGCAGAGCGAGAAAGGGGGTGAGAGGTGGAAGGAGCTGTAAGCGATTAGAAGGGTGGTGAAGAGAGTCAAGGCTGGGCCCAGGCTGCTGAGGACCATCAATGCAGTCTTCATTAAATTATCATCTTCTGTAACTAATAGTAAATGTAGACTATACATCTGATATATCTAAACTGAGAATTTCATTCTTATAACAGTAGAGACAAAAAGTCGAGGATGAAAACAAAACCTAACTTGTGTTTATCGTTTGAAAAGTTATATATTGCATCTTTTAAGTTATCATTAGTATTATTTAGACGAGAGCACCCACATCTTGAACTGATCTGGGGACACCTCAGAGTTAATATACAGTGATTGTTGTATTTACAATCTGAAGAAATAATGAAACCCTCTCATTTTTTCCCCCCAATATTTCACTAAACACCTTCTAAAGTAATGGAAGGTATATATAATACTTTCAAAAGAAAGCACAGGACTTTGGATAGCTGGGTTCGGGTTCTTAATTATGACTACTACTGCAACGTTCATGATACCACAGATAACAATCCCCTTTCTACTCCAGAAGTAAGCATTTTGTTCTGTGTTAAAATGTGCTGGATTATTTGCCTTTTTAAAAATATATTGCCTGCTCAATAGAAAATAGATCTCAAAATATCCTTTTTGATTATTTGTGCTTTACATTCAACATCAATATCATAGAAAGAATAATTCATGAAATAGATTCTACTTTGGCTGGCTATTTGCAGAAAGCAAAGGAATTTAAAAAGATATCTTTAATAACATCCAAATTCTAAGACAACATCCTCGGTTTCAATTGGAAATATGTTTCCAATAGCCCAGTACTCTCCTTCCAGAACTGGTCCAGTAGAAAAGAGGCAAAGAGGGTTCTTAGCTAATATTAAAGCACTAATTTGGTTACCAGTTGGGGAGAGGGGTGTGTGTGTGTGTGTGTGTGTGTGTGTGTGTGATTTTGAAGAAAGTAACTACCCAGACGTTATTTTATCTATTTTGTATGAATACAGCTAAAAATGGTTGACCATCAAGTATTATAATTGTTCTCAAATCTGCACCTGTCTGAAACACAATCAGTTCTTGTTTTACAAACAAGTTATGATTTACAAAGTCCCTGTGAATACTGAATTAGTGAATACTGAATCATTGCTCCTAGGAGAAATACAGGGTTAGGTTCCTTTGAGCCTCTGGTGACATTTTTTTTTTAATAGTTTCCATTTTATTTTTTCTCTTCATATATAAGTTAAGCTTTATGGGCTAAGGTGTACGTCTCCTTTGTGTCTTTAGCAGATACCCCAAAGTCATATAGACAGGGTAGCTTAATAAGTATTGCTGAAGACTGACCAGATTTTATTAAAGAAAGCTATATTAAGCCTCTGGTAACATTTTTGTCAACTGATTAATATATAACTGTGTTTTATGTGTGTTTCTGTTTAAAGACATCTTATTTTAATATATATTACTGATTCATTAACATTGAACTTAGCCAATAGCACTATCACGCATGCCTGAACGAAGATTACTAACTTGAAGGGGTGTCCAGTATACCTAAATACTGAAAACTAGAAGTTAAAGAATAACGTGTTTAGTGCATCCTTTTCTTGTAAAAACAAAAAGCAAACAAAAAAATGTGTACGTATGTGTGTGTTGGTGTTTACACAAGCATGCAGAACAGAGTTGAAATATAATAGCACCAGGCTGTTAGCATTATCTTAGGGCGGTAAAGGGGGGGAATGGGGAGAAGAGTATTAACTTTTTTTTTATGCATCTTATATTTTTTTACATGAAACATAAAATAAACATGTTTTACTAATGTGTTTAAAATAAATTAAAATGTGTTTTATAAAATTTAATTCCTATTTATTTATTTATTTATAAAGAATAAGAGTGTTAATAAAATTAATAAACCGCTGGCTCTCTTTAGTTAGGCAGAAGAAACCATAAATTAATCTGAGGAGGCATTACATCTGTGACTACTAACGAGAGGTTTCTAATGGTTTAAATTAAATTAGAATTAGACTAAAATAATGCTAATAGATTTGCGAATCTTGGTAAAAGTTTGGTTTTATAGAAAATATAAATGATCAAAATGACTTGAGAAAAAAATAGAAAACCTGGAAAAATAATCACTTAAAAAATGAAAAAATTATCAAAGAATTACTTCTCCAAAAGAACTAGGCTCTGATGATTTTAGCAGCCAATGCTTTTAAACACATGATTTCAATACCATAAAAACAGTCGAGGGAAGGAAAAACCTATAAAACTACTTTATTCATTCCATTGAAACAGGAGTACATATGTGTGTGTGTCAAACACACACACACATTATAAAAAAGAATGCATCTATCACCTTGCTGGGAAAGAAGTGTGAAACTAGAGAGCCAGAAACATTGAACAACGTCTGGAAGAAAAAGCAGACTGGATCAGAAGGGCATGGAAACCAGAGAAAGAAAAATATCACACACGGAAAAGAAATGTATAGACTAAAACCACACTTTCCCCCCTTGAAGCCCTCAGGCCACTTAAACTTGGAAGGGCTCATGCATTTCAGAGAGCAAAATTTGACTTTGAGTTCCAACCTGAAAAATGCAACAATTTTAATCCCGTATGCATTGAATAATATACATTAATAAAATTTACAGAACTAATAATAGATAGTAAAATAAATAAATAAATACTAATAAAAGTGACAGAAGTATAAGGAGAGACTGACAAACCTGCCAAAACAATGGAAAACTCTTCACCTCAAATAACTGATAGACCGCAGACCAAAAAACAAAGCAAAACAAAACATCGGAAAGACACACGGGATTGAAACAACACAACGAATAAATGCAATCTAACGGATATTGTGATATTACTAAAATACTCACCCACATATCTGTCAGTCAGGAGCCAATCAAGAAAAGAGAAGCCACATTAAGTCTTTCAAACAGGGGTGAGGGGATTTTGTGCAAGAAATTGGTAACATATGTGATGGAAGAGTTGCAGTGACAGATGCGTGTAGTTGAGCCAAGAGATGAGCATAGCAGGACGCCACCACCACGCCAAAGCTGGGATCAGTAATAATGCACAGCTTTCTCAGGCAGCTTTACCATAATTATCTGGAGAAGGATTTGGGGTCAGGGTTTGGTTTGCTGTTGCTTTTTTAAGGGATCTCTCCCCTTGCCCCTGGAGGAAGAGGTTTTAAGGCTCCCCTTCACAGCTGCTGGAGGCTGAGGTCCAAGGAGAGAGCAACTTAATAAAGAGCACATGGTGGTCCAAGTCTGCTTCTTTACTTTCTAAAAAAAAAAAACAAAAACCTAAATATATAAGGATCATTCTCTGAAACAAATCTGCAGACTGAAGCAGCAGCATACTGTGTTCCAAAAAAACTGTACCGCAGAAAGCTTAACACAGAGGCACATCCTGGTGAAGTGGCTGAACTTCAAAGATGAAGGATTTCTTCAGGCATCCAGACAACAGTATCATACCACCAAAACAGAGAAAGCTGTCAGGCTGGCCTCCAGCTCTCCATGATGATGCTGAATGCCAGAAGACGTCGGTGCTGTGTTCTCAAGGAAAGAGTAACTAAGAACAAGCATCGCAACATGGATGGACCTAGGGATTGTCACGCTGAGTGAAGTAAGTCAGACAGAGAAAGACAAATATCGTATGATATCTCTTATACGTGGAATCTTAAAAAATGGTACAAATGAACCTATTTACAAAACAGAAATAGAGTCACAGATGTGGAAAACAAACTTATGGTTACCAAGAGGGAAAGTCGGGGGGGGGATAAATTGGGAGATTGGGATTGACATATACACACTACTACCTATACATAGAATAGATAACTAATAAGAACCTACTGTACACCACAGGGAACTCTACTCAGTACTCTGTAATGACCTATATGGGAATAGGATCTAAAAAGGAGTGGATATATGTATATGTATAACTGATTCACTTTGCTGTACACCTGAAACTAACGCAACATTGTAAATCAACTATACTCCAATCAAAAATTAATAATAATAAAAAAAATGAACTAGCATCACCAAATACCTTGTCTTTCAAGCCAACAGCTACATAATCTGAGGGGTCCCAAAGCAAAGTGAAAATGTGGGGTCCCTTATTTAAAAGAATATTAAGAACTTCAAGACTGTGACAGCACAGCATTAAGCCAAGCACGGGGTCCTTCTCAGTGCGGGACCCTTACAGGCCCTGCTTTCCAGTATAAAGGAAACACTCACGCCTATATACAAAGTACAGTGCGAACCCTCTTCAGCAAATTCCAGAGTGAAGTAAAACAAAGAAGTTAGAAATGAAGAGACTGCACTGGTGGTGAGCACTGAATTTATCTCTATGTAAAACAAATACTAAACAACTTTGGGAATTATGGTTACAGAATATAAATATTTGACAATTAGAGGAAGGAGGAAATTGCTAATGCACTTATCTAGCCCTGCAGGTAATCAGCTGATACTGCCTAAAATTGTATTATGTATTTAATGAGACATAATGACTCCACACTCTCAAGGTTTTATTTAGTACCTTTTCTTAATTTTAGAGGGATCTTTTGTTGGGAAATATCTCATGGAATGAAGAAACGTTTATGTAAAGCTTAAGGGATCTCCCTGGTTTTATTCAGTTTGTTTTTCTTCTATTAAATTCAGATAAATTACATTTAATATTGTTTATTGAAAAATATATGACTGTTTTATGAAAGTCCAAGTGTTAATGATTATTCACAGATGATGGGATCTGAGTATTTAACTTTCATCTTTGCCTTTTCGGCAATAATTGAATTCTTTGTGAGTGGCATGTGTAAACAAAAGCTAAATTTATTTTTATTTTATTTAAAAAATTTAGTCAAATATTCTCCCAACAAAAATCTCCAGGCCAGAGGATTTTCTTGGTAAGGTCTAAAACTTCAAGAAACAGAGTCGCTATATTTAGGTTGTTTTAAAGCATAGAGAGCTAGAAAATTTCCAACTCATTCTACAATATATCACTGACACCAAAACAAGACAATTTATTACAAAAAACAGCAATCATTTTGAATATAAATATAAATTGCTTGGAATATAAATGAATATAATAATCCTAAATAAAATACTTCCAGCAGGCTGGACCCCTTCTGATCTGTGTGTGCATGTGTGGTTGTGTGTAACTGAGAGCTATGCCGCTAAGTTGGATGTTGAGACCAAAGCCTCCTGTTGCCTGGAAGTGATGTGATGGAGGTGTTCTCTGCACCCACCCGGACACACTGAAGAACCTCTGTTGGACTGAGGGACATGGAGAGTCATGAGCAACAAAGAAGTCTCAGAGATGGGCAGAGCCTAGATTGGGTTCAAACTGTGGAGTCTTAATTATCACAGTGCTTCTTCAGAGAGGCGTACTGTCCTGCGTTCCTGAAGATGGTGAATCAAGGAGAGGGGGTGGGAGTAGTCCACCCAGAGTGCAGGCAAATAAGAGAGTGCCTTCTGCAGACTGTTTGAAAAACTGTAATGAAAACAGCTTCAGCTACAGGTTAGTCTGCTTTTTGTTAGCACCATGTGTTTCCAGTTCTACACAATGTTAGTGATCAAATGCTCGTTTGTGAAAAAATCAGTTCCTTTCGGAACTAATTTTATACATATGTACATTTTAATTATCCTTCATTTAATAAACATGGCATTTTACATGGAATTTAAGTCAGAGATCTCCAAGTCAGCCATAAACATGCAGAATTAGCTATCTAGGACTTTTTCAGAGTAAGTTTCTAATGTCTGGAAATTTTGAGCTTGTTTCAGGAATAAGCTGTCTCAACAACCCCAGTAGTGATGTATATCCCTATGTTTAAACAGCAAATTATAAATAAATAATGATATACAATGATTATGAAGACAAAGAAACAAAACGCTATTTCAATTCTATCAATCGTGATCTCTTGGAATTTTTTTTTTTTTTTGGATTTAAAACTGTGTGAAACAGAGAACTCATTGAAAGGTGTAATATCTTTGGTAAGTGAACATTTTAATTCACACCTGAAATAAACGCACTTTTCTTCATGATTATTACTAAAGATAATTTTCTAGTACAGAGATGGGGTGATAGAAAGGAATCTCTCTGAAACACTTGGCTGATACTGAAACCCGTTAACAATGGTGACATGACGGAGAAATTACAGCAACAGCAGGGGAAGAGAGGGGAGAAGAAAAGTCTTCAAGGCATGGAGCACATTTCCTGTTCTTCATATCTCAGGTGACAGAAGTCAGTATTGAGCCCTCTGGACTAAATAAGAGCCCCAGATTATTATAAGAAGGGGATCCCAGGGAAAAAAGAATGAATTTCTCTTGATTAGTTGGATAGGGGCTGGTGTTCCTGTTAATTGGATTTTCTGTGAAGACTTCTGCTTCAGCCATAATACAGTGACTAGAAATGAACTTGCTTTCCCACTATAACCAAGTAGAAAACCAGACAAAATGAGTAAGGCAACTATGTTGAGAGACCGGACAACAGAACTGTGATTCCTGCAATTAGGGAAACAAATGATGTGAGCCTCAGCTTTCTTCTTGGAAAGACTTTCTGAATAACGATGCAGAGAGCGAGGACTGGGAGGGTGGTTCTAAACAAGAGCACAGGGGTCCCTCTGAGGTGAGGCAACAGAGATGGGAGTTTGGGAAAGAAGAAGCATCTGGAATTCGTGGGGAAAGTATGGAGAGGAAAGCGCTACATAGAATAAAAGCCCATGCAGAGGTTTTCCCCAGTGTCTGAGGATGAATATGAAGTTTTGGATGCGTCGAAAATGCTATGAATTGACCAAAGAACTACCAGGGAGCTTTAATCTGAAGAAGTCTCAGAGCTCACAGAGTGAGAGAACTTCCAGTGTCAACCAGCTAGGGTGGAAAGCTGCACACTCGGGCATTCAATAAAGACACCAGAAGAGTCAAGCCTTAGTGGTGGGACTTAGCTGGACCAAGAGAAAAGACTGCTTTAAATGAACCCTATCAAAACACAAAAGTAACCCTCAAAACTATCAGTTGGTCCACAAGTAACTTAAGCAAAGTGCAAAATTCTTTACAGGCAGATAGCAAAACCCAGAACTCAGCAATATAAAGTCCACTATGCCCAGCATCCAATACAAAAGTACTTTGTAATTAAATTCTTCCCATAGAAAATGGCTTCACTGTTGAATTCTATCAATCATTTAAGGAAAAAAATAATACCAAAACTTCACAGACTATTCAGAAAAAAGATGCACTTTATGAGGCATACTGGCACAAACCCAAAAGAGCTTATAAGAAAACTGCAGACTGATATTCTTCATGAAAATAGTCACAAAGCCTTAAGAAAATAATAGAAAAGCAAATCCAGCAATAAATTATATTAGCAGAATATGTATGCATTATATTATACATATATACACACATATACATATATGTATATATAATGCATATATATAACTCACACACCAATTTTATATATTAAATTTTTATAGATTAATTGAGCTATATTGATGTATATGATGCCTCATTTAAAATTATAAAATATAAATAGAACAAATTAATTGGAAAAAATTGCAAATTCTATATCTGTTAAGGGATTTGTATCTAGTTTACATAAATAACTAACGACTCAATAATAAAAAGACAACTCAACTAAAGAATGAGCAAAGGATCTGAATAGCCATTTCTCCAAAGAAAAAAATGCAAATAACCAATAAACACATGAAAAATGTTCAGCATTATTAGTCACTAGGAAAAAGAAAATCAAAACCATATTGAGATATCACTTCACACCCTCTAGGATGGATATAATTAAAAAGTTAAATAATAACAAGTGTTGGTGAGGATGTGGAGAAATCAGAACAAAACTTACACACTTATACTTTATACCCTGCTGTGGGAATGTAAAATGCTGCAGACACTTTGAAAAACAGTCTGGCAGTTCCCCAAAAGGTTAAAGACAGCCTATCATTTGACCCAGCAGTTCCATTTCTAGGTATATGCCAAAGAGAAATGAATGCATACGCTCACAAAAAATCTTGTATACAAATGTTTATAGCAGCATTATTCATAATATCTAAGAAGGTAGAAACACCCAAATGTCCATCAACTAATGAATAAGATAAACCAAATATGGTATACCTATACAGTTGAATTTTGGAGGGTACACTCATGTTCGTAGCAGTATTTATTCATAACAGTCAAAAATTGGAAACAATCCAAACATCCATCAATGAATGAATGAACAAAATGTAGTATATTCATACAATGGATTTGGCCAAGAAAAGGAACTAAGCAGTTATATGCCACCACTTGGATGAACCCTGAAAACATGATGCCAGTCACAAAAGGCAACACATTTTTATGATTCTGTTCATATGAAAGTCCAGAGCAGGGAAATCTTTAGAGAAGGTGGATTAGTCGTTGCTTAGGGCTGGGGGAGGGAATGAGGGGATGGTGGGTTAGTGGGGTGATAGCTAAAGGGTATGGGGTTTCTTTCTGAGGTGATAAAAATGTTCTAAAACTGACTGTGGCGATGGCTGCATATCGGTGAATGTACTAAAAACCACTGAATTGTACACTTTAAAGAGGTGAACTGTATATTATATGAAATTATATCTCAGTAAAGCTGTTTTTTAAAAAGTCTGTTTTCTTAAGTCTGTTATTGGAACTGGGGCATGTGTTGTCAGAGAAATAACACTCTACCTGCAAGTGTCAGGTTCCTACGCCACCTGCAAAGGACTCTGGCCAAGAAACAGCTACGCCCCTGAGAAGCCAACATTGTACCCTGAACTGCAGCCTAAATCCTTGTTTTTATGAGAAATCATGTGACGTCAGAAGTCAAGAAGCTGGGGACACCCTGACCTAGACTCCTTCCCAGGACGACAGCTGCCTGTATAGACGGGCACCGGGGGCTCAGAGGTGCCCCAGGAGGCGGCCTGGGTGAGATTCTGGGCCTGCGGTGCCCCCCTCTCCCACTGGGCAGCCTCCCAGAAGCCGGAACCAGGAGCCTCAAGGGCACCTCCCACGGTGTGGCCGGGCCCCAACTTACCTCTGGAAGGCCACACTGCGAGTGTCCAGTTGGGTGGAGACGATGGACGGTAAGGCTACTGGCCACGTGCTCCTCTCTGGGCCGCAGGGCAGCGAGCAGTGCTTCCAGCACCTGCGGGGGGAGGCGGGCAGCCCAAGCATCTCCGTGGGCACCGCCTGCGGGTCGTGGTCATATCCATCCCCCAGGCTCCTGCCTCCTGGCCCTTGAAGAAGCAGCTTCTCAGCCTGAGCTGCCAGGTCTCGTGCTCGGAGCCCAGGAGGCTGGGCTCTCACCCCACGTTCGCACATGGTCACATCCACACGTGGTCCACATCACCGGGCACCCAGCTGGTGAACTTGCACTTCATCTCCTCCTAGCAGTCTGGGGTCTGGCGGAGTCCGTTGAGCAATTCTAGAATTCCAGCCGGCCTCTGCGCGGTCCTCTGAGTCCCATTACTGGAGCACCAGAGGCAGCATCTCAGGGTCCCCAGGGCTGGCCACCTCCTGCAGGAACGCCCGGCCACATTGCCACCGCGTCCAAGTGAAACTGAGGGTAATCCTCAGTTAAGTCCATCACGTCACCGCCAAAGCCCACTAAGGATGCGGAGGGAGGGTGGTAAACGAATAAGATAGGTCTAACCTCTTCTTTTGTGCTTAGCCTAGCTTCACTTGCTTCTAGGGGGCTGGGTGCAGGGGCCTTGCACCTAACCTGGCAGATTAGAGTCCCCAAAACAGAACCGCTGCACCCATCACCTCGGCCCAGGGGGCCGTGTACAAAAGCGCTGAGCATGGCACCTCAATTCAAGATGGTGGCAGCGGCAGACCGTGCGCAGAGATGCTGCGCACGACGCTGCGATCTGACGCTTGAGCAGCGCAGCTCCGCCCAGCACGCAAGATCTCCGCCCCGCCCCCGCTGATGAGAACCGTATATAACGCAGCCCTGCGCGGGCTTGAGGTGGAGAGCGTGTGCTCTAGGGCGGGAGCGCCTACCTCCGTTGTTTGATCAAAGACTAAAGCTTTCCTTTGCTTCTGAACCGAACTGGGTCTCATTCTACTGGCGCCAGCGACACCGGCAGAAGTACACTCGTTGGGGCCTGACTCTGCAGGGTAGGTAACAATTAGACTTTAACCTGCCTTCCCTGATCAAGCTCGCTTTAATTGTGACTACAAAAGACTTGCAAGTTCTCCAAGCCTCCTGCGGCCTAGACAATGTTTGCCTGAGTTGTTTTCTAGGAACCTGGAGTTTTCTGTGTCCAGTTCGAGCTGGGGCCCCTTAAGACTGGTTAGGACCACCCACCCTCCAAGTGGGCACGTGTGAGTGTCCAGTGACCTTTTGACATCAGAGGGCCCCAAACTCCACCCTCAGCAAACGGGGCCATTTTCACCACCACCCCCCCCCGCTCCCCTAAAGACTCATACCCTTTCGCTATCCAGTGTCCTCGCTTGGCTGACTCGTGAACAAATGTTTTCTCTATCTCAGGAGTCTCAGCGCTGGGCTTGCTGCGGGTCAAGCAGACCAACCCGGCTCCGTAACGGAAGGAGGACTCTCAGGGACTCCAGGCTCCCCAGGACACGGCCAGCCCGGGAAGGTAGGCCCCCCGGGGCCCTCTAGTTAAATGTCACGCTGGTAGCTGGGCAGCGCTGCCTCCAGCCCACAGTGCTGGTTCCCCCAGACCAGCAGGTGCAGTGGGAAGGTGGCCCCAGGGGTGGGCGGGCAGGGGAAGCTCGGCTCCCACTGGAATATTATTTGACCGTAAAAAGGAGTGAAGTAATGACACGTACTACAACATGGATGCCTCTTGTAGGTGTTAAGCTAAGTGAAAGAAAACAGTCACGAAAGACGACATACTGTATGAGTCTATGTATATGAAATGTCCAGAACAGGCAAATCTGTAGAGACAGAAAGCAAATTAGTGGTTGATTAAGGATTGGGGGAATGAGATGGTTGGGGTGGGCGTGGTAGCTAAAAGGTATGGGTTTTTAGGGGAGGTGGTGATGAAAATATTCTAAAATTGATTGCGGTGATAGTTGCATAACTCTGTGAATATAGTAAAAACCACTGACTTGTACAGTTTAAATGGGTGAATTGTATGGTATGTGAATTATATCTCAGTAAAGATGTAATAAACAAATATCAAAAAAAGAGTGGGTAAGAATGTGGAAAAAAATGAGACGTTTCAGATGCTATGGATGCGTAAATTGGGACAATCACTATGGGAAAGCAGTTTAGTAGCACATAGTAAAATGAAAAATCACATACTCTGTGACCCAGAAATTCCACTTTTATGTGTGTGGTCTGGAGCAGCCCTACTCAATCTGTGTTCAGATAAAGGGCTTGCACCAGAATACAAATCAATGCACCACTTCCTTTCTCTCAAAAGTCTTGTTGTGAAATGTCAAATGAACTAAAAAGTGTGCTTTGTGACATAGTTGACCTTTTCTGTCACAGGCTCCCTATCTTGCCAAGGACTATAATAATTTGTGGGTGAATGGCCAGTGTGTGGACACACTTTAAGCAGCACCAGTCTGGAGAAACTTGCTCATGTGCACAAAGAAATATTACAAACAATTACAGCAGTTATGGTAGTGAAAAATTAGAAACCATCTAATAATCAATAGTGAATGAATAAATAAATTGTGGAGTATTGATTCAATTAAATACCATATAGTTACGGAAGGAATTTAATACATACTTATATATGAATAGGTCTAAAGTGTGGAATTTTGAATATAAAAAGAATACAATGTCATTTATATTAATAAAAAATCCCACACAAATCAACGCTCTTTTATGTTCCTGGAAGCTTAAAATCATTTTTTTGATGGATGAGCAGATATATAGTAAACTCATGACAACAGCTACCTTTGGAGAGGAAAGGAGAGAATTCAGGCTGTGAATAGAGAGCAAAGGGACTTCAATTTTATCCATAATACTTTATTATATTTACTTTTTTAAAAAAAGATTTGAATCAAATGTGTCAAAAATGTTAACAACTTTCAATATTGGGTGGTAGGTTCATGGATACTTGATATGTGTTATTTGTACCTTTCTGTATTTTTAAATTTCTCAAGAAAAACAACACAATAAGGTGGCTGTACTTTTAGTAAATTATGGCTGCATGTTACCCAGATATCTGCTCCAGTTATATTGAGAAACTGGAAGTGTGAAACACCACCATCTGTTAAAGAAAGCTTGATATCCATGAAAAGCATGGAAACGTCAAAGGCTGACGTTTAAGCCAGATAACAGAGCAGATATAATTGAGGACATTTGGACAACTGTAACCATTTGGGCAACAAATCCTGGAAACAAAAATCAGATTCCATCACAGAGCCGGAAAGGAGCATTTACATCTTCAAGATGAAATATCAGTGATATCGATTAAGGTTTCATTTATGACTTTTCATTAATTTTCCAGCTGGGTGGGACTGAAGAGCTTTTTTTAGTGGAATTAAACTTGTTAAAAGTGCAAACTGTTCCAAGGAATCCTTGTGTCTATTCCAGTCTGTTATTACAGGATTAAAGTGTTAAGTGTGGGGAGGAACCCAGCACCATTTAAAGAATCACAGCTTAGGCCCACCAGCCCCCCTCCACTAGAAATGAATTGTTTCTCTGACTCATCTTTGTGCAGACAAATGCATTCAAAGGCACTTGCATGACTGTGAGGTTATTTCCTTGCTGAACTTTTGAGCTGGAGACCTGCTAAGTACTGACTATGGTGAAAATTTCTGAAAGTAGGTGCTTGCTAAGTACTTCCTTTGGTAAATAATGCCCCAATTAATAAGTATTTGTTCAATCGTGAAATTTTTTTCCATTAAAGATATCCGATGTACTTATGTTCCAATTCTATCCATTGGTTTAAGGCAGACAAATCTACAAATTATGTCACAATATTGTTCTCTATGAGCTCATAGATCTTCGAAATTTTAGATAAAATAAAGCTTTGGACTTTATTTACTAATTCAGTTCAGCCAACTTTTATGTAGTGTTTACTGAGTCTCAGATACTGTGTAAGGCACTGAAAATACAAAAATGAAAATTACATTCCCTACTTTATACTGGTTGTCAAATAGTAAGGAAAACAGGTATGTAAACATATAGTTATAGTCCAATGAGATGCTAAAAGATAACTGTGAAGACTTTTAAGCCCCATAAGGACCACCTTTTCCTTCTTCACAGCTATATTTTCAGAACTTATCTTAATGCCTAAAACATTGAATATACTGAATGAATGTCTTATTTATTAATGAGCAAAAGTACTACAGAAGAGAAAGTGATTATGATAAAAGCTCTCTTTTTTTAAATCAGATGTTATCAAAGACAGTTGGCTAATCAAAAAGTTTGGACAAAGTGGGTACTTAAAGAAAAGAATACCTAACGAAACTTAAGCATTTTATTTGAAATAAGACATCATTTTTGGTGTTTTGTTTTTTTTTTTGTCAATCCTCTGAGAAAGGGTCAAGCCTTTTTGCGTGCCTAAGCCCACAGTTTAGAAAACTGAGGCCTCCTTCTTGTGTTAAACCATGTTTCTAATGAATCTTTGATGATTCCAAGTTTCAGTGTATTTACAGACCAGTGAACCCGAAATGACTCATGAAGCATCCAAGTTCCCTGTCCCTCTAGATTTTTTATTGTTTTCCACAGATACACTTTTTCACACTTCTTCTGTC
Source organism: Eschrichtius robustus (assembly GCF_028021215.1). Taxonomy (NCBI): domain Eukaryota; kingdom Metazoa; phylum Chordata; class Mammalia; order Artiodactyla; family Eschrichtiidae; genus Eschrichtius; species Eschrichtius robustus. Next base: position 68,660,023 of record NC_090841.1, on the reverse strand, counting down.
TATTAGTTTTTGCATACCTTTTGTATTTTTGAAGACTTACCCTCAACGAGTCTTCTCAACGGGGCATTCAAATTGTTTTTCAGAGAGATATATCTTTCCCCATGCACATTTTCTTGGTTCGTGTAAGCTTTAATTAAATTACATGATTACAATAATGTGCACAACTGGTACAAGTGGTTTGAAGTGACTCTTGGTGAGCACACGCTGAGATGATGGGAGAAACCAGCTGGTGCATCAAAGAGCATCCGGAAAGAAGGCCGCCCTGGGTGTGCTGTGGGCATTTCACAGAGCAAGGGACATGCTAGTTAGTATGAAAAGCTAGGGAGTGGAGAATGTTTAGAGAGACCATCTAATGTCAGTTGAGTGGCTGCCACAGCCGAATTTAAAAGATGATTAAGATTTGCTAGACTAGGAAGAAAACTGTCCCAGACAAGGAGACAAGTCATGCAAAGATACAAAGTTCTTAAATAGGACTATGCTTAGGGGGAATCTGGTTGATTGGGATGTATCCTAATAAGAGGTTTTTTGAACCAGGAATTGCTTCTCCAAGAGAGATACAACCAGGATTATCAAACACTCTTTATTAAGGTGATTAACTGTGATAATTAATATAGTTGCTATCTGTATGATCCTATTATCAGACATACCCTCTCTGCAGAGTTAACATTTGACTTTGCATGGGGATAAAAGGGAGGAAAAAAGAGAAGAAGCAGGGGGAGGGAGGGAGGGAGTATATATAAATTGATTCAAAACAAAAACTTTCTACAAGAAAAGTTCTGACTTTTCATTATGGCAGAACCTTACCCTGGTATCTTTATCTAGGGAGTCTTTCATTTCACTAAAATTAAAAGAGCAGCTTTAGAAATTATTTTGCTTGTTCACGTGTATATTCATCCTTATCTACCACCACCCCAACATACACACACATTCATACATACATAGTCAATCCCTTTTTAAAAATATTATTTTATTTTAAAATATGACCATAAGATCTATCATAACCTCATAATTTCAATATAATAGTATTGTAAAAAATGATCATTATATTCCAAAACCATACGTAAATTTCCATGAAGAGCCTTTCTCTCAGAAAAATGGTATTTCATTATGAGGGCTCATGAGATTTGTAGAATTATTATTGTCCAATCATTAAAGAGCTATACAAGAGTGGAGATCATCCCTTAGTCGAAAGTTTTTCTTTCATTGAGAAGTTATAATTTTGTATTCCAGAGAAGGAGGGTACATGAGATGACTGAAAGCTTACTGTACAGATTGCTAGATTTTTTAAAGGTTTTTCCAGCAATTTCTTCTCTTACGGTGCTTAAATTCTCCTGTCAGAAACCTCTCTCATGTTTCAAAACACCTAATTTTTGTAGTGGGTTTTAACAGGCTCATTTCAAACTGTACAGAAATATTTTCTCAGAAACCATGGAAACAAGCAAATAGAAAATGGAAAAAAATATTCATTAAATAGTCATTTTTGCTTTTAGAATTCCTTTATTGCAGCTAGAGAGGGTCTATCTTAATGCTTTCCTCAATTTTTTATGGATAAATATGTATTTTAGTTTAATTGTTACCAAAATAAAACACACACATGCTTTTAAAAGTTAAAATTTCCATTGAGAGAAAACAGCTTTTCTGTCCATTTTTTCCCCTTCATTTAGAAATCGTATAGCCATTTTTTTCAGGAATTTACCTCATGTTTGTTTTTTTTCATTGAAGTATAGTTGATTTACAATGTTGTGTTCATTTCAGGTGCACAGCAAAGTGATTCAGTTATACATATATATGTATCTGTTCTTTTTCAGATCCTTTTCCTTTATAGGTTATTACAAAATATTCAGTACAGTTCCCTGTGCTATACAGTAGGTCTGTGTTGTTTATCTATTTTAAATGTTGTATGTGTATGTTCATCCTAAACTCCTAATTCACCCCCCTTACCCCTTCGGTAACCATAAGTTTGTTTTCTATGTCTGTGGGTCTATTTCTGTTTTGTATATAAGTTCATTTGTGTCATTTTTTTAAATTCCACATCTAAGCAATATCATATTTGTGTTTTTCTGTGTGGCTCAGTTCACTTAGTATGATATTCTCTAGTCCATCCATGTTGCTGCAAATGTCATTATTTCATTCTTTTTTATGGCTGCATAGTATTCCAGCGTGGGTGTGTGTGTGTGTGTGTGTGTGTGTGTGTGTGTATCACATCTTCTTTTATTTGTTGATGGACATTTAGGTTGCTTCTGTGTCTTGGTTATTGTAAATAGTGATTTTCAAAAATACATGCTTTCTTTGACAAACATATTTTCTGACTGGATATGTAGTCAAAGTTACTGTTAAATTCTAAGGGAAAACAGGGAGGAAACCTCTTACGAGCCTGGAAATAGTCACCTCACGTTAAAACCGGCTCTTTTTCAAGTTTTCTACTTGTAAGCAGCATGAGAGAGGAAGATTATGTTGTATCCCCACCTTGTGGCTATAATATGTACCATGAGGCATAAAGAGCTAAAATCCATGTTGGATATATATATTTTTTCCATTGACTTAATCTAAAATGTGTCATCCAGATCATCCCCCTTCACCAGACCCCTCATCTGGCATACACTACACCACACTCATACACACACACGCACACACACACACAAACAGCCTTAATTCTTGTTAATGACCTCACCTATTTGTAGCTTTTCCAATTTTCAGTGGGCTAATATTTATACTTCAAGCAGATTGCAATTTGGAATATAAAATTCAAAAGGTTACCTTAAGAAACTCCTCTTTTCCACAAGCTTTTCTCCATCCCTCTCCCCACCCCCAATCTCCTATTTTTGAAAGCTTAGGATTTAACCAGTTGAGTTTTGGAGCGTTTGAAACTTTCACCTTCTCAAAAGTTCAATCTCCGACTTAATAGGCAGCTATCACAGGATAACATAAATTTAAATCCTCCTCTCTTCAGCGTTGATCAACTACTGTGCAAATCGGGAAACCCTCACTTTGTCATCCCTGAGCCTCCCACCATCACCAGGATGGGAATGGAAAAAACAGAGGGTCGGGCACCATCTGGCAGACACATCATAAAGGCTGTAGTCATGTACCTACCAAGCCCATCGGTCAATATACTGAATAAAAATAAACATAGCATAGACTGTGTTTCTTTGAGAGAGATGTCAGAGATTTGGAGGTGCCTATCGTTCATGATACCCAAGAATGTGCAGATTATTTTGCTTAGAATTGTTCATAGCACCTTCTGAGATCAGCAAGAGCAGAGAGATCTGTAGCTAATGAAACCATAATTTTAAATCAATCTGAGTGATATGCTTTGGGTTGTGTGGAAGTGGGGAGGGTCAGGGGTAGGTAAGACAATAATCAGTACAGTTTTGTATTTAAAAAAGAAAAAGGAAATTATTGTTTTGTCAAAGTAGGGCTTGAAAGGAAACTCTTTCTGGATGGCAGCTGTGAATCTCTAGGAAGGACTATAGATTTTGAGAAGTTTATGTTTATCAAATTGAGCCAAGGATTAAAACTATAATGAAACACTTGTCTAAGCATGGGGGACCCTCTCCTTACTTTAGGTTCCCTATTTAAAACCTTCATTAGATTGGCTAGATATTAGAAAGTGGGTTGGTGCCAGGTTCAAAAAGAGTTAATTGGACACTAAAACTGATCTCTTATTCATATTTCCAAACAGCACAGGAAATAATTTAATGTTTACATGGCTTCCTCTGTGTTATGACATGTCTTATTTTAAGTCTTAAAACTCCTCTATGGCAAATGTTTTGTGGGACAGACCTCCTTAAGACCAAAGCTGTTATAAAAAGTTTTTTAAAAAAATGTCTTTTCGCAATGAAGGTAATAAGTACTTAGTATAAACAAATGAGTTCAAACATTGATAAAGAGGAAAGTGAATGTCCTCTTTATGTAGGGTGAAGATGAGCCATGCAATGGTGCTCAGGGCCTGGTGATTAAAGCACCCAGGAGTTTCACACTCCGACAGGACGGTTTTGTGGCAACTCCATCAGAAAGCCAGTGTACAAATAGTGGCCTGCCACTAGGGGGCAGAGAAGACTACTTTTGTGATTGAGTCTTCCAGAAATGGGATCAAGGCTTCAAATAATTTTTTGCAGAACTGACGAGGCAGAAAAAAAAAAAAAAAAAAAGTGAAAAACAAACCAAAATACCTTGTCAATTTATTTATTTATTTTATTTATTTTAATTTTTTAAATTTTTCTTAAGTATGAAAACTTTACTACAAGGAAAATAGCACATATATTTTACAATAGTTGTTAAATATGTCAGTTTAGTCAGTCCTCCCTACCCCCTTTTTTTTCTTAACATCTTTATTGGAGTATAATTGCTTTACATTGCTGTGTTAGTTTCTGCTATATAACAAAGTGAATCAGCTATACATATACATATATCCCCATATCCCCTCCTTCTTACGTCTCCCTCCCACCCTCCCTATCCCACCCCTCTAGGTGGTCACAAAGCACCGAGCTGATCTCCCTGTGCTATGCAGCTGCTTCCCACTAGCTATCTATTTTATGTTTGGTGGTGTATATATGTCCATGCCACTCTCTCACTTCGTCCCAGCTTACCCTTCCCCCTCCCTGAATCCTCAAGTCCGTTCTCTAGTAGGTCTGCATCTTTATTCCCGTCTTGCCCCTAGGTTCTTCATGACCATTTTTTTTTTTTTTTTAGATTCCATATATATGTGTTAGCATACGGTATTTGTTTTTCTCTTTCTGACTTAATTTACTCTGTATGACAGTCTCTAGGTCCATCCACCTTCCTACAAATAACTCAGTTTCGTTCCGTTTTATGGCTGAGTAATATTCCATTGTATATATGTGCCACATCTTCTTTATCCATTCATCTGTCGATGGACACTTAGGTTGCTTCCATGTCCTAGCTATTGTAAATAGAGCTGCAGTGAACATTGTGGTACCTGACTCTTTTTGAATTATGGTTTTCTCAGGGTATATGCCTAGTAGTGGGATTGCTGGGTCATTCGGTAGTTCTATTTTTAGTTTTTTAAGGATCCTCCGTACTGTTCTCCATAGTGGCTGTATCAGCTTACATTCCCAGCAATGAGGCAAGAGGGTTCCCTTTTCTCCGCAACCTCTCCAGCATTTATTGTTTGTAGATTTTTTGATGATGGCCATTCTGACTGGTGTGAGGTGATACTTCATTGTAGTTTTGATTTGCATTTCTCTAATGGTTAGTGATGTTGAGCATCCTTTCATGTGTTTGTTGGTAATCTGTTTATCTTCTTTGGAGAAATGTCTGTTTAGGTCTTCTGCCCATTTTTGGATTGGGTTGTTTGTTTTTTTGATATTGAGCTGCATGAGCTGCTTGTATATTTTGGAGATTAATCCTTTGTCAATTGCTTCATTTGCAAATATTTCCTCCCATTCTGAGAGTTGTCTTTTCATCTTGTTTATGGTTTCCTTTGCTGTGCAAAAGCTTTTAAGTTTCATTAGGTCCCATTTGTTTATTTTTGCTTTTATTTCCATTTTATAGGAGGTGGGTCAAAAAGAATCTTGCTGTGATTTATGTCATAGAGTGTTCTGCCTATGTTTTCCTCTAGGAGTTTGATAGTGTCTGGCCTTACATTTAGGTCTTTAATCCATTTTGAGTTTATTTTTGTGTATGGTGTTAGGGAGTGTCCTAATTTCATTCTTTTACATGTAGCTGTCCAGTTTTCCCAGCACCACTTATTGAAGAGGCTGTCTTTTCTCCATCGTATACTCTTCCCTCCTTTATCAAAGATAAGGGACCATATGTGCATGGGTTTATCTCAGGGATTTCTATCCTGTTCCATTGATCTATATTTCTGTTTTTGTGCCAGTACCATACTGTCTTGATTACTGTAGGTTTGTAGTATAGTCTGCAGTCAGGGAGCCTGATTCCTCCAGCTCCATTTTTCTTTCTCAAGATTGCTTTGGCTATTCAGGGTCTTTTGTGTTTCCACGCAAATTGTGAAATTTTTTGTCCTAGTTCTGTGAAAACTGCCATTGGTAGTTTGATAGGGATTGCATTGAATCTGTAGATTGCCTTGGGTAGTATAGTCATTTTCACAATGCTGATTCTTCCAATCCAAGAACATAGTATATCTCTCTGTTTGCATCATTTTTAATTTCTTTCATCAGTGTCTTATAGTTTTCTGCATACAGTTCTTTTGTCTCCATAGGTAGGTTTATTCCTAGGTATTTTATTCTTTTTGTTGCAGTGGTAAATGGGAGTGTTTCCTTAATTTCTCTTTGAGATTACTGAGATGATCATATGGTTTTTATCCTTCAATTTGTTAATATGGTGTATCACATTGATTGATTTGTGTATATTGAAGAATTCTTGCATTCCTGGGATAAACCCCTCTTGATCAGGATGTATGATCCTTTTAATATGCTGTTGGATTCTGTTTGCTAGTATTTTGCTGAGGATTTTTGCATCTATGTTGATCAGTGATATTGGCCTGTAGTTTGCTTTTTTTGTGACATCTTTGTCTGGTTTTGGAATCAGGGTAATGGTGGCCTTGTAGAATGAGTTTGGGAGTGTTCCTCCCTCTGCTATATTTTGGAAGAGTTTGCAAAGGATAGGTGTTAGCTCTTCTCTAAATGTTTGATAGAATTCACCTGTGAAGCCATCTGGTCCTGGGCTTTTGTTTGTTGGAAGATTTTTAATCACCGTTTCAATTTCAGTGCTTGTGATTGGTCTGTTCATATTTTCTATTTCTTCCTGGTTCGGTCTCGGAAGGTTGTGTTTTTCTAAGAATTTGTCCATTTCTTCCAGGTTGTCCATTTTAATGACATATGGTTGCTTGTAGTAATCTCTCATGATCCTTTGTATTTCTGAAGTGTCAGTTGTTACTTCCCCTTTTTCATTTCTAATTCTGTTGATTAGAGGCTTCTCCCTTTTTTCTTGATGAGTCTGTCTAATGATTTATCATTTTTGTTTATCTTCTCAAAGAACCAGCTGTTAGTTTTATTGATTTTTGCTATCATTTCCTTCATTTCTTTTTCATTTATTTCTGATCTGATATTTATGATTTCTTTCCTTCTGCTAAATTTGGGGTTTTTTTGTTCTTCTTTCTCTAATTGCTTTAGGTGAAAGGTTAGGTTGTTTATTTGAGATGTTTCTTGTTTCTTGAGGTAGGATTTTATTGCTGTAAACTTCCCTCTTAGAACTGCTTTTGCTGCATCCCATTGGTTTTGGAATGTCGTGTTTGCATTGTCATTTGTTTCTAGGTATTTTTTGATTTCCTCTTTGACTTCTTCAGTGATCTCTTGGTTCTTTAGTAGTGTATTGTTTATCCTCCATGTGTTTGTATTTTTTACAGTTTTTTTCCTGTAATTGATTTCTAGTCTCATAGCATTGTGGTCAGAAAAGATACTTGATACTATTTCAATTTTTAAAAATTTATCGATGCTTGATTTGTGACCCAAGATATGTTCTATCCTGGAGAATGTTCCATGAGCACTTGAGAAGAAAGTGTATTCTGTTGTTTTTGGATGGAATGTCCTATAAATATCAATTAAGTCCACCTTGTTTAATGTGTCCTTTAAAGCTTGTGTTCCCTTGTTTATTTTCATTGTGGATGACCTGTCCAATGGTGAAAGTGGGGTGTTAAAGTCCCCTACTATTACTGTGTTACTGTCAATTTTCTCTCTTATGGCTGTTAGCATTTGCCTTATGTATTGAGGTGCTCCTATGTTGGGTGCATAAATATTTACAATTGTTATATCTTCTTCTTGGATTGATCCCTTGATCATTATGTAGTGTCCTTCTTTATCTCTTGTAATAGTCTTTATTTTAAAGTCTATTTTGTCTAACATGAGAATTGCTACTCCACCTTTCTTTTGATTTCCGTTTGCATGGAATATCTTTTTCCATCCCCTGACTTTCAGTCTGTATGTGTCCCTAGGTCTGAAGTGGGTCTCTTGTAGACAGCATATATACGGGTCTTGTTTTTGTATCCATTCATTCAGTCCAAGTCTTTTGGTTGGAGCATTTAATCCATTTTCATTTAAGGTAATTATCGATATGTATGTTCCTATTACCATTTTCTTAATTGTTTGGGGTTTGTTATTGTAGGTGTTTTCCTTCTCTTGTGTTTCCTGCCTAGAGAAGTTCCTTTGGCATTTGCTGTAAAGCTGGTTTGGTGGTGCTGAATTCACTTAGCTTTTGCTTGTCTGTTTTTAATTTCTCCGTCGAATCTGAATGAGATCCTTGCTGGGTAGAGTAATCTTGGTTGTAGGTTTTTCCCTTTCATCACTTTAAATGTGTCCTGCCACTCCCTTCTGGCTTGCAGAGTTTCTGCTGAAAGATCAGCTGTTAACCTTAGGGGGATTCCTTTGTATGTTATTTGTTGCTTTTCCCTTGCTGCTTTTAATATTTTTTATTTGTATTTAATTTTTGATAGTTTGATTAATATGTGTCTTGTCATGTTTCTCCTTGGATTTATCCTGTATGGGATTCTCTGTGCTTCCTGGACTTGGCTGACTATTTCCTTTCCCATATTAGGGAAGTTTTCAACTATCATCTCTTCAAATATTTCTCTTTTTTTCTTCTTCATCTGGGACCCCTATAATTCGAATGTTGGTGCATTTCATGTTGTCCCAGAGGTCTCTGAGCCTGTCCTCATTTCTTTTCATTCTTTTTTCTTTATTCTGCTTGTGGTAGTTATTTCTACTATTTTATCTTCCAGGTCACTTATCCGTTCTTCTGCTTCAGTTATTCTGCTATTGATTCCTTCTAGAGAAGTTTTACTTTCATTTATTGTGTTGTTCATCATTGTTTGTTTGCTCTTTAGTTCTTCTAGGTCCTTGTTAAACGTTTCTTGTATTTTCTCCATTTTATTTCCAAGATTTTGGATCATATTTACTATCATTACTCTGAATTCTTTTTCAGGTAGACTGCCTATTACCTCTTCGTTTGTTTGGTCTGGTAGGTTTTTACCTTGCTCCTTCTTCTGCTGCGTATTTCTCTGCCTTCTCATTTTGCTTAACTTACTGTCTTTTGCGTCTTTTTTTCGCAGGCTGCAGGTTCGTAGTTTCCATTGTTTTTGGTGTCCGCCCCCAGTGGGTAAAGTTGGTTCAGTGGGTTGTGTAGGCTTCCTGGTGGAGGGGACTGGTGCCTGTGTTCTGGTGGATGAGGCTGGATCTTGTCTTTCTGGTGGGCAGGACCACGTTCGGTGGTGTGTTTTGGGGTGTCTGAGAACTTATTATGATTTTAGGCTGCCTCTCTGCTAATGCGTGTGTTTGTGTTACTGTCTTGCTAGTCATTTGGCATGGGGCATCCAGCACTGTAGCTTGCTGGTCGTTGAGTGGAGCTGGGTCTTAGCGTTGAGATGGAGATCTCTGGGAGAGCTCTCACTGATTCATATTACATGGGGCCGGGAGGTCTCTGATGGTCCAGTGTCCTGAACTCTGCTCTCTCACCTTAGAGGCTCAGGCCTGACACCCGGACGGAGCACCAAGACCCTGTCAACCACACGGTCAGGTACGTGGGGATTTTCTTGCCTTTTGGGAAGTCTGAGGTCTTCTGCCAGCATTCAGTAGGTGTTCTGTAGGAGTTGTTCCACGTATAGATGTATTTTTGATGTATTGTGGTGAGGAAGGTGATCTCCACGTCTTACTCCTCCACCATCTTGAAGGTCCTCTGGTAATTTATTAAAATAAAAAATAAATAAAGGAAAGCTGTGCTCTATATTTTTACTCAATTCAATTAAAAACACTGACAGCTATGCATTTTTACATGTATGCATAAGAGCAAATCACACTAGTGAAATAGTGTCTAAGAGTGGAGATCCAAGGACAGCCCAGGGGGTTGGTTCTAGGACCCCTATGCATACCAAAATTCAAGGATGTGCAAGTCCCTTGTATAAAATGTGGTCGTATTTGCATATAACCTATGCACATCCTCCTGCATACTTTTAATCATCTCTAGATTACTTATAATATCTAATACAATGTAAATGCTATGCAGATAATTGTAAATATCATGTAAATAGTTGCCAATATGCAGCAGCAAATTCAAGTTTTGCTCTTTGGAACTTTCTGGATTTTTTTTGTGTGTGAACATTTTTGATCCATGGTTGGTTGAATCCAAGGATGTGGAACCTGCAGATACAAAGGGCCAACTGTATAGGATGAGCGAGGTGAACGAGTCAGGCAGCAGGGCACTGAGGACACTGTTGGAAGACAGTGTGTTGGGGTGAGCGGCCACATGAGGCTGGAGAGGTAGTTGCCTTGCGAGATCTTGTAATCCAGTGTGACTAACAGTCCCCGCAATGTCCAGGTATTCCCCTTTCCCGCTGTATTGTTACCTTTGTAAATGGCAGTAGGCTCCTTTGGGAAAGGACAGGGTGATATTGATACTGACAGGAAGCATTATCACAGCCCCTGCTAGAGTGAGAACAGATAGGGTGACTTAAATGGAGTCCTGGTACAGGGCCAGCTCTCAGTGGGCCCATGGACCACACAGCGACAATTTCCTCAGTCCCAAATGTGTAATGGGAGTGGACACACGTAGGTTGAAAGAAAAGATATGGGGAAAGTTATACCATGAAAATGCTAAGGGACTTCCCTGGCAGTCCAGCGGTTAAGACTCTATGCTTCCACTGCAAGGGACATGGGTTTGATCCCTGGTTGGGGAACTAAGATCTTGCATGCCGTGCAGCGTGGCCAAAAAAAAAGAAAAATGCTAAGAATAGGAAAGCTGGTGTGACTATGTTAATGCCAGACAAAGAAGACTTGGAGACAAGGAGTAATGTCAGAGGTATGCAAGGAAATGTCATGAAGATGAAAGAGTCATTTCATCAGAACATAAAAATCATACGTGTATATGCCTCACTAACAGAGCTTCAAAGTACATGAAACACAAAGTGACAGAATTAAAAGAATAGAGACCATACAACCAAATTTCAGGACTTAACACACTCTCTCAGAAATTGATGAAACCAGACAAAAAAAATTGGTAAGGATGTTGAAGATTTTAACAACATTACTAACCTTGCCTTATACTCACAATGGCAGAATATTCAATCTTTTCAAGACAACATAAAATGTTCCCCAAAATAGACTGCATGCTGGTTTATTAAATACATTTTAATAAATTTCAAAAGATTGCAGAGTATGTTCTCTGACCACAACAGAACTAAATGAAAAATCAGTGACAATAATATATGTTAAAAAGCCCCAAATATTTGGACCCTATTGATCAAAGAAGAAATCTCAAGGGAAATCAGAATATTTCAAACTGAATAATGATAAAAGTACAGTATTTAAAAAATTGAGGGATGCAACTAAAGTAGTGTTAAGTGGGAAATGCTTGTATTAGATAATGAGGTAAATTTAAAACCAATGATGTAAATGCATCTTACAAGACTAGAAACAGAATAGCATCTTAAACCTAAAGCATAAGAAATGAAATAGTAAAGATAAGAGCAGAAATCACAGGAAAAAGAAAAGGGCAACAATAGAGAAAATTAAAGCCAGAAAATGGTTCTCTGAACAGATTAACAAAGTTGAGAAATAGTAATACTCAGGAAAAAAAAGAGAAAACAAAAATTGTAAACATCGAGAATGAAAGAGCATGTTACTACAGATCCTACGATAATTAAAAGGATAGAAAGGGAACAATATGAATAACTTTATGCCAATAAGTTTTAAAAACTCAGATGAAAAATAAAATCTCCTAAACCTGGTACAAAAGAAATAGAAAATTTTATTAAGGATATTGGATTTGCTATCAAAAACTTTCTCACAAAGAAAACTTCAGGTCCAGATAATTTCGCTGGTGAATTCTATTAAACATTTAAAGATGAAATTGTGCCAATCTTACACGCTCTTTTAGAAAGTAGAAGGACCACTTCCTAACTCATTTTATGAGGCCACCATCACCTAGATATCACAACCTTAAAAAAAAAAAAGAGCTTGCAAGAAAAAGAAATTACAGGCCAAAATCCCCCAAGAACATACAAGTGAAAATCCTTAACATAATGTTAGCAAATTGAATCCAACAGTATAAAAAAGGAATACTTATGAAGTATATATGGTTATACTAAAAAGTTTTCTTTGTTATCTGAAATCCAATTTTAACTGGGCATTCTGTATTCTAAAGACCAAGGCAGGGCAGTCGCAGTGAATTTTAAAATATTGCTAGAAAATCATTCCGCAAAGTAGGCATCTCCATCTCGTTTCAAACTATTTGTGACCTAGGAATTAGTGTTCCTTAGGAGATATAATTGTGAATACCAGCTTGAGTTGAAGGGGTCCTTTGGCTTCCCTCATAGCACTGAGGGTCAGCCTTTAGCTCTCTTCTCATTACCAACCAGATTGACCAAAGCACAGCCCACATCCAGAAGCAAAGGCTGACATCATATCCTTTTCGTCAATGAGCTTCCGAAATCATCGGACCAAGTTAGAAAAATGTGCTGATCGATCGTACAAAAGTTTTCCATAATGAACTCCAAAACAAAATCTTAAAATTTAGCTAGAATATATTTCCCGACTACCACAGGCAAGAGAATTTACTAGAGTACAGTTGACCCTTGAACATTACGGGTTTGAATTGCACAGGTCTACTTACACACGGGTATTTTTCAATAAATATGGTACCTGTATTTTCATTTTACGATCTTTATATTAACTAGGTGTAGGGAAAAGTTTGTGTTTGATTAGAGATTGCAATACGTGGAATCAAAAGAACTAGGGTTTGAGTCCTGATTGTATCCAAACTGTTTTAGCTTCCTGCCCTTGGATTTTTGACACAGAGAAGGCAGTACCTGGATTTTGGACTGCATGGGAGGTCAGTATCTCTAACCCCCAAGTTTGTTCAAGGGTCACCTGTATAAGTAAACCTTTTTGAGGAGCAGATATTTTTAGCACCCCAAGTAATTGATACATCTGTAGACAATTATAATTTAAAAGGTATCATATTACTTGATTATGGAATCATTCAAATGGTTAATGATTTTATCCTAATGTTACTGAAAGCAATGATCATGGCAATTTTTCAGAGTAGTAGGATATTTTTTTGGGCACGGGGGAATGTACAAAGGTCACAGCCATACTTTCTGGTTTGCCAAGATTGTTCGTGCTTTCCTGCTACCTTCAGGGTGAAAGCAGGGTGCAGAGCAGTTTTTGGTTACTTCTGCATCCCCAGACCCAGCAGAGGTGCTCAGAATGTCTGTATGCGGGCCTCTTTGTGAGCCTCATTTCCACTGATTTTGCACACACACACACACACACACACCCGCCCCCCGCCGATACAGTACCTTCAGCCTCTTCAAATTCTCTCCCAATTATTTCTAGGCATTACTAGAGAGTGCCTTAGCATATGCTCACCAACAAGTTCTGTTTACCACCGCCTTGTGACTCTGGCTTTCTGTTTCCTAGAACTCGTGCTTTGCTTGAGTCCTACTGGTCTCGTGGAATGAGAATGGCTCTGTGCTGACTGCACAGGAATTCCTTCCCCGTATCCCCAGCCTCCCTCCAGGTGCTGCTGCCTGAGGTATCAGAGGGGGACCAGGTTGTCTGAAATCCACTGGGCTCTCTGTACAAGCGTGGAAACACATTCCCTCCATCTTTTGTATAATTCTTTGTCTTCATGCCAAAGCAATATTGGCTTGTATCCAAAGACTTACGGAGATTTTAGTAAAATAGCTCTCATCCTCTCCATCAAGTTTATCGCCAGTGGATGGTAAACATTCTGTGCTAAGAGGCAACAGTGACATCTGCTGGTGAAGGAAACATTTTCAGCCACATCGAATTTTTTTTTTTTTTTTTTCCTTTTTCAGCGTTTATGAAACTTTGGTCAAGACAACCCTGACAAATACGAACAGGTCTAATCTCTGATTGGCCAGAAATATTTTATTTTTAAAGTGTTGTTCTGTATATTTTCTTTCTTTTTTTAAGATTTGTTTTTCATGTGGACCTTTTTAAAGTCTTTATTGAATTTGTTACAATATTGCTTCTGTTTTATGTTTTGCTTTTTTGGCCGTGAGGCCTGTGGGATCTTAGCTCCCCGACCAGGGATCGAACCCACGCCCCCTGCACTGGTAGGCGAAGTCTTAACCACTAGACCGCCAGGCAAGTCCCGTGATCTGTGTATTTTCAATGCTGAGTATATGATATTTACTATTTAAGTAACTTTAGGAGATTCTAACCTAAGTGGGTGAGCAGGTCAGGGAATGGTCTAGAAGACCTCTCATTTCTAGGATTTTTTAACATGGAGAAATATTAATTTACCAGCTGTTCTGGTACTCTGGAGAGCAAATTTCCACCTCCAGTTCTACAAAGGCACAAAATAAACAAATGGGCCACAAGCCTGTATCACACTGAACCACGGTGATATAGAATCATGATTCGACATGGGACCTTTAGAGCTACGGAGCGTGGGTTCGAATCGCAGCTCTGCCACTAGCAGCTATAACCTTGGGCAAGTAACTGAATTTCTCTGTGGCTCAGTTTTCTTTTCTATAAAGTGGGAATAAAGATAATAAAACCTATCTCGTAAGAGGTAGTCATGAGCTAGTATGTGCCAATATGAGCAAATGTGGTCCCTGGAATTTAGTAAACACTCTGAGTTTTAAGGATTATTGTGCTATTTAAGTAGTGTTATGAAATGCTTCATATTAATCCTGAATGATTATCTGGAGAAGAGTCGGGAGTGAAAGAAATAAAACAAAGAACTTCAAACATGTCAGATATTTCATCATAATCAACATGAAAGCAAAATGAATCCATCAGGTAATCCTAAGATTTACAAACCTTCCTGCAAATTTAAAGCAAGAAATTTTTTGCTGTTTTAAAAGTTTTACCAATTGTTTTATTTTCACTAGCCATTGAATATACTGAAAAAAAAAATCAAGAGAAAAAATAGAAAGTCATCTTTGCATTAAGATAGAGTTCTCTTTCTTTTAGAATTCCAAATGAATGGTTTTATTTTATAGTTTAAAAACAGCTTTATGTTTTACGTATTCATGGATATTAAATCCTAAATTAAATATAAGCAGATCCTGCGCGAGGACTCACGTGTGGCTCACATGGATGCAGATCCTGAATTACAACTGTCTACTTCTCCAGAAAAATAAATACATAAATAAATATGAGCAGATCCCCAAGACTAGCATATTACATGGCATTATTTAAGTAGCATTAATTGAAACTTTACCTAATACTAACAACCACTACAAGAGTGCTTCTTGATTAAGAATATTTTGTTCCCTATATCAAGAGGCAAAAAATAAAAATAAAAAATATAACAATGACAACGATAATACAAAGAGTTGCCCTGTGGTCAGTACAGATTCAACCTATACCTCTTTACTGTTTTAAAACAGAGGTTTGGGGCTTCCCTGGTGGCGCAGTGGTTGAGAATCCACCTGCCAATACAGGAGACACGGGTTCGAGCCCTGGTCCTGGAAGATCCCACATGCCGCAAAGCAACTAATCCCATGCGCCACAACTACTGAAGCCCACGCGCCCTAGAGAGAACAAGAGAAGTGCACTCTGCAACAAGAGAAGCCACAGCAATGAGAAGCCTGCGCACCACAATGAAGAGTAGCCCCTGCTCGCCGCAACTAGAGAAAGCCCACATGCAGCAACGAAGACCCAACACAGCCAAAAATAAATAAATAAATTAAATTAATTTAAAAAATTAAAAAAAATAAAACAGAGGTTTGCACATCTTCTAGGGCCAGAACTATGTTGGAGGGGCACAGACTCAGGAAAACAAAGCGACATCAACAATTTGGGGAAAATGTTTTTTTGTATTTTTTTTTATCATTAAATTATCATATAATTTAGACAGTAAATATGGTCTATTTTTGCTTCTTTCCAATAGAATACATCATTTTTTTAAAATACAGCAGGTTCTTATTAGTCATCAATTTTATACACATCAGTGTATAAGTTTTTATCAAACATATGCACAAGTAAAATTAGCAGAATTCCACATCTACACGTTGTCTAATGGAGTAATTCAGGTCAGTTTCAGAATTACTTTGAAAGGCAAACTAATATAAGAGAGCAAACATTGACAAAAGTTTGTACTAAAGTGCCTTCAAATCTGTTTCAGGTCAAAAAGAGGCAGCCTATCAAAAAAAAAAAAAAACTTGTCCTATAAAAAAACTTAAATTTTGATGTGCTGCAAGGACATGCTTGAACATCTGACTGATAAACTGAGGTTAATTCAATTTTTACAATATTTGGATGAAAGCAGGAGAATGAAGTACTAAGTGCTTTTCTGATTTTTGTTTTACGTATGAAACAGTTTTGATCCCTTTGCAGGGAATTTCATGGTAAAATACCAAAATACGTGAGTTGGTTGCCTGTTTCTAATTAAACTCATTTTCAAATGAGAAGAAGGTAAGAGAGATTTGCAGATGGGGCCTACCTTGCATCAAAACAGTCTACCTGTCACTGCTTTCTCCATCAGAAAATGTCTCTCTTGATTTTTTTTGGTAAATTCAATGGCTAGTAAAAACAAAAATCCATAAAACATTTTGAAAGCAACTAAAAATATCTCTGGATGAGATGCTCAACTAAGGCTGTAAGTTCTCCTGCACATTCAGCCCAGCCCTGAAGATGCCAAAAGAGAGATGGGAGATTGATAGAAGATACAGCTACACAAAATGCAGAATCAAAGAGTGAAGTAAACTAAAACATAACAGAATCTCTCTCTAGATATATACATATCTATAAGAGAGATGAAATCACTATAACCTTGAAAATCAAGATGAAAAAGATAAATTTCTAGCAAAAATGATTCATTTTTAATTGGCATAAGAAGAAATAGAAAATACAAATGGACTAAAAACCATGTTATATATTGATGCTGTAGTAACTAAAGAAAGCACCAGGCCAAAAAGGTTGTACAGGTACATCCCACCAAGCTTTTAAGAGGCAGAGAATCACCGTCTTCTACGGTGTTCTTTTCACTGTGCCATGCAGCCATCTTTGAATCTCAAATAGAAATAACAAACAAAATAAATTATAACTTATATTGAAGGATTATTCCAATTTTCTCGACAACTGGTCTCTTAATGTCTGACTGATGTACCATATCTGAGTGCCGACCACCAGCCTGGGCTTATGTCTCCTTTACTCAGCCCTGGTCCATTTGAAGGACTGAGTCCTTGGCCACTCCCTGAACTGAGCTGCTGACCCAACTAAAGCTAATTAGATGAGGCCACAACCTTCTGCATCTACCAGGTTTTACTCAGGCACAGTTATTGATCTGCAGACAGACATGCTGAGAAGTTTCTTAGCAGGAGGATTTTATAGAATCCTAATTATTTCAGTAAACTGTACTTATGTACTATACCAGCTCAGCCTAACTTTCACAATACACTTGTGAAACCTTGGAACTGTGGGCTGAGTTCTTGCTAATTCATAGTTGGATCAATACAGACAATTTTCAACTGGTCTTTGATATAAAACACATTATCTAAACCACTTACAGCTGTGGCCCACAAAAGATGTGTGCTAAAATATTGCCTGAACCAGGCAATTTTCTTTTTGCAGAACTGCTCTTGGCCCGAATTCATCTAGATATGTAAGATAGTACTGTGCTATTACTAGCCATTAAAATGCTTTTGAAGTTATAAACATTTACTCACTCATTCCACAGTCCTTTATTTGACCAGCTATAGACTAGATGGAGTTCAAGATGTCAGGGAGAAACTGATGAACAAGACAGACAAGGTCCGGGCTTCCCTGGTGGCGCAGTGGTTGAGAGTCTGCCTGCCGATGCAGGGGCACGGGTTCGAGCCCTGGTCTGGGAGGATCCCATATGCCGCGTAGCGACTGGGCCCGTGAGCCACGATTGCTGAGCCTGCGCGTCTGGAGCCTGTGCTCCGCAACAAGAGAGGCCGCGATAGTGAGAGGCCCGCGCACCGCGATGAAGGGTGGCCCCCACTTGCCACAGCTAGAGGGAGCCCTCGCGCAGAGGCGAGGACCCAACACAGCCATAAATAATAAATAAATAAATAAAATAAAATAAAAGACAAAACTGTAGTTCCCAGAGGCTCTCATAAAAAAAAAAAAAGGCAGACAAGGTCCTTGCCTTTATGGAATTTGTATTCTAATGGAAGAAGACAAACAAGTAGCAAATAACACAGTTTCATATAACAAATAAAATGGAGAAAAGAAGCAGGGTAATGAGATTTATTGGGCTTGGGGGGAAGTTTAGTAGAGTGATATGGGAAGACTTCTTGGAGGAGGCACTTGAACCAAACAGAGTACGTAAATGAATTGGGAGATTGGGATTGACATATATACACTAATATGTATAAAATGGATAACTAATAAGAACCTGCTGTATAAAAAAATAAATAAAATAAAATTCAAAAATTAAAAAAAAAAGATGCCCCCCCCCCCAAAAAAAAAGAATGTGTAGTATTTGAGTCATGGGAAGATCAGGGAAAACACATTTCAGGCAGGACAAGACCTACTATATAGACCGGGAACTCTACTAAATATTCTGTAATAACCTATACCAGAAAAGAATCTGAAAAAGAATGGATGCATCTGTATTTGTGTAACTGAATCACTTTGCTGTACACCTGAAACTAACACAACGTTGTAAATCAACTATACTCCAATATAAAATAAAAAGTTTAAAAAGAAGTTTAGCGGGCTTCCCTGGTGGCGCAGTGGTTGAGAGTCTGCCTGCCAATGCAGGGGACACGGGTTCGAGCCCTGGTCTGGGAAGATCCCACATGCCGCGGAGCAACTGGGCCCGTGAGCCACAACTACTGAGCCTGCGCGTCTGGAGCCTGTGCTCCGCAACAGGAGAGGCCGCGGAAGTGAGAGGCCCGGCACCGCAATGAAGAGTGGCCCTCGCTTGCCGCAACTAGAGAAAGCCCTCGCACAGAAACGAAGACCCAACACAGCCATAAATAAATAAAAATAAATTAAAAAGAAGTTTAGCAAACATTAAAAAAAGAATAAGGTCGAAATTATCAACATATTCAATAAATCTGAAAAGGCCAAATACTTATGAGGGATGCTTATAAGTTTGTGGTGATTAGTTAACAAATTTAAGCCAGTTGTTAAAAGATGCTAAAATATCCCGGAAAACAAAAAACGAAAACCAAAAAACCACCAAGCCTAAAGGGCCTAAGATTGGAATGAGCTTGCAGTGTTCTAGAAACAACAAGGCCAAAGTACCTGGAGATAATGGATGAGGAAATGGGAAAAAAGGACAGAGGTAGATGGTGGTCCAATCACATAGGGCCTTGGAAGCCAAGGTAAGGAATACTGTGAAAGAGAAACTAAGTAATGCTTTTTAATGAACATTTATTTGAAAACAATCTATTATTACTTACAAATT
Organism: Eschrichtius robustus; assembly: GCF_028021215.1. Taxonomy (NCBI): domain Eukaryota; kingdom Metazoa; phylum Chordata; class Mammalia; order Artiodactyla; family Eschrichtiidae; genus Eschrichtius; species Eschrichtius robustus. The sequence goes on along the minus strand of NC_090841.1, from coordinate 68,640,691 downwards.
ATTACAAGGAAGAAATGCTTCTTAAATTTTTTCCTAGGTTGAAAAGAATCTGCAATAGTCCTTTTATATGAGTTGGTTTTATTAGAGATGGATGAGGGAGGTCAGAGTGAAATGATTATCCCAAGGTTGTAGGTAAAAATCAATCGCCCATGACAAAACTAGTTAACAACCTTAGGTGAACAAACATTTTTTTTTTTTTTTACAACAAAACAATCTTATAAGTGTAACATCTTATAGTAGACATTTTTAATCTTTTAAGGACACAGGCCAACAGTCTTGGAACTTTTAAGAATCCTTTCAAGATTACAGGAAAGTTCTTTGACCTCCTCAGTAAAAAGACAAATGCAAATTCACCCATGAGTTTGTAGGTAACTAATATGTATATGTACTAGCTACATTTTCCTCTTACTTACCTGACAACAAGTAATGAGAGTTGAACAATTTGTCTTCTCAAGCGCCCAAATCAACAGTCTCCCATTCTTGCAAGATTTCTTATTAAACTCTGAAAGGAGGCCTGTGGCTTCTAACTTCAGTTACATTTTCTAAATGAACAGCTATGGGGTTTGTAATTTACCTTTTCTACAGGAGTTTGATTGTATTCTAAGTGTAGCAGAAAGCCTTTGGAGGTTACCAAAGTAGAAGGGCAATAGGATGAAATTCATATTTTAAAAAGAATACTATAGCTGCTGTGTGGAAAATGGATGTGAGCAGTCTAAGGGTGAAAGCAGAAAGATCAGTTAAGAGGTTGCAGTTTACTAGTTCTCAGGTTGATGGCTCTGACTATGGGGCAGAAGTGGTGATAAGCAGTCAGATTTGGTAAAAGTTTTGGGACCGGAGCCAGTAGGACCTAGTGGTGGATTGCATGGGGACCTGGGAGAGCTGATAGAGAGAACAGAATCAGAAATGACTTCCAGGTTTGAAGTTTGAGCAGTTGGATGAATGCTGGTATGATTATTTGAGATGGAGAAGATTTTCTGCGGGTGTGGAGCAGAATCAAACTTCCTGTTAGGTATCTGAAATTTAACGTGGTCCATGAGACATCAAGAGGGAGATGATTACAGGGTAGTTCATGATATGTGTTTGGTAATTAGGGCCAATTTCTGGGCAGATATGAATTTATTCCATGGGATGGAATGAGATTTTCTAGGGCGAGAGTATAAATAGAAGAGAAAAGAGGACTGAAGATGCAGCCCTAATGCATTTCAGCATTTCCAGAACAGCATGGCAGAAGGATCCAGCAAAGCTGCAACAAAGGAGACACCAATGGGGGTGAAGGAATACCAGGCAAGCACAAAGTCCCAGGAGACAAATGAATAAACTATCAAAAATGTATGAGCTTGAGAGATTGCTCCTAGACACAGGAATCTGTGTGGACTAAACAGGCTCTGGCATGCTGCAGGAGCGAATGGTCCAACAAACCTTTATTTCTCTCTCATGCTGCATGTGCAGCTCAGGTTGGCTGGGTGCTTTGTTCATGTGGTCACCCAGGGACATGGGCTTGTAGAAGTTGCTCTGAGATATGGTTCCATGACTGACAGGGCAGGGGATAGGGACATGGTGCTCATGTATTGGCCCTTAAAGCTCGGCTTGGAAATGACACAGGCCACTCCCCTTCACATTTCACTGGCCAAAGGAAGACATGGCCACGGCTAACTTCAGAAGAGGTAAGCAAAGGCAATGTCATCATGTGCCCAGAAGAGGTAAGCAAAGGCAATGTCATCATGTGCCCAGAAGGAGATAAAAATGGAGTACCTATAAATAGCCCTAATGATTCCCATGTAGTGGGTTGCTGGTAATAAGTAGGAGTAGGACGGTAGTGATGGTGTCCACCACTCGTGGACATTTAGAGATCAGAGCAGATTTTAAAGATGGTTCTACGATTGATTTGCCCTTTCACTGGCTTCAAAACTAACTAGGATAGGTGACTTTCATCCATGTCATTTCACAATGACAGTAGAAAATTGAGGATTGGGGAAAGATTCCAGTGCTTTCTCCTAAGACATAACTCAGATGCAACAGTACACTGGCTTAAGTGTGAGTTCCCCGTCCATCACCCATGTCAAGGTCCAGTAAGGAAACCCATGTCTGAACAGAGAGAATTTAATAGGAAGAATTGTTGACTGGGTACAAGATGATTAACTTACAAGAAGAAGTAAAATAGAACTTTAAGGTTTAACAGGGCTAGCACCTGAAGATGGCAGTTATGACCACGAGGGCTGAGGAAAAGTGACCAAGGAAGGGATTTGGAAGCATTGAGGAGGGCCCGGCAGGGCTGAAGGAATGGTGGGTAGAGGAACATGCAGCCCGATCCTGAGAGACACAGAAGGGTCTGGAGACTATGTGCTTTGGAATCTTTAGAGCCACAGCCACTGCAGTGAACTCTGCGGCTCTGCTAGGACCACCACTTGCCTCGTAAGTAAATCCTACAAGGAAAACCAAAGCAGCGGAAAAAGACTAGTCCTGTTGCGGGTAGAACTGTATCCCCCCCCCAAAAGATGTATTAAAGTCGTAACCCCCAGTTCCTGTGAATGTGATCTTTTTTTTTTTTTTTTAATAAAATTATTTATTTATTTATTTATTTTTGGCTGTGTTGGGTCTTCGCTTCTGTGTGCAGGCTTTCTCCAGTTGTGGCAAGTGGGGGCCACTCCTCATCGCAGTGCGCGGGCCTCTCATTGTCGTGGCTTCTCTTGTTGTGGAGCACGGGCTCCAGATGCACAGGTTCAGTAGTTGTGGCTCACGGGCCTAGTTGCTCCGCGGCATGTGGGATCTTCCCAGACCAGGGCTCGAACCCGTGTCCCCTGCACTGGCAGGCAGATTCCCAACCACTGCGCCACCAGGGAAGCCCTGTGAATGTGATCTTATTTGGAAATAGCGTTTCTGCAGATTAATTAAGGTGTGAGATTAGATGAGGTCCTACTGGCGTAGGGTGGCCCCTTATTCCAATAGGACTGGTGTCCCTAGAGAAGAGAAGGGACACAGAGTCAGACGCACACAAAGAGAATGCCATGTGAAGATGGCCATGCAGTGATGGAGACAGAGACTGGGTGACGCATGTACAAACCAAGACATGCCAAGGACTGCCAGCAATACCAGAAGAAGGCATGGGACAGACTGTCTTCTAGACCCTTCACTGAGGGTGGGCCCTGCCGACACCTTGAGTTCAGACTTCTATGCAAGAGACTACTTTTCTGTTGTGTTAAGCTACCCAGTTTGTGGGACTTATTAAGACAGTCCTGCGTAACTAATACAAGTCCCTTCTGCCTCTTCCAGCCTTGCTGCTCCCCTCCAGGGCTACCTGTTGGAAGGCAAAGGGGAAATGAGGTTTGTGGAGACCCCAGCTCACAAAGCAGGATAAAAAAAAGTGTGAGCTAAGAAACACTAAAATAATAACTGGTACAGCCTCTGAGACCTTGGGTAAGTTGAAAAATTTCTGTGATGCTCAGTTTCCCCGCATATAAGCTAGGGAGAATAATACTAGGGGACCTCATGAGGATGTCCTGAAAATAAATGCAAAAATGCATATAGCTGACTTAGTTTAGTACCTGCAAAAAAGAAAGCACTTAATAAGATACTTCTTAATATACTGAACATTTTCAACATGAGTTGAAACGGAAGGAAAATGTGCTTTATTTCCTGAGGAGATTTATGTTATGCCCACCCTTCTTTTGGGGAAATAACAGCATGATAAAATTTCAAGTCTCATGACAATGTAAAACCCTTGCATTTGGAGATGCCGGAGGACACATTTGTAACCCCTAAAAATCTATCCAACCAAAAGATGCTACCTTTGAAATAGCTTCCCAAATATCCAAATTACCATAAATCCTTAACCCTTTCAGCATCCCTACTAACAAGCTGAAACTGAGGAGGAAAACAGAGCAGTCAATTAAAAAAAGAGAGAATTGGGACTTCCCTGGTGGTGCAGTGGTTAAGAATCTGCCTGCCAATGCAGGGGACACGGGTTCGATCCCTGGTCCGGAAAGATCCCACCTTCCGTGGAGCAACTAAGCCCGGCCACCACAACTACTGAGCCTGTGCTCTAGAGCCCGTGAGCCACAACTACTGAGCCCGCATGCCACAACTACTGAGCCCACGTGCCTGAAACCCGTGCTCTGCAACAAGAGAAGCCACCGCAATGAGAAGCCCACGCGCCGCAACGAAGAGTAGCCCATGCTCGCAACTACAGAAAGCCCGCGCACAGCAACGAAGACCCAACGCAACCAAAAATAAAATAAATGAAATAAATAAATTTTAAAAAAATGTCATATAGCAAACATCAACAATGCCAATACCAAAAACACTGGGCTGCTTTAGTTCTTCAAGAAAGTGCCTTCTGCTGCCTCTAACTTGTCTGGGTTGGAATTTTTTATTGCTCCCTGGTCACACAGCACATTTCTTACAAAGCTAAGGGTCATTGCTGAATCCATTTCATTCTCTTCTATTTATGTTAACCAGCTAAGTTTTAAAATGAAATATAAAAAGCTGAAAACAAACTTGGACTTATTCTACGAGACAGCTGGAGCAAGTTTGGTCAAGGGAACAACTTTAAAGAGGCTACAGAAATGCAGATTCATCTGTGTTTTCCTTAAGCAGGTCCATGTTCAGAATTCACAAGGGTTGACTCCAAGGAGAGGGGCAGCATGAAAATTTAGGGTCTACTAATGTACTATGTATATTACAGGGCAATTGCTGGGTCCTGATGATGCCTCACTTGGTCAGGTCCCATAGCTTGATCCCTAAAGACCCCACCTCCCGGCCCCCAAAATAATAACTCTGACTTGTTCAGTGGCTGCCATGCACCAGACCCTGTACCAGGCATAGGGAAAACAATGGTGAACACAGACTTATAGCCTAGTGGGGAAGACATGTGATGATTCTTTAGGACTTCCAGAAAGCACTTGTGTTCAGGTCGTCCTGGGACTGGCCCGTGGTTACTTGTTAGAGCCTTTAAGGGTTTTCCTTAGTCCAAACTTATTCTTGTGGAGCACAGACGTCCAAGACTCAGTGTGCACAGCCTGGCTATATGCTGCAGAGTGTCTGGCTTCTGCTGGCCTCTAGGGGCTCTGTGACCAAATCCCTGGCTGGATGTCACATGTCGAGTTGCTCCAAATCTATTAGAAATTTACCCAAGAAAATGTTCTGCAAACGTCTGATTCTGAGTCATCCGGCTGTGATGCCCGGGGTTCTGAAAGAGAACTCTGCCAAAGGCAAAAATCTCTTAGGGATCTCTTAGAAGTCTAATGGTGAATGTCCACCAACACGTGGCCACCCAAACACACCAAGTTCAGCTGCACAGGACTGGTGTCCAGTGAGGAGTGCTGAGAGCCTGGTTGAACTGTCCACTCACTCTTCAACACTTAAACATCAAATGAAAACTCATGAGCAAACTCATGAAAAAAGCCATTCAGAGAAAAATACCCCATTTTCTGATATCAAGCGGAGATCTGTAGGGTTTCAGCCTTACTATCTCAAACTCTTAGAATATGGCCTCTTTGTTGCATGTGGCCATGTGGGGGTGGTCAGCTGAAATGAATACAAGATAGTCATTAGCAGAGGCAGAATTAGGGGCAGGCACGTTAAGATTCTTTTATTTTTGGATAGAAGTGTCAAAAGACATAAGCGAAGATTCACGAACCAGTGAGTTCCATCAGATTCGAAGAAGGAATAAGTTTGTCATTTTCTCCTCCAGAGCAGCCTTCTCACTAAGACCTCACCTTTTATTTTTCAATTGTGCTGCCCCTTGGTGTGTTCAAATTGCTCTTTATCATCTGACATATACTTTTGGCCCTGCAAGAGCCAGAAATGCTATTAGATTCTATTTCTTTATTTATGGGACCGGCATTGTTTCAAAGGAATGATGCAAAGATTGGTTCTTTAGAGCAAGGGGCCATGAGGAAAAAGAGACATAAACTATACTAGCAAATATGGTGTCCTTGGCAGAATCAGTCCCATGTGTGGGCAGAGCTATTGGCATCTGTAGGACATGCTTTGAGATTTCCTGAAAGACACCTTCTCCACTAGGCATCCAAGTCTCCTGTCCTGAGTGTTCCATAAAGACTTTCATAAGGAGCTCTACAATTTAAACAGACTGACAGATTTTGAGAACTTCAGAGGCGGGAGAGCATTAAGAAGGCTTAGTTTTTATATTTAGACTATTACTATGGCTTTTCATAAAGCTAAAAATAGGGCTCTGAGGGAAAGATACTCACAGAGGATCTTTGAAAGGATTACTGTATTGATCTCTTCCATAACTGATTCTGCATAATTATTGTCTGTACTAAACATTTGATACCAATAAAAGGAGATGGCATGGTGTCAAAGTGAAGTTTGGACTCTGACGTTAGACTTCAAAGGTTTCATATTTTGGGGTTTCTTTGTATTTTTTTTATTGAAGTATAGTTGATTTACAATGTTGTGTTAATTTCTACTGTACAGCAAAGTGATTCAGTTATACATATGTATACATTCTTTTTTATATTCTTTTCCATTCTGGTTTATCACAGGATGTTGAATATAGTTCCCTGTGCTCTACAGTAGAACCTTGTTGTTAATCCATTCTATATGCAATAGTTCGCATCTACTAACTCCAAACTCCCACTCCATTCCCCCCGCCCGCCGGCAACCACAAGTCTGTTCTCTATGTCTGTGAGTCTGTTTCTGTTTCATAGATAGGTTCATTTTTTAAAATAGATCTTTATTGGAGTATAATTGCTTCACAATACTGTGTTAGTTTCTGTTGTACAACAAAGTGAATCAGCCATATGCATACATATATCCCCATAGCCCCTCCCCCTTGAGTCTCCCTCCCACCCTCCCTATCCCACCCTCTAGGTGGTCACAAAGCACCGAGCTGATCTCCCATGCTATGCTGCTTCTTCCCACTAGCTATCTATTTTACATTTGGTAGTGTACATATGTCGATGCTACTCTCACTTAGCCCCAGCTTCCCCTCCCCCCGCTGTATCCTCAAGTCCATTCTCTATGTCTATGTCTTTATTCCTGCCCTGCCACCAGGTTCATCAGTACCATTTTTTTTTTTTAGATTCCATATATATGTGTTAGCATATGGTATTTGTTTTTCTCTTTCTGACTTACTTCACTCTGTATGACAGACTCTAGGTCCATCCACCTCACTACAAATAACTCAATTTCGTTTCTTTCTATGGCTGAGTAATATTCCATTGTATATATGTGCCACAGCTTCTTTATCCATTCATCTGTTGATGGACATTTAGGTTGCTTCCATGTCCTGGCTATTGTAAATAGTGCTGCAATGAACATTGTGGTACCTGACTCTTTTTGAATTATGGTTTTCTCAGGGTATATGCCCAGTAGTGGGATTGCTGGGTCATATGGTAATTCTATTTTTAGATTTTAAGGAACTTCCATACTGTTCTCCATAGTGGCTGTATCAATTTACATTCCCACCAACAGTGCAGGAGGGTTCCCTTTTCTCCACACCCTCTCCAGCATTTATTATTTCTAGTTTTTTTGATAATGGCCATTCTGACGTGTGAGGTGATATCTCACTGTAGTTTTGATTTGCATTTCTCTAATAATTAGTGATGTTGAGCATCTTTTCATGTGCCTCTTGGCCATCTGTATGTCTTCTTCAATAAGTGGTGCTGGGAAAACTGGACAGCTACATGTAAAAGAATGAAATTAGAACACTCCCTAACACCATACACAAAAATGAACTCCAAATGGGTTAAAGACCTAAATGTAAGAGCAGACACTATAAAACTCTTAGAGGAAAACATAGGAAAAACACTCTATGACATAAACCACAGCAAGTTCTTTTTTGACCCACCTCCTAGAGTGTTGGAAATAAAAACAAAAATAAACAAATGGGACCTAATGAAACTTAAAAGCTTTTGCACAGCAAAGGAAACCATAAAGAGGATGAAAAGACAGCCCTCAGAATGGGAGAAAATATTTGCAAATGAAATAACGGACAAAGGATTAATCTCCAAAATATACAAATAGCTTATGGAGCTCAATATCAAAAAAACAAACAACCCAATTAAAAAATGGGTGGAAGACCTAAATAGATAGGTTCATTTGTGTCATCTTTTATATTTCACATATAAGTGATATATGGTATTTGTCTTTCTCTTTCTGACTTACTTCACCTAGTATGATAGTCTCTAGGTCCATCCATGTTGCTGCAAATGACATTATTTCATTCTTTTTTTATGGGTGAGTAGTAGTCCATTGTATATATGTACCATATCTTCTTTATCCATTCATCTGTCAATGGACATTTAGGTTATTTCCATGTCTTGGATATTGTGAATAGTGCTGCTATGCACACAGGGGTACAGGTATGTTTTTGAATTATAGTTTTGTCCAGATGGGTTTCGTATTTTGGACCTGCCATTTCCCCATTTTCCTACAGCTCCATGACCTACAGAATTATTCAAGATCACTGCATTTCATTACCTCATACGTAAAATGGGAAGATTAATAGAACCAACCTTATAGGGCTAAGTGTTGTTTGTCATTAGCAATGTATAATGTGGGGACCTAAAAGAGCATATTTGTACCATGTACAGAGTCTTTCCTCCCAACTAGACTGTGAGCTTATTTCTGATAGGCATGACATCTTAGATACTGTGATTGCGCATTGCCTGGCATGGTATTAGGCACTTGCTGGTAATGCCTGACTTTTCAGTAGCCCTTAATAGTTTCCTTTATGGCATATTATTATATGTGCAGTTTTAAAACTTGTTCAGTTTCCCCACGAACCATGAGGTAGTCAAGGAGGTATTTTCATCTCTAATTTATTATTGAGAAAACAGTAGCCTCCGGAATTAAGTAACTTGTCTCAGCTCATCCAGTTAAAAATATCCAGAGTCGAACGCTGAACTATGCTTGTTGTTATTTCAAACTCAGTGGCTGCCCTGTCCGTGTCACCAGGATGTCTTTAGGAGGCTCCCTGTGAATATCTGTGGCCTGGTTTGGTTGATGGATGGGGTCACGGGTCATAGTGAAAGTTGGGCGCCTGGGGAAGTCCCACAAAGAGGATTTGCGAGACACTGAGGGTGTAGTGCCTTTCTACTATATTCTAGACTCAACCCTGCCCACCGGACTCACTCAGCTTCAGGCACTATGCCTCTGGCACCTGCTCCAGCCGAAGGGAGGAAAGACAGCAGAGAGAGACTGACAGCGGGCGTGGAGGCAGAGCCAAACTGGTCTTTGTTTACCCTGGCACACATGTGGTGCTGAGGTCAGCGCCCAAGGACAAGGAGGGGAGGGAGGGTCCCCACTGATCACACTTAAGAACCCGGCACACTGTGCCCCTGCGGGCAGCAGCCTCGCTCCCATTCCTTGCTGCTAGAGAAGCGGCGGTGGGGGGGGGGGGGTGAGGGTTTGTTTCCTCGGCCCTCCACAGTACACAAAGAGAAAAATGCGAGTGGAATGCTGCTTGCTAGAGAAGCAGGTGCATTTGGCCCCAGGGTTATTGCTGTTGATATGCAGGTTCGCTCTCTGAAATAAGTTAAAGAAATAAGGAGTGGTTGGCAACTTTCCTATTATGTCTGAGGAATCCAGATTATTGGTAAAGTCCTTGGCTCCAGTAACTTAATAAGATAAAAGCTTGAAGTGTGCACAGAGCCAGCTTAAGAAATGTCACTTACAAACAGACAACTTGCCATCTCAGTCCTTGAGGAGGGAAACCATGTTACTTCTTCCTTCTCCTCCTCCTCCTCGTGTGTGTGTGTGTGTGTGTGTGTGTACTCAATGCTACATGGCCCCTTTTGGGCAAATGTGTAAAGATCTTTCTCCACAGTTCCCCTTTTGCCTCTCACGGCATTATTATCTGTGTATTATCCCCGTTGTGGATGGAAGGCCATCACTGAAAACCTCTGATACATCACACATGTACAAATGACAGCATCACTCAAGGCTCTGAGCTAGAATGACCCGGCATAAATCAGAGGTGGAGGTCCTGTAGCCCGAGACTCAGTGAGTTGAGAAGCTTAGGTGCGTGCAGTCGTTCAGACATAAAACTCTACTAGAAGCTAGAGATAATCCAGCGCATTCATAGTTTATGAAATTATTTTGTGACATAGAACAGGGAACAGTTCATCCTGATTAGCTCAATCAAAGAAACCGAATTTTGAAGTCTCCCATGGTTTATAAACACGAGGAATAATAAATGTTTCTTCCCAACTGACACTTCTGAAAACTTCTAATAACTTTTCCAAGGTTGAGTCTGTGTCAGTCAAACTAGTGATTTCCTAGTTCAACGGCAGGGCTGACTTCATGGGCATGTGACTCGTGTGGTAGCCCAGGGCCCATGCTCCAAAGAGTCCCTCTTTGGGCTTCATGTTCCGCTCTTACTGTCTTGAAAATCTCCACAATGTTATCTTTGAATTCATGCTTTGTGAGTGAAATATGACGGACAATGGAGTACGTGTCTGAGCAGGAGAGTTAGATGAGACGCGTGTCCATTGTCACTCCTTGCAGCCCACGAAATAGCATTCACGATGCTCAATAAGCAAGGAACGCTGGGGGACCTATGGGGCATAGGAGTTCAGTGATTCAAAGCAAGCGCAAGGTCAGTGTTACGTCTATGACTAAGTAAGAGGGGGCATTGCCAGCCCCTAGAGGCTATGCTTTCTGTTTGAGCCAGAACTTGCTTTGCACCCAGAAAGAAGGCACTGGTGCTCTAATAAACACTAATGAGCAAGGAACCATAACATGTTATTTTTTTACTTGTGTTACTTCCCTGAGTGAGCCAGTGAATTATACTGAAAACGATGGCATAGGAAGAAAGGAAAAGATAGGACAGCCCATGATTACTTTCCTTTCAGTCTTCCCTTACTCATCAATAGCTGCGGATAGAGTACATAGAATGTGTGTGCGTGGAAAAGAATAAAGTAAAACAGCTGGGTTGGTTTTGTGTCATGCTTCCACGGTTATGGTAAAACCAAAATACACATCCATGTATGTATGAGCTTTGGAATATGGCTTGTGTAATTTTGAGGGTGCTTCATGTAAGTTGAATGCTCTTATATTTGCATTTAAAACTAACACTGCATCATATAAAGACGAATGGTACATTTCATGCTAATAATTTAACATGTTAATTTTTTCTTTACTTAGAATGACATTAAATAGCAACAACAACGAAAAACACCATGACACCAAGAGAGATTGTGGAAGAAAGGAAAAATATTTATATTTTAAGACCTTTAAAGGCACTTTTCTCCTGTTTTTTAAGCATGGAGCCCCCATTTTCCTTTTGCAATGGCCCTGCAAATTATAGAGCTGGCCATGCTCAAGGCCTAATAAGTGCATAGTCCATGGTACAAAAAGAGGCTGCATTAAGTGTCCACTCCAGGGAATCATATCAGGCAAGAACACTGTTCAAGAGCTCAGCCTTTAAAGGGCAAGTGGCTACAATCCCTGGGTACACGTGTGATAAAGCCTAGGCATCCCTGGAGCTGTTCCTTTACCATGATTGGTCTGCAAGGTTGCCTTTAGGAGGAAAGTCTACCAGCACTCACATCCCTCTCACACCCCCTCACACCCCTGCTTTCCCCCCACCTGGGCGTCACTGTGCCATGACCACAGAGACCGAAGATAATCAGGTTGGAAGGCAGTTATGAGGGAACGAAGTGGCAATATTTCTTTTTCAAATAAATGCATAATAACATAACCAAATGCGGATGTATTTCTTCAAAGAATATCACTTTGAGATTTGGGCAACCTATTTGCCCCTGGTTAAAAATAAAATAAAACAGAAAGCTCAGATATAAGGGCTCAAAGGACATCTAAAACCACAGAACCAGCAATCAGTGTATTTTGACATGGGGAGGAGGGCTAAGGGAAGCTTGCAAAGGTCAGGAATAAACCACCTTTGAAGATGGGGTAGAGGTGAGTGAGTCACTTTTTCTCCAGGTATAGGTTACCCAAATGGAGCTCACACTGTCTCTTCAGTTATCCATGGACAATTGTAAGAATTTCACAAAAGTCTGGGTACAGTTAAACTCACAATTGGGATTAAAGCAGGATTTACAATGAAAGAGGATTAAAAATTTTCCAATTTAATGAAATATCAGTTTGGTATAATTAGGAAGGGAGGAACAATAAACAGCTTAACGATTTTAACTAACAATCATACTTCAGGCACAAAGCAGAAAGGCCAGACTCTTGAGGACTGTCTATGAAAAATGGAAGAAGGAAGACACAGCTGTTATAATTAAATTACTTATGTTTTCGTTTTCTCCCTGAAAGTGAGCACTAAGACCAGCCACTCTAAGATTAGACACAATGCTATCTTTCCATTTTAGTTGCACTGCACTGCATTTCAATCTCCTTTTCTTCATACCAACTCCTCCACACACAGAGCCTGTCCATCACGGAGATGAACTTGTCTGGCTTATTGTTCATAAAGCCCAGGCTAGCTGAAAACTATTTTGGTTCCCTTACTCAAATCAGATTTCAACTTTGATTTTTCAAAGGTTAATAGGTTAGTACAGTGGTCTGTTTTGTCAACAGGGCCCTGGAAAAAAATTAATCGTGAAAGCAATACCAAAAGGTCAAAAGGAAGAGATTGAAAATGCTATAATAAAGAAATTACGGAGCCTGTTATGTTTTTTTTTTTTTTTGAGACATTTTAATTCAAACGCAGAAGCATGACAAATATAATAGGACAGTATTGTGCAATGTGGTTGCTGAAGGGGAAAAGTGACATGAGACTTCAGCAGGGTAGAGAAACAAATTTCAAAAAATGCAAACAATCATTTCTTCAGCACCAAAGAATTTGAATCCCTGAACTTCCATCAGCGTGTAAGAGGGATTAATGTTCTGTTCACATGGTGAATAGAACAAGGTAAGGTACAGAAGTCGAGGGCAATCCTGGAACAGTTTCTTCCTATCTGCTTCAGACGTAACCATTCTGTCCTTAGTCATGTCATCGGGGTTCACAAAAGTCACAAGTAGCATTATGGGGACCTCAGCAAAGGAGAAGGTATGGAGGTATTTTTACATGCTGAATGGCAGTGTGTGTGCATGATGGGGATGGAGGGGTGCATTCCTTCATGGTCTTAAGAGGTAAAGACAAAGATAATGTTTGTGTGACATGCTGGTATAGTAAAGTTTCCCTTATGCTGGCAAGAGACTTGGCATTGACCCCTGAATCTACTTGTCTTTCATAAAACAAGACGATAGCTTAAGGAACCATGTGATTCTGGTCCAACATTCTTTTTATAATTTCAAAGGTTCCAAAGAAAAAAACGAGGAAATAAAACCTTAACCACAAGAGTAAACAGCAGAAGATGAAAACCTAAAAACATAAAATATAATATATAATAAATATAACTTGATACATAAATAATATAAGAAATATGAGTGACTAACTCTTTAAAGTAAAAACAAGGACAAAAAACACAAAGTTGGTTCTTTTTTCACAGTTTCCTGGGATTTCCTTTTTTTTTTTTAATGTGACACATACTTTTAATTTTATTTATTTATTTTTGGCTATGTTGGGTCTTCGTTTCTGTGCGAGGGCTTTCTCTAGCTGTGGCAAGCGGGGGCCACTCTTCATCGCGGTGCGCGGGTCTCTCACTATCGCGGCCTCTCTTGTTGCGGAGCACAGGCTCCAGACGCGCAGGCTCAGTAGTTGTGGCTCACGGGCCTAGTTGCTCCGCGGCATGTGGGATCTTCCCAGACCAGGGCTCGAACCCGTGTCCCCTGCACTGGCAGGCAGATTCTCAACCACTGCGCCACCAGGGAAGCCCTGGGATTTCCTTTTTTCTTGGTGGAAACTTGCTGATCAACAATTTGAACTGAACACCTGCCCAACAGAAAAAATAGTGGGTGATAAGGTGCTGAGCACATCTGAGATAGCTTTTATTACACTTCCCAACTCAAACACTTCTAATGGCTCCCCACCGCCTGTGTAATTAGATAAAGACAGCTCACCAAAATCTACATTCTTTACCCGTTGCTGCATAACAAATGACCACATCTTAGTGGCTTAGAACAACACGTATTTATTATCTTATAGTTTCTGTGAGTCCAGGGTTAGGAGTCCAAGCACAGCTTAGCTGGTTCCCTGCTCAGGGTCTCACCAGGCTGCAATCAAGCTGTTGTCCAGGGCTGAGTTCTTAGCAGAGGCTCAGCGTGGAAGGACCCACTTCCATTCTCCCTGGGCTGTTAGCAGAAATGGTTTCCTTGGAGGCTGCAGGATTCATGATTCATGGCAGCTTGCTTCTTCAGAGCCAGGGCTGGAGAAACGGGATTTAGTCTCTCCAAAATGTGCTCCCATTCTACTTTTTAGGACTTACCCATCCCTGCCATTACTCTTCTAGATGTAGTTTTTATTTAATATTCCAGGAGAACTGGACCTCATGTTATTACCTGAACACTTCCTTCAATCCTCAGCCTCCGTATTTTTATTTAGACTGACCTCTCTTCCTTAAAATCCTCCTTAAAAACATCTACCTTCTTTTTTGGCCACACTGCAGGGCTTGTAGGATCTCAGTTCCCCTACTAGGGATTGAACCCAGGCTACGGCAGTGAAAGCATCGAATCCTACCACTAGACCACCAGGAAACTCCTCTGACATCTACCTTGGTCTAAATCCTACCCAGATTTTCCAGGCTTGTTTTGTTTTTGCATTACAGCTGCAGATCACCTCCTCAACTTTATGTGGATGGCAGGCAGTCCAGATTGTCATGTGATTGGTTTTCCAAATACTTTCTCTGCTGCAAGTTGAGGCTGCCCTCCCCTGCTAGGAATTGCTCTCCATACAATCCTCCTCTCTCCATTGAAATGCTGGTCCCTTTATTCAGGAAGTGCTGTAACTTTAGAGTATAAAAATCACCTGGAGAAAGCGTGTTAATATGTAAAGCCCTGGAACTTACTCCCAAAGTATGTATCAGTACATCTGTTGTGGGCCCCAGGAATGAATATTTTTTCAAGCACCATAGGGGTCTCTGATGCAGATAATCCACAAGCATACCCTGAGAACAAAGGTTGTACCCATTCAACCCACTTTCTAATTTCAAACCTTTCTCAAATTTCTCAAGGTCGCTTCTTCACAATCTCAGTCTCAATCTCAGCAGGTGATTTAGCCCAGTGGTTCTCAAACTTTTCTTTATATTATAATCACCAGGGCAGCTTATAAAAATCCCAATTTCCAATCCACTTCCCATACCAATTAAATCAAATCTTCCTTTGGGGTTAATTATTTTTTAATCAAAGTATAAATACATACAGTATTTTTACACAGATTTTAAGTATACAGTTCAGTGAGTTTTAACAAATGTATTCATCTCAGTAACCAACATCCTAATCAAGATATAGGACATTTACATCAACCTGGAAAGTTTTCTCTTGCCCATTTGGGTCAACCCTCCTCTCCTTCCAGAAGCAACTACTACTGTAATTTTTATCCTCATAGATGATGATGATGATGATGATGATGATTATGATGATGATTATTTTTGCCTGATCTTGATGGAATCATACAAAGTGGGTTCATTGTTTCTGGCTTTTTTTTTTTTTTTTTTCCTCAATGTAATGCTTTTGAAATTCAGCCATGGTTGGCATGAGTATTTTTTAAACTTTTAAAAGTATTTACAATGTATAGTCAACTTTGAGAATCAAAATTTATCCTAATCATTTTCAACTTTGTATGGTGTGTTAACAAGTTTGACAAATGAACAAAATGAGGTTTAAAGAAAGAAATTATACAGCTTATAAAGGTAGGAGCCAGAATTCAAACACGTTTATTATTTGCTGAGTCATACCTCCCAGCTAGTATTATCGTGTCATGGTCCTTGCCCATTAATTATACCACTTCAATCTTTTCTTCTCCATTGGCTTTTTTATTTCCCTCACTCTACAATAATGCTTAGGGTTTCTCTAACCTAAAAATAAATAAATAAATAAAATCTTTCCTTTAAACATGTCAGCCTTCAAGCTACGTCCTTGTTTCTTTCTTCCCATCCCTCCTAATTCACTTGTAACTTCCCGCTTTACTGC
Organism: Eschrichtius robustus; assembly: GCF_028021215.1. Taxonomy (NCBI): domain Eukaryota; kingdom Metazoa; phylum Chordata; class Mammalia; order Artiodactyla; family Eschrichtiidae; genus Eschrichtius; species Eschrichtius robustus. The sequence continues at coordinate 68,624,692 of NC_090841.1, read as the reverse complement.
TCTACCCACTGCACAAACTAGCTTCAGCCCCTACCACGTGACTGAACTGTTCTCGGGCCAGCAGTGATTTCCTAATTGCCCCATTCAGTCTTTCAGCTTAGTGTTCATTCTGTTAAATTGTTGGCCACTCTTTCCCCACGTCCTTTTTCATATGTCCAACTGACTGAACAGAGGCCAGTGGGAGACAGCTTAGTCTCAACTAGTAACTAAAACCTATTTTAGTATTAATCAAGGTCAAATGAGGAATCAGATTCATGGTTATAGCAATAATTGCCTAACAACAGTAGGTGGTTGTAATAGTCTACTATACACAGATTGATGGTGCGGCAAGATTCAAAGAGGAGAATATAAACTCCTCTCTCGAGATATAGACAATTTTGTTGATTAGGCAAGACTCAAGTTTTAAAACCATTGTAGTTTATCATACTATTAATCAGTTTCAAATGAATACATGCTAGACTGTATGGTACGTACTATAAGTACAGTTAAGTATTCAGAGAAGAAAATATATTTCTGGACAAAGATAATCATAGACTAGTGGTGTATTTTGTTAAGATTCAAGCCAGAAAGATGAGATGGGAAGGATGGTCAAAGCAGAGGACCCTGCACCAGCAAAGGCAAAGAGCTTATTTTCTTGATGATGGTTTTCTCCATTCCCTGGCTTTTCTATATGACATTTTCCTTAGTCTCCAATATCCATTTCTCCCTGCTTCCATTGGTTACCATACTTCACATTAAAACTCCTCCTGTGCAGACTGGGAGCCCCATGCTTAGCTGTGCCCTTCCACTCTAGCTCTACTGACTGCCTGGCTCTTTATCCACCTAGAAGACCCATGCCATCTTCCAGATTATACTGGGATTGGATCTAAGGATGGACAACCTAGTCAACCTCTTTCCTAATAGTTCTCTAAATTCCCCAGAAAAGCCTCTTTTCAAAGAACATATCATTGTGAAAACATTTAAAAATCATCAAAAGATGTTCACATAGAAGCATGGCAGGGGACTCACATTAGCACAGCAATATCATACATACTCTTCTAAGCAACTAAGCTTGGAGTTTCTCTTAAGTTTTCAAAACTGAGATCCCTTTAATCTGGAACTGACCTGCCCAACATCTGCTTTTCCTAGATGGAGACCTAGAAAGGGAATTTCCTCTCCCACCTAATTGAGTTGCTTTCCAAACACTACAATTCAGGTCTCAAACTTCTGGGACTCTCTCTGCTGTACCATAAAGTCTTCCTCCTCACTGAAGAAATATTGTAGGAATCTGGGAGGCATTGCAATAGCTGAATTTGTTGCCTAGTATAGATCAAAACCTTGCTTTATCTAAATGACGCATCTTCACCGAGCAATCCATTTTAAAGGCATTAGGAAAAAAGTTAACCTTTTTTTCTTTTTTAAATCAAGACAGTTCATCTCATGAGAGTACTGCTATCCTACCAAGACGTATCGTATTGTGGCCAAAGTTAACAAATAAAACCTGACAAGGCCATGAACGGTGTTTCAAAATTATAAGTTTTATTATCATTCAGGTGTGGTGAGGCCAACATACCAGGGGATGATTGCCATTGAAAAAGTGGTTTGTTATACTTGCAGATCCCAAGAGGAGGGGGCACACCACACCTCAGGAGGTCACACAGGGAAGCACCAGTGTGGGTCAGGAGGCAGAAGGAGGGGGGAAATAATGGCAAGAACCTTTACTGTGGTTTCTGTGGGAAGGACCAGGCAAGGCAGGGAATCAGGCTTAGGACTGGCTAGTTTGAATAATTTCAGCAGGCTCTGGGGAATAGGGGCTGACCCTAGTTGTCTGGTACCTGGTCCTGGGATGATTAGGGCAGGTGGATGGTGGGCCAGAGTGTGACATCCCAAAAAAGAAGGTGGTTGGGCTATGGGCTCTGGATTGGTTGGTTTGCATTTGAAAGTACACTCTCTGATGAGTTTACTATCTCTAGGAATTGGCTAACTCTGGGAGAGGCAGTCTCTCCCCATCAGCAAAGCCCCAGATATCAAAGCATCAGAATAAAAGAATAGAGATGGTTAATACAAATGGTCGGGAATGATGGGGAATGATAACCAGGGGAGAGAGAAATTGTAGGGCCCACATTATCACCAATGACTTTTTCCTTTCTCACTCAACTCTGAAGAAGAGAATAGTTGTATTATGTTACTCCTTCCTCCTCCTGCCTTTGGAGGATGCTACTTGAATCTGCCTTCTCTGCAGAGTCTCACAGGCCTTTTGGAGCAGGATGCTTTAAGATGTCAGTGCTTCCTAATTAGAGAAGTTCAGAGTAGCCAGATTATCTATCGTGGAGCTAAACCCCATCCCCTGCTTCAGAGGAGCAATTGCAGCGCACTGCAGGTGGCACCTGTACTGCTCAGATAGCTATGAATCTAAATGCTGCAATTCTGTTCTATTGGGTGCTCATTTTAAAGAAGGAAACGCATTTCTGAATCTGGGCAAGAGACCAATTTTAAAGGGAAGTTGAATTTTACCCTTATATGAGTCTTTGACTTAGGGTTGGTAAAAGACTACTTCCAGATCCTAAGTTTGAAGTTTAAAACATAGTCTAAATTAGTGACATCATTTTTGTAAGTCAAGTTGTTTTAAAGACGTATAAACTATATCATTCTCTTTAATCAGAGATGTTTAAGATCTATAAGTTAATATTTTATTTTATTTTCTACTTTCCTGGAAATGACTACTTTATTGGTGAGGACTTCAACTTGTAATAAGAAACAATATTTATAGATAAATATTAAAAGATAAAAAAGACAGTTGCTCATAATCACCTTGTTGATGGAGCCATTTTAGAGTGTCGGGTTAAAGCACATTGTTTTCTGATAGAGCAATGGCTTCCATCAAGTGGTCCAGCTACCAGCAGCACGGTGCAGTCAGAACAGAGGGCTGATGGCTTGGTCTTGCACAGGCCTCCCTGGCTGTGTGCTCAGGCTTGTCACCTGGACGTCTCTAATTCTCAGTGACCTCCTTTGTAAAGTGAGACCATAATTATGGGTTTTTCAACAGAATTTTTAAAATTGTGGTAAAATACACATGACATAAAGGTTACCGTCTTAACCATTTTTAGACATACAGTTGAGTGGCATTAAGTACATTTACGTTGTCGTGCTACCATCATTATCGTCATCCTCTGGGCGTGAAGACCCATGCCATCTTCAGAGAGTTTCGCACAGAACTGTTTTCATCTTTCAAAACTGAACTCTGTACCCATTAAACAAACACTTCCCATTCCTTCTACTTCCAGCCTCTGGCAACCACCAGTCTATTTTCTGTCTCTATAAATTTGACTATTCTCAACACCCCATGTAAACAGAATCATACAGTATTTGTCCTTTTAAGACTGGCTTATTTTACTGAATGTAATGACCTCCAGGTTCATCCATGTTGTAGCATGTGTCAGAATTTTGTTCTTCTCTAAAGCCTGAATAAGAGTCCCTTGTATGTACATACTACTTTTTATTTATCCTTTCATCCACCTGTGGACATTTGAGTTGCTTCCCCATTTCGCCTCTTGTGAATGATGCTGCTATGAACACGAGTGTACAAATATCTCTTTGAATCTCTGACTTTGATTCTTTGGGGAATATACCCAGAGTGGAATTGCTGGATCATACAGTAACTTTATTTTTAATTTTTTGAGGAACAATCATACTGTTTTCCATAGTAGCTGCACCATTTTACATTCCTAGGACTGGATATTTTTAAACATCCTTTCCACATCTAAAATTCTAGGACCCAATACCTGTTTTTAAATAATCCCTCTAAGCCATTTCCTCTTTATATGGACATCTTGATCACCAAGGGAAAATGCTCAAACATCTTTTACTCCGAAAGCTTCTTGTGATCTCTCTCTCTCTCTCTTACAACTGACTTATATTCCTCACAGCACCCTTATTTTCCAGGGTCAAACCCTAATCACTTTTTAAATTAACTGTTTATTTTTCTCAGGGATACGCGCTCCTGGAAGGCAGCGATCAAGTTTTATTCTTCTTTAGCTCCCCAGTGCCTGATACAGGTTAATCGATCAGCAAATGTCCGTTGAATGAATGTGTGGATGGATTGGAAATAAATAGGATCAAATAATTCCACATGAGGAATTGAGGAAGTGATTAGAAATAGTAAAATTGGAGAATAATTTTTCTCTGATGCAAAATATTTCCTGGGAGAGGCTGGGACTCAAATAATGATAAGCATACTAATAAAAATACCTAATATAGTGCTGTCCCAACCATCAGCAAGGGAGAATCTTCTCACTTGGGCTCTGGGATGCCTAGTTTAACATTCTTGCTCCTGCAGGCTGGCACGCCCAGAGGTTGGACTGTTGCTTTAATGCCCATCAACATGATAGTGCAAAAGGGGCATTCAGTGCCCATTCACGGTGGAGCGGAGAGGGGGCTTTCTCCACACGTCCCCATCAGGCAATACAGAAAACTTGTCTCTGATGCCGTCAGGGACCTCAGGATCCAATGATTCAGAGCCCGGTTCTCTTGGATGGGACGGGAAAATGCTGTTCTCAGGTTATGGCAAGAGGGCTGCGTCCTAGATCTGGAGATTCCGACACGTGCTCTCCCCACACAGTTACAAACTATTTTTACACCACTTTGCTGAGCTGTGGAGGGCAGGCCTGTAATTGCATACAGTGAAAAGACCCTCTGGCGGAGGTCTTCAATTTAGAGAGCCGGAATTTAAGTTGCTTCCACCCCATACTAAATGAAAGGCCGTGAACTGTGGGCAAGCAGGTGATAGTTCTGGACCCAGACGACAGGACCCAGGACTGCAACGGCCCTGGTGCAAGAGCCCCTCCTGCCAGGCTGTGTTTGCTCCTCTGCGAATACTCCCTTTGGGCAGTTTTGCGCAAAACAGACACGATGTCCAGCGATCCCCGGAGAGGAAACTGCTGTCACTCTGCTGGCCATGAAAGTGGGCGAGGGAGGACGCTGGCCCCTGCCTGCTGGGCGGGACCGGGGCGCACCTGCTGCGTGGGCTCCGAGCGGTGGGAGGGGCGGGGGCGGTGCGCGGGCCTCTGCTCCGACTGTCCGACGCCAGGGCGCAGCCGCGCTCCGACGGCCACTCGGGGCGCACGGCGGCCGCGCCTGGGGTGCCAGGTGAGCCGCGATCCGGGGGGAGCGGGCCCCGCGGGCGGGAGGGAGCCGGGTACGGGGCACCTGCGCTGATCCGGGAGCGGGGACCCAGGTTGCGGGACGCCCTGAGCCAGTGGGAACAGAGCCCCCCCGGCACGTCTCTGCTGCAGGACCAGGCGAAGGCCAGAGCCCCAGGCCCCCAACTTCTTATCTCGGGGCAGCAGTAGCAACCCCACATCCTGGCAGGGGGCAGGGGCGCATGTGGGCAAAATAAAAGCCTAGAATGGCCAGAGATTTGTCTCAGGGAGGCCTGGAGAAGCTCCAGACTATGGATTTCTCCTACTTTTTTCACGACCAAGCGTGGGGACTTTGGGGGCAGAGAGTTCATCTCTGACATCGATTGATTTCCGCCCTCCGGATGCGTACTTAGATCACACTGTATGCTTCTGGGCTTTATGGTGTTAGCAAAGCCCAAAGACGCCGCCCCACAAACCCCTCAGCAAGCACACCAACAAAACATTTTCCCCTGAAATGCCTTTATTATATCTTGTTTCGTTTCTTTGCTATAGATTAAGCGAACAAGTTTAGGATTGTCTCTAAACCTCCAAATTGGATGTAAAACTTTTGTGTGTCTGTGTGTGCATTTCCATAGATTTTATTTGATTGGAGAATATCAAAGATCAAAGAGCTAAAATCATACCTTTGGGCCCCATCAATGTGGCAGGTCCTAAGGGTCGTCGGGGTACCTGAGTTGCAGATTCTTATTTGAAATTTGGGTCTGAGGGAAGAGTTGGGGAGAGGGGTCCTTCAGTGTCCAGGGAGGACAACATTCACCCTCTTCACAAGTGTGTCTGGGCTGAGAACTGGTCTGCTTTCCACAAGTACGAAATTAAATTAGTTTACAAATATGTAGATGAGGAAACCAAGATGAATCTTTGTGAATGGAAAGGTCTCTCCAAGGTTCTTCTTGGTAACCACATGCAACCCTAGCTGTGGGGTTTCCAAGGCCTCTGAGGGAGGGTGAGAGGAGCAGTGCTCCAAGTTTATCCCTCCCTGGTCCGCTGGAAATTTGGGAAAAGGAGGAGAGAATGGGTGTCAACTTAGCCTTGGGTTTTCAGCACCAGAAGAACCCAGGGTGTGGCAGGGGGAGCTGCAGAGGAGTCGGGGGCTGTTGGATAAGGAGTTTATTACAAGATTATCAGATACCCTAGAAAAACCACATTGCTTCATTAATCCCACCTGACTTGTTCCCACCAAGTGGGCAAGAATCCTCTATGGACACAAAGCAGCTTATGCTGCACCCTGAGTAGATACCATGTCCCGTCCTGCCTTCTTTATCCGCAGAAGCTTGCAATCCCAGTCTGTGAGGTTCATATGCAGGCTGGCCTTAGGATAACGGTCCTGAGCTGTGCATTCCCCAAACACTGACATCCTGCAGCTAGCCTCAAACACTCCCAATCTCTTCCAAATTTCAGAGAAAAAAGTAGAGGCTAAAATTATGGAGGTTTTTTTCCCATCATAAAAAATTCCCAAATCTTTGGTGCTTGCTTTTATTTGTGTGGTGTCTAGTTTAGTTCAAACGTATCCATCTGGTTATGTTGAAGCTTAATAGATCATTCTTTCTAGTTTATACGGAGTCCGGTAGTCCTCGGTGGTCTGTAACCACCCTGTGACTGAGATCCACAGTAGGGAATACACCACATCATTCCACAATGTCCTTTGAATGGAAATGGTGCCTTTGTGGCCATCCGGTGTTCTGGTGGCAGCAGTGAATTGCACAGGACTCTGGAACTGTCGAGGAAAGAAACTGCCTCATTCTACTTTGCTCACAGCCCTGACCAGTTTTTGTCTCCTGTTCTTAACTTCACACGTATTTTGTAAACTCAAACCATTCTTTTAGTGAGGTTTAGAGGAGAGGGGTGACACTTCTTAGTCAATCCCTGCTCCCTTACAATTGGTCAGTCATTGTTCAATAAATCCCAAGCTGCACTGTTGTTTTTCAAAACAATAAGGTGGTTGTTTCTACCTACAGCCTGCCTTTTCCTGATATGATTATGGTTTAAAATGGCCCCATAACATGGCAGGGGTTTATTTGCAGTGACAGAAATTAATTTTGCACCTTATTTTAAAATCCATTAAAGAATCAAACTTTTTTTTTTTGAGTAACCATTGCTGCTTTACTAGCTTTACGACACAAGATAAATTTTGCTGATGTTAGTCATGATTCTTTTATTCAACAATATTTATTGAGGCCCACACGATAAATATGTGTGTCGGCCCCTGGGGTACGAGGTGACTTCATGCTTCTGCTTTCAAGGAGCTGACAGATAAGCAGTCTTGAATCTTGACTTGCTAAGAACAGACTTCAGAAAGTGCTACTTCAGTGACTCCCTGACCCTGACCATTTTCTTTTGGGTTTAAATGACTGCCTTCTATCCATGCATAAGCCCATTATGGCTTTTGGCCAAGGGAAAAGCTGTCCACTGTGGTTTCCTGGTTTCACAGCACCCTTGCTGGTCAGCAGTGCCTGTCTCCTGTCACCCCTAGTTCGGTGTCTGTGGTAGTTCTACAAATAGCAATACCAGTGAGAGTAAATTAACTGAACCGGGAGAGAAACATTCGCTTTCGATTGGTGGTACGTGGTCCCAGCGAGCACTGGCCTCTCACGTGTGGATCCTGACAGCTGCCCTCTCGGACTCTGTCACACCTCAGTGCCTGGCAGGCTTCCTACCCCTGAACTATTCTTTCCCCAATTCATTCAGAATAAAAGTAATAAATGTTTAAATGCATTCTGAGATTTCTCTTGAAACCTCTTGAACTCTGTCGCACCTCAGTGCCTTTGCACATGTTATTCCCTTTGCCTGGAAGGCCTTTCCTCTCTTCTTGCTAGTTTCAGATTAAATGTTCCCTCCTAAATGATGTTCCTTTAGTGCCCTCTCCTATTCTCTAGGTAGCTGTTCCCTCCCTTCTTTGTAATATCAGTAGCCTTGTACTATTCATCTATCAAAGGACTTAGTGATTAACACCTAACATTTATTGAGCACTTATCATGTGCCCAGTAGTGTTCCAAGTGTTTTTCGTGTCTTTTTTTTTTTTTTTTTTTTGATATATTGACAGTTCCATGAGGTAGGGTTGTATTTTGTTAAGATAATTTCTCTGTCCATCTCCCCGAGTAGACTGAGATAGTGGCTTGTACATCTGTGCATGTTATTCATTTGGTATCTGTAGGACCTGGCAGAGTGCCTAATTAATACACAGTGGGCGCTCCATAAATATGTAAGTGGATGCATTTTACCAACAGCATTTACATCCGAATAATAACCTAATTGTAAGTAATTCTTCTTTTAAATGATCTTCATGCAGAAATTCACAGTCAAAATTTTAGAAAACACTGATAAGCAAGAAGAAGAAAGGTTAAAATCCCACTCCTCTCAGCCCTGGAGAGCGTAAGCAACTTGCTTAGGGACACACAACTACTCTTTGGCTAAGCAGAGTCAAGGTCAGGGCCTCTGGCAATAGCACCCTAGCTCTTAACACTGCATGAAGCTGTTGTTCCACCTCCCCCTGCAAACACACCCCTCACAACATGAGCAAATTACGTTAGCTGTTAAAATGGGTTGGAAGAGCTGAAATTTGAAAATGAAATCCACCAGACATATAATGTTGGAATGCATGAAATCTACATTTTAGAAATGTCTGGTATTCAGTCTCGTCATGCCTTTGCACTTCCCATTGCATCCCTCATTTAGGGTCATCCAGATTGAGAGGCAGCACAGCGAGGCAGTTTGGAAAGAGAATGGGTTCTAAGTCAGACAAACAGAGGTTCAAATCCCAGCTGTGCCACTAGATGTGCTACCAGGAACAGGTCGCAGTTTTAGTCTCTTCTGTAAAATAGAGATAATAAGAAATGTTCTCAGCGTTTTGTCAAGTTTAGAGGTAACACATTGGTGAAGTGCCTCACGCGTGATTAGTGGCGGATCTTGCTGTGGTTAAGTCTCTCATGGTGACACTCTAGGGCATACCTCAACAGCAGCCTGGCCAAGTCATCTTCTACAGCTACAACGTGGGGTTTTCCACCCCAGTCCTTCATTTTACTTCTCATGGTATTTAACTTTTATATTATCGTTAGATGTCTTTAGCAACTTGCCTTGCGGTCATTTTCTTTGAAATTCAATTTCTTCCGCAGGGTCTCTTTGGAGATTAAAGAGAAAAAGTGGCAAATTTAGGCTGTTAGAGCAATTTTCATTGAAAAGTGGATCATTGTTTTCATTACCCTACCATTAATGTCTTCTCTTTTCCTTTAGCAGCGAGTTACCCTCTCTCGATTCGTATCGCCAAACTGCACTCTCTTGTTTTCTTGCAAAATGAAAGGAGACAACCATGAATGAGCCACTAGATGATTTTGCAAATGCTTCTGATTTCCCCAGTTATGCAGCTGCTCTTGGAAATTGCACTGATGAAAAGATCCCACTCAAGACGCACTACCTCCCTGTTATTTATAGCATAATCTTCCTGGTGGGCTTTCCCGGGAACGCGGTAGCAATTTCCACGTACATCTTCAAGATGCGGCCCTGGAGAAGCAGCACCGTCATCATGCTGAACCTGGCCTGCACGGACCTGCTGTACCTCACCAGCCTGCCTTTCCTGATTCACTACTACGCCAGCGGAGAAAACTGGATCTTTGGGGATTTCATGTGCAAGTTTATCCGCTTCGGCTTCCACTTTAACCTGTATAGCAGCATCCTGTTTCTCACCTGTTTCAGCATCTTCCGCTACTTTGTCATTATTCACCCGATGAGCTGCTTTTCCATCCATAAAACCCGATGGGCCGTGGTGGCCTGTGGGGTGGTGTGGATCATTTCACTGGTGGCCGTCATTCCCATAACCTTTCTGATCACATCAACCACCAGGACCAACAGATCCGCCTGCCTTGACCTCACCAGTTCAGATGACCTCACGACCATCAAATGGTACAATCTAATTTTGACCGCGACCACCTTCTGCCTCCCCTTGGTGATCGTGACGCTTTGCTATACGATGATTATCTACACCCTAACACAAGGACCGCAGACGCACAGCTGCCTTAAGCAGAAAGCTCGAAGACTAACCGTTTTGCTGCTCCTCGTGTTTTATATATGCTTTCTGCCTTTCCATATCTTGAGGGTCATTCGGATTGAATCTCGCCTGCTTTCAATCAGCTGCTCCATTGAGAATCAGATCCATGAGGCGTACATCGTTTCTAGACCACTGGCTGCCCTGAACACCTTTGGCAACCTGTTACTGTATGTGGTGGTCAGCAACAACTTCCAGCAGGCCGTCTGCTCGATGGTGAGATGCAAAGCAGGTGGGGACCTAGAGCAAGGAAAGAAAGTCAGTCACTCAAACAACCCTTGAAACGTTTCACATACTCAGCCAAAAAAGAAATGCTGATATTTTACCTGTAACTTCTAAGAAGTCCAGACTATCTCCCTTGGTGGAACTCTTAGTACATATTGTGCACTCAGGTAATGATGTGCCAGAGCCAGGGCAGGGCTGCTGCGAGGTCTTTGCAACCTGTCTATTGAGATCCTCCCTTGGGTAGATATAAGAATGGGATACATGCGTATCAGTAAAGTATTCAGGTGCAGAATTGGAACTCTGGGAACTCAAGGCCCTCTGGGAGGAAATCTAGTCTCACCAACTTTATATATATAAATTTATAAAATTATATATATGTATATATATGTATATATATATATATATGTGTGTGTATATATATATATATATATATATATATATATATATATATATAAAAATTGATGTTCACCTACTTGCCCTAAATCTCTCAGTATTTAATGCCACGACAAGAGAAAGCAAATCTTTTCATTCACAGTTTCTTGCTTCTTTATACGCAGGTCTATTTGTATTGAGGCCCTACACTACTCAAGGCATTATTTGTATATTTTTCAATACTCACTTTTTTAAAAATTTCATATCTTTAATTTTTTTTCAAACTTTGCTTTGAGATTATTAAACTGTGTTTTTCACTAGGCTTTAGTCAGTTGTGTAGATGAAAGCAAGCCAGTACAATACCCTTGAGACAATTCAAAGATGTCCATACAAATAGCTGTGCATACATAGTTATGTATGGACATAATAGATGTCCACGCATAATTCCCAAATAGGGGAATTATGTCTTTATTGTTGTAGATCATTTTAAAAATTGTTATTGAATTTATAAAAATGATCAAGTTGTACTAGTAATTATCAACATGTCCTGGGGAAGGAAGGAGCACTTTTAGGGGAACAGAAGTACTTTTCATGTACTTATTGGGTATTAAATAAAATCTAACATTGTTTTGATTTCTGTGGGAAAATATTCCAGGAAACACTAATTCTCTTTAGATACCTTCTCTTTTGTGCCTCTCTTGAAAATATGTTCTCTATTATAACAGCTAGAGCTATTTTTGAATTGTGTGTATTTAATTATCATTAAATGTAAATATTTGAGAAAATGCCTACTCTGGATATTCAAAACCCTGGTAAATATGTTGATACAATTAATAAACTAATTTAAAATCACTGAATAGGCTGGTAATTGTTTTCTCTGAAAATGTAGCTTTACCGCTATTATACTTACTGGAAGCTTATGTTCTCCATGTTTACAGAACAAAAATAATTTTAAGAATCAGTTATGGAATAAGGCCGGAATAGATGATTGAAACAAAGAAAAGGGTACCATAGGAACTCTCCATGATTTTCAGGCTTTTCTAGGACTTAACATCTGACTTAGACCTAAGTTAGGATGCTTGTCAGGAGACTGCAGGCATGTGGAGGAGAAAGAGGAAAGCCAGCGGCTCTGTGCATGAACTTCTCTGGATGATGGTGTTCTCTCTACCCACTACCTTCTGAGCCATCTTTTCCTGGGCTTTCTTTTCTTTTTTATTTTTGGCCGCAATGCGAAGCCTGTGGGATCTTAGTTCCCTGACCAGGGATTGAACCCAGGCCCTGGCCAGTAGAAGCACGGAGTCCTATCCTGGGCTTTATTATAGCATGTGGAATGAGCTCTTTCACTAGAGGGCCCAACTTGCCCCTCTGCGCAGGTGCACAGTGTGGAATTGCATTCAAAATTCCACTTGGAACCGAGAAGCTGGGTAGCTCTCCTCCCCACACCCACACCTCTGATGCGCAGCTCAGCTCCTGGGCCATCACCAAAGCGTGGCCAGAATAACCTTTATAGTAATACCACTGTTTTTATTCTAGCCCTTTCCTTTCTCTCTCTCCCTCTCTTTCTTATTCCAAAGATTTCACCCACCAGAGAAAAGCCACCTCAATCTCCTTCATCCCAATCTCAACTTGTCGCTATAGATTCTTTTATCCTTTTCCTTCTTCCCTACAGTTTACAGACCAACAAATCACCTCTCTTTCTTTCTTTTTTTAAAGAATATACTTATTTATTTATTTGTTTGTTTGTTTATTTATGTTTGGCTGCATTGGGTCTTCGTTGCTGTGCACGGGCTTTCTCTAGTGGTGGTGAGCAGGGGCTGCTCTTCGTTGCGGTGCGCGGGCTTCTCATTGCGGTGGCTTCTCTTGTTGCGGAGCACGGGCTCTAGGCGCGCGGACTTCAGGAGTTGTGATTCTTTCCACCGTGTCTTAGGTCCTTATTATGCTCTCTTAGGACTTGCTCCAACACTCAATCCCACTTTCTCAAATTTTTAACGTTTCTATTACCCTGGATAGTTGACCTTAGCTTAGGAACATGCATCATTTTCCTTTATCCTCAGAATACCCTCCCCTGAGTCAGCAGTTCTGTCATTCTCTTATCTGACTGGTTCCCTGCACTCATGGGTCAGGTGCAGGTGTCTGTCTGCCCTCCTGGGTTCTGCTGTTAGAATACAATCACAAAGCTCCAAGCTAAATTAGATTCAAAGGGTCAGTTTTCTTTTCCAAAGTAAAGACTTTGGGGCTAATTGTTCTGGAGGATGCAGTTTGGAACTGAGGCCAAAAAAGAAATTGATGATACTTCTGAGAATAGAGTGGGACCTGAACGCCCTTTGCCCAGTTGTCCCAGGTGTAGGCAGAGAAAGTACGAGAACAAAAGAGCAGAGCTCTGACTGTCTGCCAGAGAGGGAGCTGTCTGGTCTGCTCACAGCCTAGGAACTAGAAGCAAGTCAGGTTCCCTGAACCTGAGGGCGGGGAACCCAGACACACCTGCTCTGAACTTGGGAGACAGTAATGCCCCCACTTCGTTTTTAACTTTATATCATGGAAATTTTCAAATAATCACAAAATAGAGAAATTAGCAAATGACCTCACATACCCATGGCTTAATTTCATCAGTAATCATCTTACCAGTCTTGTTTCCTCTATCCCTTCCCACAGTTTTTTCTAGAATATTCAAAAGTAAATCCTAGAAAACATAGTAGTTTCACCAATAAATGCTTCAACATTGATCTCTTTCAAAACATACAAAACCAAAACAAAATAAAAAATGGTTCCTTCACATTATTTAATATCTAATCCATATTTTCTTTCCACTGGTTGCCTCAGAAGTGCCTTGTACAGTTGCTTTTTTTTTTTTTTTTTTTTTCTGAAATCAGGATCCAAACAAGGTCTATGTATTACATTTGGTTGATATGTCTCTTAAATTTCTTTTAATCTATTAGAATTACCCCTCCCTTTATGTATCACTGTTTATTTACTGAAGAAATCAAGCTGTTTGCCCTGTGAAGTTTTCCACATTGTGGGTGTGGCTGTTTGAATTCCGTTTAGTTGTTTATCGTGATCCTTCACACCTTGTATTTGCTGTAACTTGGAAAGCAGAGCTAGAGGTTAGATTAGATACAGATTAGTTCCTCCCTCCCTCCCTCTGTCATCAGATTCTCCAGGCTTTTTTGCTTTCATAGTTTTCCAGTCGTTGCTTATTGTTGCCATGATACACTAGGCTTTTCACAATGGTGACTTTGAAAGTTCTAACATTCTTCTGCTTTTGTTAGTCATGGCTTTTCTGTAAAGATCTTTGACTCGTCAACTACCTTTACCCCTTCCACTCTGAACATAGCTGCCACTGATCAGGTTTAGATACTCCTTCACCTTTGGGAAGACACAAGGAAGGGATAGAAAGAGATACGGAAGCTGCCTCTCCATTATTTCCTCCATGAGAATGTAAGTGTTGACAGAAATTTCGACAGAATTTCCTTTTAATATGAGACAGAGTTCTGTTCTTTAACTCTCTGGGGTTGACAGCCATGCCTGTGATCTACAGGGTTGGAGCTGCCCCCTTGGGGAAGGAGGTCATCAGAGGAGCTTGCTTGCTGCTGCCAGGCTTCTCCTCCATACCCACCTGAGTGCCTTTGTGTGTCCTCTTGGGCCAGTGCAGGCCGTTTTGGTTTTCCCCCAGAGGTTCTGAGAAGGAGTAGAACAAGACATTAATAACTACAAGGCCACGTAACATTTGGGGTCAAACTTCATTTCCTGTTCTAATTTTATTCTTAAATTTTACCCAGCAACATCACTCAATATAACCTACCTGATATTAGATATTAAATTAGCCCAAATGATATCAAGTGATAGAAGAATAACAACATAAAAATGCCTGAAGGGTGAGAGCCCCTTGTGTTACTGAGTTCCCAGGAAGAAATTAAATCATAATACGCACTGATCTTTTTTTTTTTTAATTCTATTTTCTTTTCTGTGCTTTTATCTGAAAATTTTCTATGGATCCTGCCTTGTACTGTATGCAGTTCGCTACTAAGCCTATCCATTGAATTCCTAGTATCAGATGTTGCATTTTTTTTTTCATTTATAGGATGTACATTTGGTTCTCTTTATTAATTCTACCATGTCAGTGAATTTCTTTGCCTTTTAATCTATTTTGTCCACCTTTTCCAATATTTTCTAGAACTGAATAATCATAGTTATTTTAAAGTCCTCATCTTTCCATATCTGGATAACCTTCAGGTCTGCTTCCATTGACTGCCATCTTCCTCATATTTATTGGTCACATGATCCTGTCTCCTTGCATATCTATTAATTTTGACTGAATGACAGAAATTGCATGTGAAAGAATCAAAGAGGCTTCCCTGAGAGGTTTTTCTTTCAGTTGTTTTACTTGTCAATTGTCAAATTTCTATTTATCTCCACTGCTCTCTGAAGTCTGGCTACTCTCTTATTCACTAAATAAATCATTTTTTCCTTTAACTCTTTGAACATATTTAAATAGCTGCTTTAACATCTTTGTCTATTAAGTCCAGCGTCTGGCTTGTATTACTTTCCTCTGAATGCTGTAACAGTTAACACAAATTAAGTGGTTTCAGGCCACACAAACCTACTCCCTTTCAGAGGTCAGAAGTCTGAAACCAGTTTCACTGGGCTAATGTCAAAGAGCTGGCAGTCCTGCCTTACTTCTGGAAACTCCAGAGGGGAAGCCATTTCCTTGTGTTTTCCGTCTTCTATAAGCTACCTTCATTCCTTGGCTCATGGCCCCTCTTTCCTCTTCAAAGCCAACAGCGTATCATCTTCAAATCTCTCTGACCTGTGCTTTTACCTGAATATCTCCTCTCTCTGACTCTGATTCTCTTGCCTTCTTTTTTATTGTAACTTTTGCAATTCTGCAGGTAATTCAGGATAATCTCCTTATCTCAGAGTCTGTAATGGAATCACGTCTGCAAAGTCCATTTTACTATGGCATGTAACATGTTTACAGGTTCTGGGGATTAGGATGAGGACATTTTGGAAAGGTTATCATGCAGCCTATCACAGTGGTTTCTTAAAGGACAACCAGTGAAAACAACAATAATAACAATATTATGAATAAATCATTGTAGAGACTCTATATTCTATTATTGTCCTTTGAAGACTGTTGACTTTTCCTCTAACAGACGCATCAATTACTTGCTAAGCACCTTGAAATTGTGTTGACTTGGTTTTACAATTTAAGGACAGATTTGTGAAAAGCCCAAGATGTTTTCCAAGCCCTTTTAAGAAGCAGGACCCAACTGCCAAATTCTGTTTTTCCTATGGTTTTGTCCAGACTTGGTTTTAGAGTTTTGTTCAAAGCATGTCTAGAGTAGACCTTACTCTAGGGTGTGGTCTTTATTCCTAAGGTACAGTTTTCTGTTGTCTCTGCAAAATGAGTTCATGGGGCATTAGGAGGTTTTTCCCCTCTAGCTGGGCATGAACACCAACGTTGACCACTAGTATCTCTGATGCCATAACAGCCTCTTTGTGGTTAATCTCAAGAAGGTTCTCTGGGGCTTCCCTGGTGGCACAGTGGTTGAGAGTCTGCCTGCCAATGCAGGGGACACGGGTTCGAGCCCTGGTCTGGGAAGATCCCACATGCCGCGGAGCAACAAAGCCCGTGAGCCACAACTACTGAGCCTGCGCATCTGGAGCCTGTGCTCCGCAACAAGAGAGGCCGCGACAGTGAGAGGCCCACGCACCGCGATGAAGAGTGGCCCCCGCTCGCCACAACTAGAGAAAGCCCGCGCACAGAAACGAAGACCCAACACAGCCAAAAATTAGTTAATTAATTAATTAATTAATTAATTTTTTAAAAAAGAATCAGATTTATATTTAAAAAAAAAAAAAAAAAAGAAGGTTCTCCATGCAAGCATGGCTCTTGGTCCAGGAGTCACAGGGAATCTCCATATATTTCTGCCCCTTCTCTCTCTATCACTGGTGCTCTGCTTCAAACGTTTTAGACACACTGGCAATGTCAGACTGTGCCCTCTGCCTCCTCAGCTCAGTGGGACCACTGTGCTCCGGTTAGACTCCAGATCTCTATGCCATGGTCAGGAAGTTAAGCCTAAATGGCACTCTGGGGTGATTGTGGGGCTCACAGTCTTGCTTTGTCTGTTGTCCCATGCCTGAAAACGCTGAGTGCATATACTTTGCCCAGTTGTATTTTGTCAACAGCAAGAGAACCTCTCCCTTATGTCCTACTATAGTCTACGGCAGCTGGGGGAGCAGGACCCACGTGGAACGCTTCCTGCCTTTTCCACACCAAGAGAATGCTAAGCTATTGAGGTTGAACCAGGAAGATTCTTATCATGAGGACAATGTCAAAAAAACCTGTAATTAATACTCTCAGAAACATCCTTGAAACAAGCCAGGAGGTTCTAAAGGAATGATCATTCAAAGGACAAAAAAGAGCTCTTGTATACTAAGCTGGAGGAGATTAGCGAGGTTATTCCAAATGCCCTCCACTAACTGCCTACAACTTGATACGTCCTTTGCACCTTTGCACCGGGGAGTTGGGAATATTCCTGGCATCTTCTTTCAATTTGTCCTAACTGTTTGATATCTAGAAGAAAGTCTTAGAGGCTGGTAGTATGATGCCAGAGTTGTTTCCTGATTTCAGTGCAGGTGAAGCATTCTCTGTTTTTTATTATTTTGTGTGCATTTGAGTCTAGGAAAGTGGGATTTTTCAAGGTGCACTTAAACCACTGAGTTTCTTGGAGTTGCTGTGTTTCCTTATTCCTATTTTGTCTCTGTGATTGCATATTATATGATACGTATAGGAGTATATGTTATATGATAACGTAATAGCATATAATTTGTTCTCCATGATTTGGGAATGTGCCCATAGCCTGATCATATTGTTTTTCTTTTTGGAAATGCTTGCTAACACTACATTAATGCTCCTAAATTATGCTTTTTGGATTAATCACAATACCTTCCACAAACATTTGAAAGCTAAATATAGATGCATAAAATATTCTTTATTCAGTTTATATCTCTGCTTGTTGAATGCAGGGATTTAAAGAACAGAGGAATGCGCAGCCTACATGTTTAGGATTATTTTTAATTTCTATTCAGGTTAACTAACACCAGCATCTTCTAAAGCCCTACTATGTGCAAAGTACTGTGCTATACCCTGGAGATATAAACCTTAGTAATAAACAATTCTGCTTTCAAAGATACTACAATCTTGCAAACTAACTGTGTTATTCATATGTGCCTTTTAGGTTGAGTATTTATGTCGTGGTGCAATCAAATCTCAATGAAATGTTTATCAAGTTCTTTTCACCATTATAGATTATCATTATTCTAGTTATATCTAAAGAGCTCAACCCAAAGGGAGCATTTCAGGAACATATATAATTATCTAAATCCCTCTCACCAATAACCCTAAAGTGTGTTCTAACTGGTAAATCCACAGAAATTTCCTAGGGTGCTAATTGTACATGGTGAAATGCCCCATTTATCTGTTTAAATCCACCTAGGAGATGAACAACACCATAGTATTTGGTATTAAATACTTAATATTATCCCATTATCGGAGGCAACATTTTTTTGGGGAGGGGGAAGCAACATTTTAAATAAGTGAATCTCACACACAAAGCCAAGAAAAAATCTACATATGCACCACAAATGATGCCCTTGGTATCCAATAAACTACCTCCATCTTGCAAAACATTTTCTGATTCACATAACCCATCTAACAGTTTGAATAATAGTGCTGGTTTTTCCTCTAAATGCGGGGCAAATCCGAATATTATTCATATTAAAGAATTAAAACAAGGCCAATCTTAAAGCTTCTATTCAAATTTTAACCATTCATTGTATATATATACCACATCTTTATCCATTCATCTGTCAATGGACATTTAGGTTGCTTCCATGTCCTAGCTATTGTAAATACTGCTGCAATGAACATTGGTGTATATATATACAATAGAATATTACTCAGCCATAAAAAGGAATGAAATTGAGTCATTTTTAGAGATGTGGATGGACCTAGAGTCTGTCATACAGAGTGAAGTAAGTCAGAAAGAGAAAAACAAATATTGTATATTAAATATTTGTGGAATCTAGAAAAATGGTACAGATGAACCAATCTGCAGGGCAGGAATAGAGATGCAGACACAGAAAATGGACGTGTGGACACAGAGGGGAAGGGGGGACAGGATGAATTGGGAGATTAGGTTTGACATATATACACTACCAGGTGTAAAACAGTTAGCTAGTGGGACCGTGCTGTATAGCACAGGGAGCTCAGCTCGGTGCTCTGTGATGACCTAGATGGGTGGGATGGGGGGGTGGGAGGGAGGTCCAAGAGGGAGGGGTTATCTGTATACATATAGTTAATTTGCTTCGTTGTACAGCAGAAACAGACACAGCATTGTAAAGCAACTATACTCCAATTTAAAAAAAATTTCTTTTAACCATTCATGAAAGCACTGCTGAAGTTCAGCTTTTGTGAATTTTTCTCTAACCACTCAGTCTAAGATAGTCAGTCCTACAAATTCTTTTTCTTATTCATGAAGCCCTGTGGGCGCTTTGTCTTATAGGACTTGGATTATCACTCTTCCGTGTCCATGTGTTCTTTTTCTCCCCAGTGAGATTATTAACTCCTCCAGCGCAAGGTCACATCGTGTTTCCAGCTCTTAGCAATATGCTAGAAGGCATGAATATAGAACAACAGCAAGCACAAGCCTCTTTTAGAATGCGAAATACCTGCTTTTTAATCCCTATTCTTACTCAACCAATTTCTGGATATAGGAAATTCATGCTTAAATGGAGCCTTTGGATTGCCTTTGAAGGCAAGGGAAAAAACTTCTGTTTCTGCTAACATAGTAGATTAACTCTACTGCACAACCTTCCAATTGGAACTGGTGAAAATGGCTAAATAAAATATTTTCATAAACACCTATAAAATGCTCACTGAGCTGGTAAGAAACTAAAGAATCCACAAAGGGAAAAATTAAATATAAAAACGGAAAGCTAGAAGTTGGCAGGCAGCAAAAGCAGCAATTTTCCAAATAGTATCTGCAAAATCCTGGTGCTATTGAGGCTAAGCTTTTGAGACTAAGAAATCTGTGTCGGGAAGAGTAGGGTGATCAGACCTCCTGGTTTACCCAGGAGAGTACTAGTTAACGTCTGCTGCTCAGGTGTAATCATTCATTGAACCCACTTTTATTCTTAAAAGTGTATGGAATGATGCATGCTCATCCTAAGTATAAAAGACAGGACATAATGTATGGAACTCAAAAAGGTAGGGGTTCTAATAGGAGATCTTTGCAAAATTCTGTACATCAGTGTTAGGGGGAATATTAAATAAGACTACAAAGCAGAAAGGAACAGCATGTAAAATAGTCTGCATTTACTTTGACACGGGATGGAAGGAAAATGAATTTGCCCCTGAGAAATCATCGTCAGCATCAAGCGCTCATGTAAATTTGTTGCTACCTGCATGTTAAAACTGAAGTTCAAGTGGAGAATTGAATTTAAAGTGATTTCCAGATGGGTAGGACTTCCAGGCAACTGGCAGAAGCATATGCAAAAACTCTCTGAGGGAACACGACTTTAACCTAGGTCTCCAAGAATTCCTATTGGTAAAATTTCCAAGGAAAATGAGAAGCACATGTAAAAATAAATCACAGGAAGTGTCAACAAAAGGGCACAATGGGCGAAATACATCAGAATTAGAGGACAGAAGAAGCAGACTGTCAGAGATTTCATATGTGAGAAATATCAGACCTTAATTGCAAGATGGAATGTTTATATTCTGTAAGAAATTGAGTCTTGAGAAGAAGAGTGATGGAAGTGAGACTATAATATTATTAAGCAAAAACCCCCCAGACTTCTAGAACTAACAAACATAATCAATTAAAATAAAAATTTTGATGGATAGGTAAAACAGGAGACCCGACACAGAAAAAGAAAATTAATAAATTGGACATGAAATAAGAAAAAAACTATCTGGAATGCAACCCAAAGCAGCAAGGAAATGAAAAATTTGAAAGAGTTTGGCCTTGAGGAGAAGGTGAGAAGGCCCAATATGTATCTGAGCAGATTTTCAGAAGGTGATAAAAAAGAGGCTGGGGAAAATAACAAAAACAGTTGGGTAATGAGGTCACATGTTTATTGTATTAATTGACAAGCAAATAAATAGATTATAGAAAGGAAGGCTTTGTATAGAACAGTGATGACAATCTGTTCTAAACCAAGGATATGATTAATTCAATTCTGTTCACCTGGGAGTTATAGAAGTTGATGGATAGATATCAATTAATCCAAATGAAATCAAGAAAGAGGAAGGAAAAAGAAATAGAAAAGTGGGACAAATAAGGCCATAAAATAAAATGGAAAAACAAATACAAATATGTCAATAATCACAATAAATGTGAAAAAACTACATATTCCAATCTAATGTGTAGATTTTCAGACCACACTTTAGTATAATCTGTTCTCTTTTATTTATTTTATTTTAATTAATAAGTTAATTTATTTGGCCATGCCATGCAGCATGTGGGATCTTAGTTCCCTGACTGAGGATCAAACCCGTGCCCCCTGCATTGGAAGCACAGAGCCTTAACCACTGGACTGCCAGGGACGTCCCTCTCTGCCCTTTTAAAGAGACACATCTACAATATAAAACAACTTTCTAACTTGCAAAGGAATAAAAAAATGAAACATACTTGTAACAATGAAAGCAATAGAAATTGTCCCAATACAATAGAAGTTCATTACTCATGTAAAAAATCATTGTACGTGTTCCTGGTCAGAAAGTAGCTAATGTCTACACAGTGATTCAGGGGCCCAAATGCATTTCAGCTCTTTACTTCTCCACTGCCTAGGGCTTTGGGGTCTTCTTCTTAACCTCCCTTTTCTAACCACCTTTCTCACATCCCATTGGCAGTAACTGATCACAGCTCTTTCCAAATGGTCTGGTTGTAGATCTTCATTATCTGGCTATTTAGGAATTAAAAGGCTAGTTATCTGGCAACTGTCCCAACCTTAATACATAAAGACAGAGCAAATTAAAGATAACTTCAATATAAATGCTCCTTCAGAAAAAGGAAACGATAGAGACAATAGTCATAAGAATTCTGGAGGCTTCCCTGGTGGCGCAGTGGTTGAGAATCTGCCTGCCAATGCAGGGGACACGGGTTCGAGCCCTGGTCTGGGAAGATCCCACATGCTGCGGAGCAACTAGGCCCGTGAGCCACAACTACTGAGCCTGCACGTCTGGAGCCTGTGCTCCGCAACAAGAGAGGCCACCATAGTGAGAGGCCTGCGCACCGCGATGAAGAGTGACCCCCGCTTGCCGCAACTAGAGAAAGCCCTAGCACAGAAACGAAGACCCAGCATAGCAATCAATCAATCAATCAATCAATCAATCAATCTTTAAAAAAAAAAAAAAGAATTCTGAAATCCTGCCATGGAGGCATTGTAAAGGCCCTGTGCCTTCGCTGTGGTGGACATTTCTTGATTAAAACTCAATTCTACTCTTTAGAAGAAACTTCCTTTCCACTGTTCCCCACTGTCCTGGAGATTCTACTTGATTCTCCTCCAAGGCAGTGGTTTCCAGGTTTAGCAAGCGTGAGAATCCCCTGGAGGGCTTGTTACAACACAGATTGATGGGCACCATCCCTAGAATTTCCGCATAATTTGTATTTCTAACAAGTTCCTGGGTGATGGTGAGGCTGCTGGTTTGGGGACCACACTTTGGGAGAACCACTGCCCTAAGTCGCCATCTGAAATGGGCTGGAGGAATATGACCTCTTTGAGGGCACACCATTTTCACTACCAGCTTCCCACCGGGACAAGTTTGGACACAAGAGGGCTATTTTATAGTCACAGGCTTTTTAAAGCCAGACTGCAGTTTATTTAGCAAGACAATTCTCACAGATACTTAGCAGGCTTCGCATCTGTTTGCTTCCAGTAAATCCCATGTATGGATAATCATGTTAGTGCTTTCCCAGACACAATTCTCACTCTGATTCATACGTTTGCTTTCTGCTCCCCACCTCCCATGATTGTGTCTTTCACTGCAGTGGGAGGTACCTTGGGGCCATCTCATAAAAGAACAACCTTGAGTTGGAAAAAAGTAACCTTAATCGGTTCTTTGGCACGAGATCAAATCCCTTCATGTAACTGAGAACTCCTAATGGACTTTTGTTGCTCAAAGTTCTTTTCATTCTAATTTTTAAATCCTGGTTTAAAGTGCAGAAACAGTCAGCTTTGCCAATTCTTGAAACTCTATAGTTCTGGACTCTTTCCATTCTTTTCCATCTCTGCTCCCAAGCCAACCACTTCTTGCTGGGACTCATCTTTTCCTTTTTACACCTTGCTATAAGCAGTGAGTAGAAACCAACACATGCACTAACATTTCTAGCTCTTTCCAGATAGTTCTTGCAGAGCTACGTATCTGCTAGGCACTTGATCTGCTTTAAAAATTACAGCAGGCAAATTTTTATGCTGCCATAAAAAAAAGCTCTGTACTTCTGTCTTGCTTTATTTTTCCTTGCCGCCTGCCACCCATCCACAGTGCCAAAGCTGCACATTTTAGAATTTGTTAAGGCAGCTTCCCACTTCAAGATACTAATTTCCATATCTGTTAGGGTAATAGTAGCAGATGAAACAAAATAGCCCCTCAATGTAGTGGCTCACGCAATAGAATTCTCTTCTTGCTCAAGTGACTGCCCAACATAGGGGTTCCTGGTTGGCAGGCTATTTACCTATGTGCAGTGATTCAAACATCTATGTTCCTTCCACCTGTGGCTTCACCAAATCCAGAGTTCTTGCATCTCTGTGGATGAGGAAAGAGAGAAGGCACACACTTCTTATGTAAGTACCACATCACTTCTACACACAATCCATTGGCAAGAACTAGTCATATGGATCCATCTATCACTGGTTCTTTTTTTTTTTTTTTTTTTCCTTTGGCCATACTGCTCAGCTCATGGGATCTTAGTTCCCCAACCAGGGATCGAACCCAGGCCCCCTGCAGTGGAAACGTGGAGTCTTAACCACTGGACTGTCAGGGAAGTCCCATATGGCTCCATCTAGATGCAGAAATGGATTAACCGATTGCTGATTGAGCAGCTGTTTCCCAACAACAATTCTATCCTCTGGAGAGGGGCAGGGGCATGGAATCTTGGCTGGCAGTTAGCTTTCTTTGCCACAAATATGAAAGACAATACAGAAACACTTTAGCAGATTTAGGAGCCTATCTTTAAAATTTGGGGAAGAACAGGATTTTTAAATAAGCCACAAAAAATACAAACCATAAATAAAATGTTGATAAATTCAACTACATACAAAATTTAGAGCTTCTGTTCATCAAAATACACCATAAAGAGAACAAAAAGACAAGTCTCAAACTGTCTTTGAAGGCTGTCTGCCAAAGACTTTGGCTATATAAACAGCTGACCCTACATATCCAAAATATATTAAAAACTCTTACAAGTGAATAAAAGATAATTCAGTAGAAACAGTAAGTAAAAATGCATAGATAGCTATTTCCAGAAGATATAGTATGAACGGCCAACAGATTTACGGAAAGCTGTTTAACTCGCTAGAACTCAGAGGAATGCAAAATTGAACTGCAGTGAGCTGCCATTTTACTTCCATCAGATGGGTAAGTGTTTAAAAGTTGGTTAATAAGAAGTATCAGTAAGGAGATGTAGTGAAGTGAATTCTCTTAAAGTACTGTTAGGAAAGGACATTTACACACTAATTTGTAAAACAGTTTGGCATTACCTCTTAAAGGTAGTGGGTACAAGGGTGTTTGCTTTTTCATTATTCAATAGTAAACTGTGTGTGTGTGTGTGTGTGAGAGAGAGAGAGAGAGAGAGAGAGAGAAATCTATTTCACAATTAAACATTTAAAACAATAATATTTTGAAATTACACTGTAAGAATTACGGAAAAGATGGTCTTGGTGGTCCCACCTTAATTGCATTGGACACATTCTGTAACATATTATCCTGCTTCTTCCTCCTGCACATATTTAGAAATGGTCTTCTGTTTCATCACTGTACAAGCAGTGGATAGCATTACTTCTTAGATTAACGTGAAATGCCAATCTGAACAAATCCACCTCATCATTTTAATCTTTTGAGGATTGGTAGATAAAGGGGTGTGAGGGTAGAGCTATGAAATCTTTTCCATCCCTACATGCTATCCTCTGGAGGAAACTCACGGAGGAAGCATACCTTCTGTTTATGTCAGAGGGGTTAATTAAGAAAAGTTGGTGTCATTTCTAATAATTACTAGGGATCAAAATTTACAGAAGGCACGATGAGGGCCTGGCAGCTGTACCAAAATAAATCTTCCTTGAACCACACAGCAGCAGCTGTTACCTCTCAGAACAATTTTCCAAATCACCTTGGCTTTCTGAAAGCCCAACCATGAGAATAGCCTGATTCCTCCCGAGTTCACTGGACAGGAAGAAGGGCCCCAGCAAATGCCATACGGCTCTACCCAGTGGCTTTAAAAACTGACACGACTCTTTCCATTTCTCCAGGAGTGAATTTTGAAGCTTCTTCTCTAGGATCCAGAATTTAAGGACAGAAATAGGCTCTTCTTTGTTAATTTTCAAAAGAAATAACCAATTCTCATAATAAACTATCAAGCATACTGTAAATGGGACAGAACTTCAAACAGCTCCATGTTGGGAAGCACAGGAAAAGAGGTTGGAAAAATAAAGCAAAGTTTGAAACTGTCTTTGTGGAATGGGAGGTAACGTCGTCCTAGAATCCCCCTCTCTCAGAGAGACACCCCAGAAACCACTTCCAGTACTACAGTGAGTGCACAGCAATCCCCCTCAGGTGAAATTTTGCTACCTAACTGCACATGACCTTGCTTCCAATGCCAGAAACAAAACACTAACCACTAGAGGGCATAGAAAACCTTATTAGAAATAAAAGTGCCTCAGAGAAAACAATCAGTACCTGAAAAAATGAAACACTTGAAATGTTCTCTTAGCCAGGTACAGCTTGGAAAGGCAAAGTGAGGATGCATTTTTAAAAAACAATCTCTTCCGGACTTCCCTGGTGGCTCAGTGGTTAAGAATCTGCCTGCCAATGAAGGGGACATGGGTTCGAGCCCTGGTCCAGGAAGATCCCACATGCCGTGGAGCAACTAAGCCCGTGCGCCACAACTACTGAACCCACGTGACACAACTACTGAAGCCGGAGCGCCTAGAGCCTGTGCTCCGCAACAAGAGAAGCCACCGCAATGAGAAGCCCGCGCACCACAAAGAAGAGTAGCCGCCGCTGGCCACAACTAGAGAAAGCCTGCATGCAGCAACGAAGACCCAGCGCAGCCAAAAATAAGTAAATAAGTAAATAATTTTTAAAAAGATACAATCTCTTCCTATAAAATCTGATTCTCCTTTTGGAATATGAATTAAATAAGCAAAATCAGTAAATGTACCTATTTTCCCATTGATGTGAAGCAATTTCTAACCTACCTTACAATTTAGATTAACCCGCAGACATCAGTGTCTTTCTCAAAAGAATTTCATCCAGAAGGGTCCTTTGTAAATAGTAATGTAGTGGCTATTAAAGATTACAGCATCTTTGGCTTACAAAACCAACACTTGCCTAACTTACTCTGCTTAGAAAAGATTCCAAAGGAGTCCTGCATCAGAAGAGATGGGGTCTAGTGTGTGGAGATTTTGTTTGGGAAATAGTATGATCCTCTCTTTTAGGAATTTGACTGTGCCCTGGGCTCACTGGGCTATAAGGTAATGATCATGTGTCTGGTTAACCCTTCCACTGGTTGGTTTTTGGCCCTGGTTTGCGTTGTGATGCATAGGTGATGGTGGCTGTTGGTGATGTTTGTCTTGTCTGTGTGTCTCTCTCCAGAATGTAAGAAATGCATATCAGCTTTGGAGTCCTGCTTTGTGATAAAAATGAATTATTAGGTCACACTACAACTTCCCTTGCCAACCACATTCCTCCTGTGTCTGCTGAAGTACCAATTATCTCCATATTACCAAAACCACTGGGGACTACCAGCTAACTCTTAATAAACATTGATGCACAAGGAAGACGTGAGCTTCCCGGGGACCGCACCTGCCTGGGAAAGGATGGAGAAGAGTACGTGGGCTGGAAGGAGATGCGGAAGGAAATTTTGTTTATTCCATATATATTATATATATAATATATATTCCATATATATTATATATATAGCTATAATAATATTATTATATATAGCTATATATATTATATATTATTAATATTATATATTATATTATATATATATAATTTTTCGTATTCATAAACTGAAGTGCAGATAGCAACTGAGATCACACAACCAATAAATGTTGGAGTCCGGGCTTGAACCCAGTGTCTGTGGGCTTAACTTCTACACATGGTGCCAAAGATTCTATGATGGCTCCTAAGGAGCTCTGTCCAGGACTCCGCTGGTTCTATGTGCATCCAGTTAATATATGACTAATGGCAAACTGACTTAAAGGCATCAATATTTGCTCATTTTAGAAGTTACAACTGTGCCCTCTCTCACCTTGCATCAGTCTCCCCACTGCAAAACAGGCAGAGCTACCATCATTTAAATAGGTTCGAAACAACCAACCCACTCCTGTTCTTCCAAAAGATAGCTCTTCCTGACTGGAGTTTCTTAAACACAATCAGATAATTGCTTCTAGCAGATAAACAGAAACTGTAATATTTTCCTTCCAAATAATTGCATTTTAATCAATTGATTGGACTGAGCCTGCATTGTCAATTGCTACTCGATAGCTTATGTTGACCACCTTTAAACTGCCAGATATAGAGAGAATGGGATGTTGATATTTTTTGCTTATATTGGCATGTTTGTGTTCACAGACACTGGAAACTTTTTTAATAACATAATTACATAAATGTCTGCACACATTGTATATACACCCAAGTAGTAATTTCAAAACACATCATAATTTTTAGAACAGATGCAACACAACTGCCAGATGAATCAGAACAAGCCATTGTTTGGTGCCATGAGCATACTTCTCTTAATTTGCTTTTTTTTTCTCACCTAGGTGTTAAACGACTGTCATTATTTGTGTCGTCTCCAGAGCCTAATCAAGCTCATTCATAGCATGTAATATCCTTCCACAATAGAACATAACTTTTATTAGTTTCCGTAAGCTTGGTGAAAAGCTTAGATTCATAGAATATTAAAGCTGGAGAGGCCCTGAGGGACCACCTAGTTTATCCCCCTAATTTTACAGGTGGGGAAATTACTGGTATATGGTTCACAGTGGGGAAGGGAGGCAAGGATCTGGAATGGGGGAAAGACAGTATTTCTGTTTCTTTTTCTAAATTTCCTTGCCAATTCTGGTAACTCAGTTTCTCTGGAATTCTTTTTTCTTCTGTTTTCTTTGATCTCCATCCCTTTCCCTCAGTCTTGGCATCAACTGAAACATGGGTCACAGATCTGTCTCCTTCATACTCCAAAAGTTCCAATCATATGATGCTACCACCAGAGGGAGGAGATTTTCACTGGGGAGGAGTGGAGGATGCCATGGTGGGATTACGTCTCCTGACCACATGGTAGATGAATTTAAATTGAACCTAGGATTCCTCTTTCATAAGAGTCTCTCTGCCGATTCTGGCCATGTCCATCTCCACCTCCCACCATACTCCCTTTATCTCTTCAGCCCACCTTTGACCTCTCTCCCCTCTGTTCTCTCCCAGCTCTATATATCTTTTTAGGGTCACTGTCTCTGTGTTGCTTTTGCTAACCCGTCCCCTCTGGGGCCTTACTTTCTGTTAGCTTCAGCTTTTCAGTGCATTTTCCTGAATAAAAACACTTGTTTCCCAAACAGAAACTCTGGTGCCAACAGCAAAGCAATAATATTTTTTTTTTTTACCCAGTTATATCATAACTGAAATATGTTTAACAAGCCTTTTGAATAACTAGGTGAAAGTGCTTAATTCTACCAGGGATAGCTGGGTAAGGCAACATTTACTCTGGAAAATGAAGGAGGCAAGACTGGGGAGGAAAGCATACCAAGCAAATAGAGCCATCTGGAGGTGAATACATATAGAACAAGTGGAAAACTGTAGGGCATGGAGGGTGCCTGGATTTCACATTTCCTGTGGCAGTGCGAGAAAATGATGTAGGAGCAGATAGCACAGGGTCTTTTATATCATCGTAACGTATTTAGATGGGTACCAGGATCTGTTCTTCTGGTTCTTTAACCCCTCTCCTAAACATACTTACTCTCCATCCACTCTTGTACCACTGTAGTCCAGGCTGCCATATCTTTTTCTTGGACTACTACACTGTTCTGAGGTACAGATACAAGTGAGAACATGATACATTAAGAAAACGGATTGTAAACTCAGGACAGAGTAAAAATGTGTGGAAGGGTGATAGGAGATAAGCTGAAGAGATAAACAGGCACCAAGACTATTTCCAAGGTCAACTTTGCATCTACTCAACTCTCTTTTAGATCCCAGCTAACTAATGATCTACCCAAATCTATCTATTCAACCGCTAGGAGGGAGCATTCCACCACCAAAATCTTTTTCCCATGCCCCTCTGAAAAATACACGAATGAATAAAGATTCTAGTAGATTTCCAGTGTAGCATAAATTTCATTACAAAAACAAATATCAAAATTACAATATTGTATTGATAGAGATCAAAGAAACTAGTAGAGACGCTCCATGTTTACAAGAACGGGTTGTAATAACGTTTAGTTATTCCAGGCCATCTGTGCGAACATGGAAATAGCCTCATTACATGTAAACACATAATAATAGTAGTTATTAAAATTTGATTCTCTTTGTAGTGTACTCAAACAAAATGAGAAGCAGAGATGTTAAGGTACATTTTCTATGAATGCAGAATCAGGGAAATAATTAAATGCAAAAAAAAAAACAAACCTAGAGTTTGAAAATTCTTTCTAGGATATCTGAAATTTTTATTAGAAAATCCAAGATGGCCCATAGATTAACCTAACTATTGTCCTAAACTTCATCACCCAGAGTTGACCATGTCTTATACAAGAAGGTCCACAGTCACTGAAATCAGCAGGCTGTCTTTGGAAGGGTTCTCTCCATACCTTGCTGTGCTGTCGTACTGATTGAGTGAGTCTGTCAAAGACCCTGACATCTACTAAGCCCCTAATAAGTGGTAGCTTCCTGCCCTTGATTGGGTGGGGAAAGGGCTCTACTACCTCCACTGGATTTTTACTATTGCAAGTTATGTTGTGATTCTCATGTGGTTGTGTTAAAATATAGCAACGCTTTTTTGGGTCCCTAGTCTCTGCCAGGTAATCTGCACGATATTTTTCATATTCAATTTCAATAACCCCAGCTATTGAATGAGTGCTCAGGACTATAGAATTAATAAGCTAAAGAGCCAACATTTAGTTCCGCTTTTTGGTTCTCCAAAGCTAGCATTCCTCTTGCACCTTCCTGTTCTCATGCCGTCAGGTTTTCCCGTGGGACTCGTAACGTAGTTGGAGCCTGAAAGACTTTTCTTTGACATACATTGAAAAAAGATGCCCAATAGTTTGAATCATCTAAGTTTCAGTTTCGTGGTTGAAGCACCCTTCCTACTCACTCATTCGCATTTGAAATTCCTATGAATACAGGTAGTCCTCATTTTGCAGATGCAAACTGAAACCATGAAAAGTGATTTTAATAATCAGTGGGGTGAACAGAAAGGCTCCTGTTCCCAGGAGACACACAGGGTCCTGCTCGGTTTCAGTACTCGTTTTTTACAGAGGTCCAATTGGTGATAGGATTTGGAGAAAAGGAGAATATACAGACCAGAGGACCTAGCAAGCCATGAGGCTGCGGGGTCTTGGTGCTCCGTCCAGGTGTCAGGCCTGAGCCTCTGAGATGGGAGAGCCGAGTTCAGGACATTGGACCACCAGAGACCTTCCAGCCCCATGTAATATCAATTGGCGAGAGCTCTCACAAGATCACTGTCTCAATACTAAGACCCAGCTCCACTCAACAACCAGCAAGCTCCAGTGCTGGACACCCCATGCCAAACAACTAGCAAGACAAGAACACAACCCCACCCATTAGCAGAAGGGCTGCCTAAAATCGTAATAAGTTCACAGACACCCCAAAACACACCACCGAACGTGGTCCTGCCCACCAGAAAGACAAGATCCAACCTCATCCACCAGAACACAGGCACCAGTCCCCTCCACCAGGAAGCCTACACAACCTACTGACACAACTTTACCCACTGGGGCAGACACCAAAAACAACAGAAACTACGAACCTGCAGCCTGCAAAAAAAAAAGACCCCAAAGACAGTAAGTTAAGCGAAATGAGAAGGCAGAGAAATACGCAGCAGATGAAGGAGCAAGGTAAAAACCCACCAGACCAAACAAATGAAGAGGAAATAGGCAGTCTACCTGAAAAAGAGTTCAGAGTGATGATCGTAAAGATGATCCAAAATCTTGGAAATAGAATGGAGAAAATACAAGAAACGTTTAACAAGGACCTAGAAGAACTAAAGAGCAAACAAACAATGATGAACAACACAATAAATGAAATTAAAAATTCTCTAGAAGGAATCAATAGCAGAATAACTGAGGCAGAAGAACGGATAAGTGACCTGGAAGATAAAATAGTAGAAATAACTATCGCAGAGCAGAATAAAGAAAAAAGAATGAAAAGAATGGAGGACAGGCTCAGAGACCTCTGGGACAACATGAAATGCACCAACATTCGAATTATAGGGGTCCCAGAGGAAGAAGAAAAAAAGAGAAATATTTGAAGAGATGATAGTTGAAAACTTCCCTAATATGGGAAAGGAAATAGTCAGCCAAGTCCAGGAAGCACAGAGAATCCCCTACAGGATAAATCCAAGGAGAAACATGACAAGACACATATTAATCAAACTATCAAAAATTAAATACAAAGAAAAAATATTAAAAGCAGCAAGGGAAAAGCAAAAAATAACATACAGGGAATCCCCATAAGGTTAACAACTGATCTTTCAGCAGAAACTCCGCAAGCCATAAGGGAGTGGCAGGACATATTTAAAGTGATGAAAGGGAAAAACCTACAACCAAGATTACTCTACCCAGCAAGGATCTCATTCAGATTCGACAGAGAAATTAAAACCTTTACTGACAAGCAAAACCTAGGAGAATTCAGGACCACCAAACCAGCTTTACAACAAATGCTAAAGGAACTTCTCTAGGCAGGAAACACAAGAGAAGGAAAACACCTACAACAACAAACCCCAAACAATTAAGAAAATGGTAATAGGAACATACATATTGATAATTACCTAAAATGTAAATGGATTATGTGCTCAAATCAAAAGACATAGACTGGCTGAATGGTTACAAAAACAAGACCCATATATATACTGTCTACAAGAGACTCACTTCAGACCTAGGGACACATACAGACTAAAAGTCAGGGGATGGAAAAAGATATTCCATGCAAATGGAAATCAAAAGAAAGCTAGAGTAGCAATTCTCATATCAGACAAAGTAGACTTTAAAATAAAGACAATTACAAGAGACAAAGAAGGACACTATATAATATCAAGGGATCAATCCAAGAAGAAGATATAACAATTGTAAATATTTATGCACCCAACATAGGAGCACCTCAATACATAAGGCAAATGCAAACAGCCATAAAAAGGGAAATCGACAGTAACACAATCATAGTAGGGGACTTTAACACCCCACTTTCACCAATGGACAGATCATCCACAATGGAAATAAATAAGGAAACACAAGCTTTAAAGGACACATTAAACAAGATGGACTTAACTGATATTTATAGGGCATTCCATCCAAAAACGACAGAATACACTTTCTTCTCAAGTGCTCATGGAACATTCTCCAGGATAGATTGTATCTTGGGTCACAAATCAAGCCTTGGTAAATTTAAGAAAATTGAAATCATATCAAGTATTGTTTCCGAACACAACGATATGACACTAGATATCAATTACAGGAAAAAAACTGTAAAAAATACAAACCCATGGAGGCTAAACAATACACTACTAAATAACAAAGAGATCACTGAAGAAATCAAAGAGGAAATCAAAAATTACCTAGAAACAGATAACAATGAAAACATGGCAACCCAAAAACCTATGGGATGCAGCAAAAGCAGTTCTAAGAGGGAAGTTTATAGCAATCAATCCTACCTCAAGAAACAAGAAAAATCTCAACTAAACAACCTAACCTTACACCTAAAGCAATTAGAGAAAGAAGAACAAAAGAACCCCAAAGTTAGCAGAAGGAAAGAAATCATAAAGATCAGATCAGAAATAAATGAAAAAGAAATGAAGGAAACAATAACAAAGGACAATAAAACTAAAAGCTGGTTCTTTGAGAAGATAAACGAAATTGATAAACCATTAGCCAGACTCATCAAGAGAAAAAGGGAAAAGACTCAAATCAACAGAATTAGAAATGAAAAAGGGGAAGTAACAACTGACACTGCAGAAATACAAAGGATCATGAGAGATTACTACAAGCAACTACATGGGAATAAAATGGACAACCTGGAAGAAATGGACAAATTCATAGAAAAGCACAACCTTCTGAGACTGAACCAGGAAGAAATAGAAAATATAAACAGACCAATGACAAGCACCGAAATTGAAGCTGTGCTTAAAAATCTTCCAACAAACAAAAGCCCAGGACCAGATGGCTTCACAGGCAAATCCTATCAAACATTTAGAGAAGAGCTAACACCTATCCTTCTCAAACTCTTCCAAAATATAGCAGAGGGAGGAACACTCCCAAACTCATTCTACAAGGCCACCATCACCCTGATACCAAAACCAGAGAAAGATGTCACAAGAAAAGAAAACTACAGGCCCATATCACTGATGAACATAGATGCAAAAATCCTCAACAAAATACTAGCAAACAGAATCCAACAGCACGTTAAAAGGATCATACACCATGATAAAGTGGGCTTTATCCCAGGAATGCAAGGATCCTTCAATATATGCAAATCAATCAATGTGATACACCATCTTAACAAATTGAAGGAGAAAAACCGTATGATCATCTCAATAGATGCAGAAAAAGCTTTTGACATATTCAATACCCATTTATGATAAAAACCCTCTAGAAAGTAGGCATAGAAGGAACTTACTTTAGCATCATAAATGCCATATACGACAAACCCACAGCCAACATCATTCTCAATGGTGAAAAACTGAAACCATTTCCACTAAGATCAGGAACAAGACAAGGTTCTCTACTCTCACCACTCTTATTCAGCAGAGTTTTGGATGTTTTAGTCACAGCAATCAGAGAAGAAAAAAAAATAAAAGAAATCCAAATCAGAACAGAAGAAGTAAAACTGTCACTGTTTGCAGATGACATGATACTATACATAGAGAATCCTAAAGAGGCTACCAGAAAACTACTAGAGCTAATCCATGAATTTGGTAAAGTAGCAGGATACAAAATTAATGCCCAGAAATCTCTTGCATTCCTATACACTAATGATGAAAAATCTGAAAGAGAAATTAAGGAAACACTCCCATTTACCACTGCAACAAAAAGAATAGAATACCTAGGAATAAACCTACCTAAGGAGACAAAAGACCTCTATACAGAAAACTATATGACACTTATGAAAGAAATTAAAGATGATACAAACATATGGAGAGATATACCATGTTCTTGGATTGGAAGAATCAGCATTGTGAAAATGACTCTACTACCCAAAGCAATCTACAGATTCAGTGCAATCCCTATCAAACTACCAATGGCATTTTTCACAGAACTAGAACCAAAAATTGCACAATTTGTATGGAAACACAAAAGACCCCGAATAGCCAATGCAATCTTGAGAAAGAAAAATGGAGCTGGAGGAATCAGGCTCCCAGACTGCAGACTATAATACAAAGCTACAGTAATCAAGACAGTATGGTAGTGGCACAAAAACAGAAATATAGATCAATGGAACAGGATAGAAATCCCAGAGATAAACCCATGCACATATGGTCACCTTATCTTTGATAAAGGAGGCAAGAATATACAATGGAGAAAAGACACCCTCTTCAGTAAGTGGTGCTGGGAAAACTGGACAGCTACATGTAAAAGAATGAAATTAGAACACTCCTTAACACCATACACAAAAATAAACTCAAAATAGATTCAAGACCTAAATGTAAGGCCAGACACTCTCAAACTCTTAGAGGAAAACATAGGCAGAACACTCTATGACATAAATCACAGGAAGATCCTTTCTGACCCACCTCCTAAAGAAATGGAAATAAAAACAAAAATAAACAAATGGGACTTAATGAAACTTAAAAGCTTTTGCACAGCAAAGGAAACCATAAACAAGACGAAAAGACAACCCTCAGAATGGGAGAAAATATTTGCATACGAAGCAACTGACAAAAGATTAATCTCCAAAATATACAAGCAGCTCATGCAGCTCAATATCAAAAAAAAAAAACCCAATCCAAAAATGGGCAGAAGACCTAAACAGACATTTCTCCAAAGAAGATATATAGATTTCCAACAAGCACATGAAAGGATGCTCAACATCATTAATCATTAGAGGAATACAAATCAAACCTGCCATGAGGTATCACCTCACACTGGTCAGAATGGCCATCATCAAAAAAATCTAGAAACAATAAATGCTGGAGAGGGTGTGGAGAAAAGGGAACCCTCTTGCCCTGTTGGTGGGAATGTAAATTGATACAGCCACTATGGAGAACAGTATGGAGGTTCCTTAAAAAACTAAAAATAGAACTACTATATGACCCAGCAATCCCACTACTGGACATATACCCTGAGAAAACATAATTCTAAAAGAGTCATGTATCACAGTGTTCATTGCAGCACTATTTACAGTAGCCAGGACATGGAAGCAACTTAAGTGTCCATCGACCGATGAATGGATAAAGAAGATGTGGCACATATATACAATGGAATGTTACTCAGCCATAAAAAGAAATGAAATTGAATTATTTGTAGTGAGGTGGATGGACCTAGAGACTGTCATACGGAGTGAAGTAAGCCAGAAAGAGAAAAACAAATACCATATGCTAACACATATATATGGAATCTAAAAAAAAAAAAAAAAAAAATGGTTTTGAATAACCTAGGGACAGGACAGGAATAAAGACAGACATAGAGAATAGACTTGAGGACAGAGAGAGTGGGAAGGGTAAGCTGGGAAGAAGTGAGAGAGTGGCATGGATAGATATACACTACCAAATGTAAAATAGATAGCTAGTGGGAAGCAGCCGCATAGCACAGGGAGATCAGCTCGGTGCTTTGTGACCACCTGGAGCGGTGGGATAGGGAACATGGAAGGGAGACGCAGGAGGGAGGAGATATGGGGATATATGTGTACGTATAGCTGATTCACTTTGTTATACAGTAGAAACTAACACAGTATTGTAAAGGAAGTATACTACAATAAAGATGTTAAAAAAAAATCAATGGGGAAAATTATAATTGCTTCTTGATCTTTAATACTTTTTGTTGAAACATTAAAAGCTCTCCATGTCACTTGTAAACATAAAGGGAAACAGTGAAAATACGAATAGTAAAATAGTATGAATTTAGTATACTATAAATGAAAACACTAGACACATTGACAATGAAAGTTTTTCACTTTTTTGTAAAAACGTATGAAGAGTAACTTGAACAGAGCTTACTTTCTTCTCATTGTAGAAGTTACAACATGCATGGAGAAAGCATCTTTTCCATGCCTTGTTGAATTGTCATACTCCTTTCTAAGATTGGATCACCTTTCAACATTGTCTTCTTTGTGCCTTCAGTGTCATGAAATATCACTGGGTATTCCTTTAACGTGAAGGTCTTTTGTGTTTTTTTTTGCCAGCTTCACTTCCTCTCGGACATCTTTATCTTCAAAAAGTTAAAAATAGAACTACCATACGATCCAGCATCCCCATTTGGGATATATACCAAAAAGAATTGAAATCAGGATCTCTAAGCAATATCTGCATTCTTGTGTCATTGCAGTACTGTTCACAATAGCCAAGTTATGGAAATAGCCAACATTCCCGTCAACATATGAATGGATACAAAAAAATGTGGTATATATACACACAATGGAATATTTCTCAGCCTTAAAAATAAGGAAATCCTGCCAGTTGTGACAACATGGATGAACCTGGAATAAAATAAGGCAGTCACAAACGGATACATACTGTACGATTCCAGTTCTATAAAGTAGCTAGATAAGTCAAATTCAAAGAAGCAGAGAATAGAATGGCGGTTACCAGGGGCCAGGGAGAAAGGGAAATGGGGAGTAGTTGTTCAGTTGGTATAAAGTTTCAATTATGCAAGATGAATAGTTCTAAACATCTGCTGTACAACCCAGTGCCCATAGTCAACAATACGGTACAATACATGTAACAATGTGTTAAGTTGATAGATTTATGGTGAGTGTTCTTACCAAAAAAATCCCCAAAGGTACATGAGGAATCTTCGGAGGAGTTGGTTGTTATCTGTTACGTTGATTGTGGTGATGGTTTCATGAGTATATACAGATATCCAGACTCATCAAGTTGTACACGTTAAATATGTAGTTTACTGTATATCAATTATACAGTTGACATTGTATACTATTTATACAGTTAAAAATTGTTTGTTTTTTTTTTATAAAATCTTCTAAGTTCAGAAAAGGAAAAATGAATTTTCTGGGGAATCTCAAAGCTTCGCTCCTGCTTTCGGTACCATGTGAAAGAGTCACTTTTAGTCTTTCTTAACACAAATCTTTAAATCTATTCTTCAGAGAATTATTTCCATGATCATATATTTGCCCGTTCTTGAAGTCAATGAGAAAACTGCTTTCACTAATATTTACTTACTACTGTTAACAGATCTAAATGTTGAATGGCAGCTGGCCACCTCAGTATCCACTGGGAATTTACCTTCTTTTAGAAATGAATTTGTTTGACTATGTCATCCCAGACTTTATGATAAGTCAAGATATTTGCTCACATAAATATTTTAGGAAGCAATACAAGGAGCCTCGGAAAGAATTCTTGAAGAGGAGATAGATTTCAGTCTAGATTCTCCCTGTAAGGCACTTAAACTCTTTCTTCCTGTTCTTTAAACACTGTTCCAAAAAATACTTCAGCAGTGCACTATCTCCAGATTTGAAGTATCTTCTAGAAAGGGCGTAAAATGCGCCCTACCCAGGGAAGACAGAATAGCTGTCCTTTCTGTTCAATGTGGCACGACTTTCATTGTCGTGCAAGACTATGTTGTGATGGAACATGGGAGGAAGCATTCAAAATGATTATCTTGGGGTTTTGAAGAGCCTTAATTATGATAAAAGTGGTATTTTGACAATTCTTTCAACGATGTGGGAAAAAAAGGAGGCTTTGTACTTAAATGACTTATTTCTTTAATTATTCTAAAGGTTCGCTGTACGTGAAGAGGGTCTTTTCCCAACTCCCAGGCAGTTCTGAGTTCCACAAGGCAGATTAGCCACAAGGACATGCTTTAATAAAAGGAACAGTGGGGCTCAAACTGCACAGTTGTGATTGTAAACTTTATGCTTCCAAATTTCCCCACACTTTAGAATAGATGAAGTTCAGGGCCTGCTATCTGTACAACAAACAGTAATGGATCCAGCTGTGTCTTCTCCTATACTACCCACTTATTCCTTCAAAGAGCTGAGAACAGGAGTCATATTTCAAATAAAAAGCACATGTCCTCTTTTGATAGATTGGGGGCATCTTGGTGTGGTGGAGTAAGCCGTGTGCCTTCCCAAATGAAGTTATGCAGCAAGCCTGAATTTGTTGTTTGGAAAATTGCAGTGTAACCATCTTAGGGAATTTAATTGTTAAAGGATGCTCTAAAACACTAAAAAGAAAATGTAAAGAGAAAAAGAGGATTAGCAGTAAAACTATCAGTAAGTAAATGTCAAAACCAGGGATAATTAATATTAATTCAACAGCTGTTTAATGAGCAAATACTTTATGCCAGGCAGGGCTGCTATTAGTGCAGTGTGTAGACTGCACAAAAGTACCTGGATACACACAAAGAAACCACGTGGGCTAGAGTCCGGAAAGGTTTTCGACTCTGGGGATAACATGGTGAGCCAAAAAGACAAAGTCTCTCTCCTAACAGAGCTTACATTTCAGCAGAGGATGCAGACACATTAGTAGGCAATTACATACATACCAGTGTGTTGGTTGTTACGTGCATGGAGTGCCATGGGCACTCACAAGAGGACCCTGATTCAGGTAGAGGATTCCTGGAGATGGTCGCGAATAGGCTGATACCAGAGGGTGAGTAGGATTTAGACAGACCCACACACAGACTCTGGGCAATGTGAGTGTTTCAGACAGAGGGAATGAGATTGGCAAAGACCCAGAAGTGCTACTGAGGTTGGTACTTTCAAGACTCTGAATGAATTCCATTTTAGTTGGAGCATCAAGAGGAAGGATGAAGCATGAGGCTGGAGAGGTGGGCAAAGGCTCGCTCATGCAGAAGCCAGCTGACCTTTGCAAAGTGGCTGGAGCAGTGAGCAAATGTTCTCAAGCAGGAAGGGAGGGGGGCAGGGTGACAGGATTTGTATTTTCAAGAGACCATTCTGAGTACAAGGGCTGGACTGATTTAAGGGGAACGAGAGGAGAGGGAGGATATAAGTGAGACTGCTTTGAACATACCTCACGTTGTAGTTTTTACTTTGGAGCCATGTAAATAGTGTGTTTCAACAACATTTAAATACATTAAAAGGTAATCACTTAGAATTGAAAGTAAAATAAAATGGACCACCTTAACTGTATATCTATTTGGTGACAAAACCACACCGAGAAGAGTTATTCCAAGTGACTTTAAAAAACAGTAAAATGATTGGCCCTAGTGGGATAGATGCGGAGGCAAAAGCACTGTGGAAAAAAATTCGTACACTGTTTTCAGCGATTTTTTTGTTAGAAGAAATGTTAATATGATTATTCTGAGATTTTTCTGTATGTTTTGTGAACAATAGCAAATAAGTCATTATGTGAGATTTTCAGCAGAGTTGAAAGGATATACAAATATAAAATTGATGAGGTTAAATGAAAACTTTATAGGCTTGGATTTGAACTATAACTGTATTATGCTGTATTTTTTTTGTCCTGAACATAGTATTTATTTATTTATTTACATTTTATTTACGGAAAATATATTATTTCCTACTGTGTCCACTGAAAAAATTAGAAACAATGCCCAACCCATTTGCCATTATACAATTATACCCAGAATGTTGTCTGTAAATACTGAAGGGGATCAGGGGATGTTTTTCACACTAAAAGAGCCTGTCTGAATTGGCTCCTACCAGCCAAAGGTGAGAAAATTTGTCCATTAATAAGTACAAAGGATTAAAACACGGTACCTTAGTATGTCTCGGCTGCTGTAGCAGAAATACCGTAGACTGGGCAGCTTATAAACAGCAGAAATTTCTCACCGCCCTGGAGGCTGGAAATCCAAAATTGGGGGGCCAGCATGGGCAGGTCTGGAGAGCCTCTTCAGGGTTGCAGACAGCTAACTTCTCCTTGTGCCTTAACATGGTGGAGAACAGAGAGAGGAAGCAAGCTCTTTTGTGAGTCATAAAAGGGCACGAATCCCACTCGTTAGGGTTCTACCCTCATGACCTTATCTAGTCCTAATTACCTTCCAAAGGCTCCACCTCTTAATACTATCACATTAGGGGATAGGATTTCAACATATGAATGTTGGGGAAACACATTCAGTCCATAACACACTGTAAATATGTTTAAATCCATGAATTCACAATGATACCAGAAATAAACCAATATGCAAACAAATGAAACAAAACCATCATTGGTCCTTACTAGAGGATGAGAATGACTGGCCTAGTGACCAAGGTTCCTTGAAGGTTTTAGCCATATCTAAACTCTTAGAGCCATACAATGAGTCGCTGGATACAGGGTCAGACCTCAGATTTAAGCAGTATAACATGTCTATGTGGTTTCTGTTTTGCAATGCTTAAAAATCCCTTTTACACTATGGGCCCGAGAGAAAGCTTATTATTACTTAAAGCAATAGGCCTCACTCACCAATGTGATACCACCTTTCCCACT
Source organism: Eschrichtius robustus (assembly GCF_028021215.1). Classification (NCBI taxonomy): domain Eukaryota; kingdom Metazoa; phylum Chordata; class Mammalia; order Artiodactyla; family Eschrichtiidae; genus Eschrichtius; species Eschrichtius robustus. The sequence continues at coordinate 68,583,818 of NC_090841.1, read as the reverse complement.
GTAAATGGAACTACAGCTCTCTTTGGGCTGCTACCAAAAATTTTGTCAGGAATATCCATCACATAAATGAAATTTCCTAATCGTTTACACACATTCTAAAGAAACTGATTCCTCTAAGTTTAAGTAAGTAAATGTGTCTTTTAATTAAAAAAATATATAAACAGTGACAGCTACAGAAGTAAATATCAAACACAAAAAGACATTTCTTCCACTAAGTAACTTCCAAAGATTGTCATTTTCTTAAAGGCAAAACAAACAAACACAAAAGACTTATACAAATTTTAGCTAACTGGTAAAATCTCAAATTTTGCTAATTTATGACACCATTGTTTCTCTTTTTTTCCTCTAAAAAATGACAGCAAAAAATAAAATAAAATTGTGAAGCTCTGCAAGATAAAATAAAAGTTACCATGGAGAGGTGTCAGAAAGTACTACAGGGGCGTTTTCGGAAGATGGCGGAAGAGTAAGACGCGGAGATCACCTTCCTTCCCACAGATACAGTAGAAATACATCTACACGTGGAACTGCTCCTACAGAACACCCACTGAACGCTGGCAGAAAACGTCAGACCTCCCAAAAGGCAAGGAACTCCCCACGTACTTGGGTAGGGCAAAAGAAAAAAGAAATAACAGAGACAAAAGAATAGGGACGGGACCCGCACCAGTGGGAGGGAGCCATGAAGGAGGAAAGGTCTCCACACACTAGGAAGCCCCTTCGCGGGCGGAGACTGCGGGTGGCGGAGGGGGGAAGCTTCGGAGCCACGGAGGAGAGCGCAGCCACAGGGGTGCGGAGGGCAAAGCGGAGAGATTCCCGCACGGAGGATCGGCGCCGAGCAGCACTCACCAGCCCGAGAGGCTTGTCTGCTCCCCCGCCGGGGCGGGCGGGGCTGGGAGCTGAGGCTCGGGCTTCGGTCGGATCGCAGGGCGAGGACTGGGGTTGGCGGCGTGAACACAGCCTGAAGGGGTTAGTGCGCCACGGCTAGCCGGGAGGGAGTCCGGGAAAAAGTCTGCAGCTGCCGAAGAGGCAAGAGACTTTTTCTTCCCTCTTTGTTTCCTGGTGCGCGAGGAGAGGGGATTCAGAGCGCTGCCTAAAGGAGCTCCAGAGACAGGCGCGAGCCGCGGCTACCAGCGCGGACCCCAGAGACGGGCATGAGACGCTAAGGCTGCTGCTGCCGCCACCAGGAAGCCTGTGTGCGAGCACAGCTCACTCTCCACACCGCCCCTCCCGGGAGCCTGTGCAGCCCGCCACTGCCAGGGTCACGTGATCCAGAGACAACTTACCCGGGAGAACCCACGGCACGCCTCACGCTGGTGCAACGTCACGACGCCTCTGCCGACGCAGGCTTGCCCCGCCTCCTCTGTACCGCTCGCTCCCTCCCCCCGCCTGAGTGAGCCAGAGCCCCCGAAGCAGCTGCTCCTTTAACCCCGTCCTGTCTGGGCGGGGAACAGACGCCCTCAGGCGACCTACACGCAGAGGCAGGTCCAAATCCAAAGCTGAACCCCGGGAGCTGTGCGAACAAAGAAGAGAAAGGGAAATCTCTCCCAGCAGCCTCAGGAGCAGCGGATTAAAACGCCACAAACAACTTGATGTGCCTGCATCTGTTGAATACCTGAATAGACAACGAATCATCCCAAATTCAGGAGGTGGACTTTCGGAGCAGGATATATTAATTTTTCCCCTTTTCCTTTTTTTGTGAGTGTATATATATATGCTTCTGGGTGAGATTTTGTCTGTATAGCTTTGCTTTATAATAGCTTTATTTTACTTCACTATATTATAGCCTCTTTCTTTCTTTCTTTCTATTTTTTCTCCCTTTTACTCTGAGCCGTGTGGACGAAAGGCTCTTGGTGCTCCAGCCAGGCATCAGGGCCATGCCTCTGAGGTGGGAGAGCCAACTTCAGGACACTGGTCCACAAGAGACCTCCCAGCTCCACGTAATACCAAACGGCAAAAATCTCTCAGAGATCTCCATCTCAACATCAAGACCCAGCTTCACTCAACGACCAGCAAGCTACAGTGCTGGACACCCTATGCCAAACAACTAGCAAGACAGGAACACAGCCCCATCCATTAGCAGAGAGGCTGCCTAAAATCATAATAAGGCCACAGACACCCCAAAACACACCACCAGACGTGGACATGCCCACCAGAAAGACAAGATCCAGCCTCATCCACCAGAACACAGGCACTAGTCCCCTTCACCAGGAAGCCTACACAACCCACTGAACCAACCTTAGCCACTGGGGACAGATACCAAAAACAACGGGAACTACGAACCTGCAGCCTGTGAAAAGGAGACCCCAAACACAGTAAGATAAGCAAAATGAGACGACAGAAAAACACACAGCAGATGAAGGAGCAGGGTCAAAACACACCAGACCTAACAAATGAAGAGGAAATAGGTAGTCTACCTGAAAAAGAATTCAGAATAATGATAGTAAGGATGATCCAAAATCTTGCAAATAGAATAGACAAAATGCAAGAAACATTTAACAAGGACGTAGAAGAACTAAAGAGGAACCAAGCAACGATGAAAAACACAATAAATGAAATTAAAAATACTCTAGATGGGATCAATAGCAGAATAACCGAGGCAGAAGAAAGAATAAGTGACCTGGAAGATAAAATGGTGGAAATAACTACTGCAGAGCAAGATAAAGAAAAAAGAATGAAAAGAACTGAGGACAGTCTCAGAGACCTCTGGGACAACATTAAACGCACCAACATTCGAATTATAGGGGTCCCAGAAGAAGAAGAGAAAAAGAAAGGGACTGAGAAAATATTTGAAGAGATTATAGTTGAAAACTTCCCTAATATGGGAAAGGAAATAGTTAATCAAGTCCTGGAAGCACAGAGAGTCCCATACAGGATAAACCCAAGGAGAAACACGCCAAGACACATATTAATCAAACTGTCAAAAATTAAATATAAGGAAAACATATTAAAGGCAGCAAGGGAAAAAAAACACATAACACACAAGGGAATCCCCATAAGGTTAACAGCTGATCTTTCAGCAGAAACTCTGCAAGCCAGAAGGGAGTGGCAGGATATACTTAAAGTGATGAAGGAGAAAAACCTACAACCAAGATTACTCTACCCAGCAAGGATCTCATTCAGATGTGATGGAGAAATGAAAACCTTTACAGACAAGCAAAAGCTGAGAGAGTTCAGCACCACCAAACCAGCTTTACAACAAATGCTAAAGGAACTTCTCTAGGCAAGAAACACAAGAGAAGGAAAACACCTACAATAACAAACCCAAAACATTTAAGAAAATGGGAATAGGAACATACATATCGATAATTACCTTGAATGTAAATGGATTAAATGCTCCCACCAAAAGACACAGGCTGGCTGAATGGATACAAAAACAAGACCCATATATATGCTGTCTACAAGAGACCCACTTCAGACCTAGAGACACATACAGACTGAAAGTGAGGGGATGGAAAAAGATATTCCATGCAAATGGAAATCAAAAGAAAGCTGGAGTAGCAATTCTCATATCAGACAAAATAGACTTTAAAATAAAGACTATTACAAGAGACAAAGAAGGACACTATATAATGATCAAGGGATCGATCCAAGAGGAAGGTATAACAATTGTAAATATTTATGCACCCAACATAGGAGCACCTCAATACATAAGGCAAATACTAACAGCCATAAAAGGGGAAATCGACAGCAACACAATCGTATTAGGGGACTTTAACACCCCACTTTCACCAATGGACAGATCATCCAAAATGAAAATAAATAAGGAAACACAAGCTTTAAATGATACATTAAACAAGATGGACTTAATTGATACTTATAGGACATTCCACCCAAAAACAACAGAATACACATTTTCCTCAAGTGCTCATGGAACATTCTCCAGGATAGATCATATCTTGGGTCACAAATCAAGCCTTGGTAAATTTAAGAAAATTCAAGTCGTATCAAGTATCTTTTCCGACCACAACGCTATGAGACTAGATATCAATTACAGGAAAAAAACTGTAAAAAATACAAACCCATGGAGGCTACACAATACACTACTTAATAACGAAGTGATCACTGAAGAAATCAAAGGGGAAATCAAAAAATACCTAGAAACAAATGACAATGGAGATACGACGACCCAAAACCTATGGGACGCAGCAAAAGCAGTGCTAAGAGGGAAGTTTATAGCAATACAAGCCTACCTCAAGAAACAGGAAACATCTCGAATAAACAACCTAACCTTGCACCTGAAGCAATTAGAGAAAGAAGAACAAAAGAACCCCAAAGCTAGCAGAAGGAAAGATATCATAAAGATCAGGTCAGAAATAAATGAAAAAGAAATGAAGGAAACAATAGCAAAAATCAATGAAACTAAAAGCTGGTTCTTTGAGAAGATCAACAAAATTGATAAACCATTAGCCAGACTCATCAAGAGAAAAAGAGAGAAGACTCAAATCAATAGAATTAGAAATGAAAAAGGAGAAGGAACCACTGACACTGCAGAAATACAAAAGATCATGAGAGATTACTACAAGCAACTCTATGCCAATAAAATGGACAACCTGGAAGAAATGGACAGATTCTTAGAAATGCACAAACTGCCGAGACTGAACCAGGAAGAAATAGAAAATATGAACAGACCAATCAAGCACTGAAATTGAAACTGTGATTAAAAACCTTCCAACAAACAAAAGCCCAGGACCAGATGGCTTCACAGGTGAATTCTATCAAACATTTAGAGAAGAGCTAACACCTATCCTTCTCAAACTCTTCCAAAATATAGCAGAGGGAGGAACACTCCCAAACTCATTCTACGAGGCCACCATCACCCTGATACCAAAACCAGACAAAGATGTCACAAAGAAAGAAAACTACAGGCCAACATCACTGATGAACATAGATGCCAAAATCCTCAACAAAATACTAGCAAACAGAATCCAACAGCACATTAAAAGGATCATACACCATGATCAAGTGGGGTTTATCCCAGGAATGCAAGGATTCTTCAATATACGCAAATCAATCAATGTGATACACCATATTAACAAACTGAAGGAGAAAAACCATATGATCATCTCAATAGATGCAGAGAAAGATTTTGACAAAATTCAACACCCATTTATGATAAAAGCCCTGCAGAAAGTAGGCATAGAGGGAACTTTCCTCAACATAATAAAGGCCATATATGACAAACCCACAGCCAACATTGTCCTCAATGGTGAAAAACTGAAACCATTTCCACTAAGGTCAGGAACAAGACAAGGTTGCCCACTCTCACCACTATTATTCAACATAGTTTTGGAAGTGTTAGCCACAGCAATCAGAGAAGACAAAGAAATAAAAGGAATCCAAATCGGAAAAGAAGAAGTAAAGCTGTCACTATTTGCAGATGACATGATACTATACCTAGAGAATCCTAAAGATGCTACCAGAAAACTCCTAGAGTTAATCAATGAATTTGGTAAAGTAGCAGGATACAAAATTAATGCACAGAAATCTCTTGCATTTCTATACACTAATGACGAAAAATCTGAAAGTGAAATTAAGAAAACACTCCCGTTTACCATTGCAACAAAAAGAATAAAATATCTAGGAATAAACCTACCTAAGGAGACAAAAGACCTGTATGCATAAAATTATAAGACACTGATGAAAGAAATTAAAGATGATACAAATAGATGGAGAGATATACCATGTTCCTGGATTGGAAGAATCAACATTGTGAAAATGACTCTACTACCCAAAGCAATCTACAGATTCAATGCAATCCCTATCAAACTACCACTGGCATTTTTCACAGAACTAGAACAAAAAATTTCACAATTTGTATGGAAACACAAAAGACCCCGAATAGCCAAAGCAATCTTGAGAGCGAAAAATGGAGCTGGGGGAATTAGGCTCCCTGACTTCAGACTATATTACAAAGCTACAGTAATCAAGACAGTATGGTACTGGCACAAAAACAGAAATATAGATCAATGGAACAGGATAGAAAGCCCAGAGATAAACCCACGCACATATGGTCACCTTATCTTTGATAAAGGAGGCAAGCATATACAGTGGAGAAAAGACAGCCTCTTCAATAAGTGGTGCTGGGAAAATTGGACAGATACATGTAAAAGTATGAAATTAGAACACTCCCTGACACCATGCACAAAAATAAACTCAAAATGGATTAAAGACCTAAGTGTAAGGCCAGATACTATCAAACTCTTAGAGGAAAACATAGGCAGAACACTTTATGACATACATCACAGCAAGATTCTTTTTGACCCAGCTCCCAGAGAAATGGAAATAAGAACACAAATAAACAAATGGGACCTAATGAAACTTAAAAGCTTTTGCACAGCAAAGGAAACCATAAACAAGACCAAAAGACAACCATCAGAATGGGAGAAAATATTTGCAAATGAAGCAACTGACAAAGGATTAATCTCCAAGATTTACAAGCAGCACATGCAGCTCAATAACAAAAAAACGAACAACCCAATCCAAAAATGGGCAGAAGACCTAAACAGACATTCCTCCAAAGAAGATATACAGATTGCCAACAGACACATGAAAGAATGCTCAACATCATTAATCATTAGAGAAATGCAAATCAAAACTACAATGAGATATCATCTCACACTGGTCAGAATGGCCATCATCAAAAAATCTAGAAACAATAAATGCTGGAGAGGGTGTGGAGGAAAGGGAACACTCTTGCACTGTTGGTGGGAATGTAAATTGATACAGCCACTATGGAGAACAGTATGGAGGTTCCTTAAAAATCTACAAATAGAACTACCATACGACCCAGCAGTCCCACTACTGGGCATATACCCTGAGAAAACCATAGTTCAAAAAGATTCATGTACCAAAATGTTCATTGCAGCTCTATTTACAATAGCCAGGACATGGAAGCAACCTAAATGTCCATCGACAGATGAATGGATAAAGAAGATGTGGCACATATATACAATGGAAGATTACTCAGCCATAAAAAGAAATGAAATGGAGGTATTTGTAATGAGGTGGATGGAGTTAGAGTCTGTCATACAGAGTGAAGTAAGTCAGAAAGAGAAAAACAAATACAGTATGCTAACACATATATACGGAATCTAAGGAAAAAAAAAAAAAGGCCATGAAGAACCTAGTGGCAAGACAGGAATAAAGACACAGACCTACTAGAGAATGGACTTGAGGATATGGGGAGGGGGAGGGGTGAGATGTGACAGGGTGAGAGAGTGTCATGGACATATATACACTACCAAATGTAAAATAGATAGCTAGTGGGAAGCAGCCGCATAGCACAGGGAGATCAGCTCGGTGCTTTGTGACCACCTAGAGGGGTGGGATGGGGAGGGCGGGAGGGAGGGAGATATGCAAGAGGGAAGAGATATGGGAACATATTGTATATGTATAACTGATTCACTTTGTTATAAAGCAGAAGCTAACACACCATTGTAAGGCAATTATACTTCAATAAAGATGTTTTAAAAAAAAAAAGTTACCATGGAGAAACATATACAGAGTTGCTAATTCTATGCACTTAGTTTGGTTAATTGATTGCTTTTATTATATTTTTAAATGCAGGAAGAGTGACACCAGCTTGGGTATACCATAAGACATTGGGTGGTAAACCTCAGAAGTGACCCAGTTTGCATCCAAAACCTCACATCTCCTATCAACCTTTGCTCTCTCTTGTTTAAGAGAATTAGCTACTTGCAACCTAAACAGAAGAAGGACGTCAACTTGCATTCTTAGTGCTCTTAATTAGTGTTTCTTACAAATCAATGAGGAAAAACAAATAAGTAGAAAAAAATGTGCAAGGGATGTGAAGCTGCAGTTTACAGAACAGGAAACCCGATGGTCAATAAGCACATGTCACTTATAAGGGAAGAAAGGAGGATTAGACAGTAATGTGACGCCATCGCATACCTGCCTAACAGATTGGCAAAAAACTAGAAGTCTGACCAACAGAGACTGGGTGAGGACGTGGAGTAAAGGGAATCCCCACTCACTGCCTGTCAGATTAGTAAATAGCATGCGTATTTTGAAGGAGAAATTGGTGTCATCTGGAAAAGATGAATGCCTTTTCTTTCATATTATGAAATAATTTGAGCATATAAAAAGCAGGGAAAATATAATAAACATCTACGTATCTACCACCCAGCATGAAACACACACACTGAAAAAGCCCTGTATGTCTCTCCTTCTCATTCTCTTTCTCCTCTTCCCAGATGAAACCAGTCTTGAATTTGGTGTTTGTCATTCTAAGGCTTATTTTGCTACTTATGTATGTATCCATACACCAAGTCTTTGGACTTCATATAAATGATATTATATTGTATATTCCTTCCTAGAACTTGGTCGTTTTATTTTTGTTTTTTGGGGGCTCACCGTTAGCTTTTTAGGATTTACCTATATATCCATGATACATACAGCTGTTGTTTGTTCATTTTAACTTCTTATAGTGTTCCTTTGATGAATACACTGTAGCTTATTTTTCAATTCCCTACAGATGATCAGTTAGTTTTATTTTCCAGTTATTTTAAAATCTATTATAAACAATACTTCAATAAGCATTCCTGTGTAGATAGTTCCTATGAAAATGTGGGTGAGTTTTTCTGGGTGTGTATTGGACTCTAGTGTGGAGTAGTCTAGCCCAAACCTTCTCAACCTTTAAACTGCTCTTGAATCTTTTTCAAATGCAGATTCTGATTCAGTAGGTCTGGGGTTGGAATAGAAATTCTGCATTTCCAGCAAGTCCCAAGGTGATGCCAATGTTCCTGGTCTGTGAACCACCTAGGGGATTTACAGGACTGTTCCCAGGCAGCTTCTTAGTACATCCCAGTGCCCGTCTATCTGTGAGTTTGTAGTCTCCACCATAAATGGAATTGGCCTCCTTTACTCTTTAATACTGAATGGACCACTTATCACAATATACGCTCTCCAATCCACAGAATATACCAAACCAATGTTTTTAAGAGATCCAATAGAGTTTCTTTACAGCCTTAAAGTTGCCATAAGATGCCCCTTGATTTTCATGTATGGGTACATTATACGTAAGCCTTGGCCAGGCACTGAGACTGGGCTGTCACTGAGCACATACAGTGCTGGAGTAAGAGGTTATGATGACAATTGTCAAGTGAACAAAGTGATTTGTCCCTTGTCTAATATTTTATTCTCTTCACTGGTTAGTGAAATTGTGTGGTTCTGTGCGTGTATATGTGTTTTATTTTAATAAAAAAAGTAATTTGTAAATGAGTCACAGAGATGAAATGTACAGCATGGAGAATATAGTCAATAATATTGTGGTAACTTTGTATGGGACAGACGGTAACTATACTCATCATGGTGATCATTTTGCAATGTTTAGAAATATCGAATCACTGCTGTGTACCTGGAACTAAAGTGGTGTTGCAGGTCAACTTTACTTCAATAAAAAAGACAATAGAATCATTTTTTAAATGCTGAAAGAAAAGCAAGATAAAAAGTAATTTGTGTACTTGGTAAAAAAAAAAAAAATTAAACTGTGAACAGTAATGAAAAGTCAATCTCCACCTGATTGTGTGATTATGTTATATAGATTGGAGCACTCATCTTGCTTGAGTTTCTTGCTCTCTTGCTGGCTTTGAGGAAGCAAACAGCCATGCTAGGGAACCCCATGTGGCAAAAAAACTGCAGGCAGCCTCTAGGAGCTCAGAGTGGCCCCCAACCCCCAATAGTCATTGAGAAATAAAGCGCTCACTCCGACAACCACAAGGACGTGAATTCTGCCAACAGTCATGTGAATTTGAAAGCAGATCCTTCTCCATTCACACCTTCAGATGAGAACATAGTCCTGCCTGCCACCTGGGTTGTAGCTTTAGAGAGAGCCTAGCAAAGCCAAGCCCTGATTCCTGACCCACAAAAACTGTGAGATGATAAATGTGCATTGTTCTAGTCACTAAGTGTGTGATAACATTGTTACACAGTGACAGAAAATTAAGACCAGTACCCTCCCACAAATAGTGTACATATGCAAATGACTTATACTTTTTTTTCTCCAGTCTTGGAAATTATTCAACATAGTCATATATATACATCTGTTACCTTAGTTTTTAAGTCTGTCTTATATTCTAGCGATAGAGTTTCCAAATTTTCTTTAACTAGTCCCCATTTAGTGGACTTCTAGGTTATTTTCCTGGGCCTTCCAAAGATCCCATCCTGTCACCAGGAAAAATATAAAAGTGGCTTCAAATGCCTAAGGACAGTAAACCAATTTTTAACAAACTTCTGCTTGAGTTCCTGGTTACCAGTCCTTTTTGTCTTTCTATCACTTCTTCCAGCTGAGGTTTTAACTAGGGTTACTAACCTTTTGGTTTGCTCAGGACTGATGTTTTTTTCTGGAATGCAGGACTTTTCAGTGTTAAAACTGAGAAAGTCCCAAGGGAAAATAAAAATGGGATAGTTGATCACCCTGTAACCCCTAAAAACCAACCAGCGCCAGCAATTGCAGGTGACTTCCACAAACTCAGCCAACAGTGAAGGAAGGACTTGGAAGATGGGCGTGCTCATATCAGCTTGGAATTCCCTCTGAGGCCAAAAATGATAATGCAGTGTCTTTATCTAATGCAAGGATGAAAAGAAGACTTTGAATTTTCCGACTAATAGTCTACCTCTTATTATCAGAGCGATAAACCACACAACCTAAAAGAATAGTATCCACACAAGGGCTTGGATTCGTCCCTCACAAAACAGCAGGGTTACAGCGGCCATCAAGCTGGAACAAATGGTCCAGGCAGAAAGAGTCTCTGAAAAAGGAGAGGCTGCGAATTTTAAAGGCTTCAGAAATGTGCTGCAGAGTGTTTGGAGTCAGGCTGGCTAGAGGCCTTGAGCAAATTACTTCCTGGCTCTGAATCTCAGTTTTCTCATCTGTAGGGCCTTGTATGTGGCAGGCGTTAATGCATATAGGTCCCAGCCCTCTCCCTCTCCTTGGAGGGGACAACTAGGTCATGCTGGGTGGACAGAGGTGGGCATGAATTCCAGGAGGAACAGACAAGCACGTTGTGACTTGATGCTGCCCGACATGTCAAGTGCCCTGGGAAGGAGGTGCTGACGTGACCGTGCTCCCTGCACACAGAACGGTGAAGAGCAAGGTTCACTGAACACCTGTATACGATAGACCCAGGGACAGAGACATGGCTGATCTGCTGAGGAGCACGTCTGGGTGTTTCCACAAGGAAAAATAGTTAGGAGATGCTTTCTCATGCCCACTGGAAAGATTTCCTGCTCTAAGTTTACTACTTCATGTTTTGTTGTAGGCATTCAAAGCCATCCTCCTGCTTAGGAGGGGGAAAAAAAAGACACTTTCAGATGCTAGAAGACGGTAAATTCAAGCACCTTTTAGTCTTCTCTTTCTCGGACTCAAAAAACCCAATTCACGTACCATTTCCTCAGGAACAGCAGACGTATCTGTGCAGCAGCTTCGGGCCCTCCAACCCCAGCTGTCCCTGTGCTCGAAGGCGCTGAGACAAAGCTGTCACCTGCGCTTTTGCCAGTTTAGCAGTCAGGCTAAGGGGAAGGAAAAGGGGCCCCAGGCAACCGGCACCCTCCTCTCACTCATGATACTCTAAACAGAGACACCGATGCCTATGTGTTTGCTATTATTTATTTGCGAGGGTCCTGTCTGCAGAAGGGCATTTACAAACAAACAAACAGGGACTTCTCTGGTGGTGCAGTGGTTAAGAATCTGCCTGCCAATGCAGGGGACACGGGTTCGAGCCCTGGTCCGGGAAGATCTCAAGTGTGGCGGAGCAACTAAACCCGTGCACCACAACTATTGAGCCTGCCCTCTAGAGCCGGCGAGCCACAACTACCAATCCTGAGAGCCACAACTACTGAGCCCGTGAGCCACAGCTACTGAAGCCCGCGTGCCTAGAGCCCGTGCTCCGCAACAAAAGAAGCCACCGTAATGAGAAGCCCACGCACCACAATGAAGACCCGACGCAGCCAAAACTAAATAAATAAGTTTATAAAAAATAGAATAAAATAAAATGTATCCCTATCTCAGGAGCCCTTGGGGCCCCTCTAATGAAGGCAAAAATAAAATATAAACAAACAAACAAACATCTGTTGGGGAAGGAAAACAAAATTAGTAGTTGAGAGTAATGAAAGTTCCTGATGATTTTTAGAATTGACAGGAATCTGGCGTCTCACTCATTTCAAGTAAGAAGGTGTTATCAAAAAGAGAGATTGTTGGGGACTTCCCTGGTAGTCCAGTGGTTAAGACTTCACCTTCCAATGCAGGGGGTGTGGGTTCGATCCCTGGTTGGGGAGCTAAGATCCCACACGCCTCACGGCCAAAAAACCAAAAACATAAAACAGAAGCAATATTGTAACAACTTCAATAAAGACTTTAAAAATGGTCCACATGCAAAAAAAAACTTAAAAAAAAAACAGAGAAGAGAGCTGTCATTAAACCACTGTGCCTGGGCCATGGGGCCAAGGAAAGGAGACAGAAAACTTGGGAAGAGCATCAGATGAACTTCCCTTTGGCGGTTCAGGCAGCAAGAAGAAACAAAGTGGGGGAGGTGGTCCATTCTGATCCTTCTCTACATTTTGTCCTCTTAGGTCGCTCGTTCCCCACTCTCACACTCTGCCTCTGAGACCTTTTCGTGATGGGCTTTCTGACCCTGCAAACCAATAATGTATAAAGCCATTTAAGAAGAAGCTAAGATTGCATCCCTGAAAATGTCACTCAAGGTTTTGCAAGAATCATTTCCGTCTCCTCGGTTACTTCAACCCATCCAGATGACGTGTGCTTCTTTCACAAGTATGTGCAGAGAAGGGGCACTTGAGAACTCCAAGCTTCAGGCAAGAGGGTGTAAACTACCCACATTCAATAGCAATGACAGTAGAAAAGGCAACTTTATGTAGAGTTGATAAGTAACCCAATAATGAAGCATGTTTCCACTTTTGAAGTTTTTTCTGTCCTAAGTCATTCATTCATTTACAGATGTTTCTTCAACCCTAGTCATCTTCCCCCTCATGTGCCCGAGTTTTGCACAGACACCTTTAATTCTCTTGCTCCTCTGTACCATCCTGGTCAATATAATCCTGGAGAAACGAAATATCCACTTATTTCATTCCTGCAGCTGAGTAGACAAATATTGGCTTAGCAAAGCACACAATTTCATGTGTTTGTCTCACTTTAATGCATACATTTCCAATGGGCATACAATGCTGCTTGCTAATCTCATTATAGATCCTTAGCATTCCCTTTCCCATTCCCTAAAGTGACTTTTCAACACATTGCCCTCTCTGCTCGAACACCTTGCTTCCTCTATACCCCCTTCACTGTCAACAGATGACCTTGCCCTAAAGTTCTAAGAGAAATTAGGTACAACGAGATAGGAACGCCTTCCCCTTTCCTCCACTAAATTCACCAACCTACAGGATACCAGTCTAAATTCTTTACCTTCCCTTCAGCTGGATGAATAATCTATCCCTGCTTCTATCAATCACATATCAACCATCCTCTTTTTCTTTCTCAAGAAGAACTTCACTCATATAAGTGCCCCTTCTCTCTCCTGCATCATTAGTTTCTGCTTTGTACCAGATCATACCAACGTGAAACAAAAGTGGCTCCGGCCTTTAACACGATACAAAACAGAGCCACAAAGACCTCTCTTGACAATTTCCCTATAGCTACCAATTCCTTACTCTTCCTTACCCTCCCCAAGCAAACATCCTTGAAGAGTTGTCCTGAGTTCCTATTTCACTGCACCTTGACATCTAGCTAACACTGCTCATCAAAGTTCCCAGTGACCCTCACTTTGTCACATTCCTTTTCTCTTGTTGCCTTACTTGATTTCTAGGTAGTATTTGGGGCAGACGGATGTTCTTTCCTTCTTCAAACACTTTTTCTCCTTGGCTTCTGTGATATCACTTTCTCCTGATTTTCCCTTTACTTCATTGGGGCCACTCATACCCATCACTCCCAGTCTCTTGTTACCTCTTGCTTTTCTGCTTGGCTCTTAAATGTTGGAATGTTCCCAGGGATATGTCCTGGGACCCTTTGTCCTCCCAAAGTATACTCTCCCTCGGTGGTTCCTTGTATCCCGTTTAAATGTCACTTATAGGATGAAAAGTCTTGCAACATACCTTCTAGTATTTCCCATATCAGTAAGTGACACTTGGAACTGAAGGTCAAAAAGGGGATGGAGTCCTTTTTGTTTTCTCTCTTTCCCTTATGTCTCATATCCAATCCATTAGAAGGTTCTGAGGACTCTTCCTCCAGAAGATGTCCTGAATCAATCTGCTTCTCCGAATGTAATCCACCATCATTACTTCTCTGGATTATTCCATTAGCCCCTTAATGTTCTCCCTGCTTCCATGTAGGTATTATCTTTATTTTATGCATGAGGAAACTAAAGCTCAAAGGGGTGAAATGACTTTATATGTTCATTCAAAAATATTTCTGAGCACCTGCTTTGTCCTCCTGGATGCTTGCCTAAGTTGCATGATGAATAAATGGCAGTTCTAGTTCTATCTGACACTAAAGCCCTATTCTCGGTCTCATATACTGTACTGCTATCAGGAGTGTTCCAGAACATTCCCTCCAGTGCAAGAAAGAAATACATAGAAAATAATCCCAGTACATTGTATATAAATACACTGGTATGTAAATATATCATGTGTTTCCTAAAAGTGAGAACAGACCAACTCAGCCTGAGGGCTTTGGAAAGTTTTCTCAAGGGAGCCAAATTGATCTATGTAAATTTCTCCCAAGGAGCTTGACCTCTTTTCCCTTACCAATGTGGCTTCCTCTACAGGGAATACCTTGCAGGTCACATGCCTGTCTAACAATTACTCAACTCTGCAAAAGCATCACCTTATCTGGGAAGTCTTCTTTAACCTCTTGGTATCAACAAAGATTCCCTCCCTTTGTGCTCCTTAGTTGTCTGAGTTCACTGTTATCATGATACTTATTACATTGCATTGCATTTTGGGTTTATACCTGCAAATGACTTGGTCAAATGCTTTTAAAAATATTAGGTACAAATGATAAATCTAGATATAGATACTTGAAAAATCCATAGGGAAATCAGTCACTGTACCAGAGTGGAAAACAAATACAATCGCTTTCCTTTGGTTTTTCCAACGCATCACTTAAGACTCATTTGCCTTTCTTAGCAAAATGGCTGTAGGGTGGTGGTGGTGACATTCCTAAAGGCAAAAGATAAATCTGAAACACTTTTTCCCTCCCTTCTAGGAAGTGGAGTCTCTGTAATTGTATTGCTAAACACTGAGCCATCTCAACCCTCAAAGGAAGTGGGAACTAGGTGTTTTGTTCTCACATATACGTATGTATTTTTTTTTATTCAGAATGACTTGAGGTTTAGTTTTACTGGCTGTTGAAACTCTTGATTCAAGGCTCTTCGTCTGGAATGCATCTGCATTCTGAGTTGTTTATGGATGCTTGGAGTAGCAAGGGGGACTACACCCCATGGGGAACCATGGGCTATCTCAGTAAGACAGTGTTAGGAAGACTCCGTTACAGGATTTGGGCTTCCGTGAAGTGATTTGGGGAGATTCAAGGAAATAAGGATACTCTCTGGGTAAGTCACTGTCAGAAAACAGGGGTAATTCAATGATTGGGAATCTTAATAACTTTTATCTAGAAGCAAAAGAATGGAGTGAGGTTAAAGTTTTACCTGATAAAGAAGAGGTAGTCACTCAAGTTTGCCAGGAGAAACGGATTGCAATATTGCAATTTATAAGAAATATATACATTTGGTCATTCAGATAACCAAAATATTTCTCATATATACTTGGTGTTCATCCATAGTTCCTTGGATCCCTGCAGGATGGCGAGGAGGGACCCATCCCACACCTGAACTTAGTGATTAGGTTAGGAGAACCACTGACTGAAACCACATGCCCTGGCCAGACCCGATAGTAACCGCTTGCATAAGTTATCTTGTAACAGGATGTCCTGGTAAGGAACGCGGAACTAATGAGCTATCACTGACCAGCCGGGAAGAATTCAGGAAAGATCAAAAGGAGAAAGGAGACACCAGTCCATAAGTCCTACCAACCTCCCAGAATCCTCCTCGCTGGAATCCATCTTGGCTGAGCAATGCACACACCACCAGGAAGGACCCTGAGTCCGAATGTTTGGCCAGAGACAACCTGCAAACTAACCCATGGCCATAAAACCCGAGACTGCGAGCCACGTGGCAGAGCAGTTCTCCTGGGTTCCCTTACCCTCCTGCTCTCTGCCCGGGCACCCCATCCCCTTAAAGTCTCTTGCGTTGTCAGCACGTGTGCCTCATTGGACAGTTCATTTCTGAGTGTTAGACAAGAGGCCACTCCTGGGCCCTGGAAGGGGTCCCCCTTCCTGCAACAGTTAGACAAACCCAATTAGAGCTCCTGCGGTCGGTCTGTTATGTAGTAGCTTGTGGACCATGCAGGGAGCAGAGTCTGGATTGGTCCTTGCAGTCTCCTGGGCCCTGCAAGGGGCTGCCTCTAAGGCAGAGGTCTTGGGCCAAATGCAGATAAACACACTCTCGGACATAGTGTACTGGAAGTACCATTCTCCCGTGCCTCTTTCTCTCAAATGTGTACTTTCACACACAGTAGATCCCAATGAAGCCTGCAAAACTACCACAATTTTCCTATTTTAAGGAGGACCAGCTTCCAATTGCAGGGAAAGGCTGTGCACAGCAAGTACTAATGCTGTGAATCACAAGGATGGGCTCCACATACAGGGACTCCTTGCTTACGAGCTTTTAATATCTTCTTCCATCACTGAGGAATACGTCATTTACTCTGCCAGAGCTCTGGCTTCTGCCCTTCCACTGGCCGTAAAAGTAATAGGCACTGTTTGCACAAATAAGACAAGGCAAATATTGTACCTATGGAGTACAAACCCACCTGAACTCTTTTTGATCCCTTCTCACGAGGTTATTTGGATGTGTCAGAGTAAGAGGATTTGGTTCTGTTTCCTTATCAGTGCAAATCTTACAAGCAGGTAGAGCAAATAGGCAAATACAGAGTTTGATTTGAGAGGCATAGAGAACGGCCTTTGTCCAACTCCACAAAGTCTATCTCCCCCATTGGTCTATTCCCTAATTTCAAATGCTTCCCCTTGGGGGTATTTGCATTCAAGTCTCGACAAGAGTTTAAGTTGAAGGAATACATTCTTGGTTGTGTAATTCTACATCAGTTAGCCTGTGGTGGAGGTACTTACTTCAGCATGGCTGGTTGAAGTCCAAGGGTATTGAGCTACAATTTACTCTGCATGTGATAGTAGGTTAGGGTCCACTTGGATCTAATAATATAGAAAATTCCTTTTAGACCGTATGTTCCACTGTGGCCATTACATTCTGCTTTGGCTCCGTTGCCTGCTTATGATTCTATATTATGAGCAAAGAGCTACCAAAGTGGATCATGATGAAAATAACTTAATTAGCAGCTTGATAAAAGGTCAGAAATTCTAACATCCCACCTCTGAAGAACCTATGCTAGTTCCTAGGAGCACATTCCCAAGTGGGTAGAATATCTAGGCGGTTGGAGATGGTTTCTCTAGGGCTATGTTCTAAAGGGAAGCCCATGCTCTGACCTTGGGGAAAAAAACCATAGATCAAGGTCAACTAGTAACCATAGCTTTAACTCCAGGTGCAAGTGATTGCTTTACCACAGAGTACACAGTCTGCAGGAGGTCAGCTGGCTTTATTCGGGAAATGACACTTTTTGGAAGCAGCTACCACGTGTATTTCTAGCTGCCAAATCTCAATAAAGTGCCCTGTATTCATTTGCATGCTGAATGGCAGAAATGGGTGTGTATTGGTGAAAAGTATTGATTTGTTGACTAGTGTGAGGACTGTTAGAAATGGCATCTCATTGGTAAAATCGAAGTTTCTAAGATATATTAGAAATATTTTAGAGACACCCCTCCCCACCTACTCTCCCTACCTCTCACAAGGCCAAGGTATAAAACCGAGCAATGCCTGTAGCCTGCTTGTGTAGGCAAAGCACCTGAGGTCCCTAAACGTCCCTTGGCCTAGCCATTAGTTAGGAGGGTTTCTGAATGTCTGACTACAGCGCCCGGAATACTATCTCTGCAATGCTGGTGTTTGGCTCAAGAGAAACTTTCATGCAAAGTAAGGCCAGAAGGCTTAAAAAGACTGAAAGTCAGCACTTCATTGAGCTTACTGAATATTTTGTGCAAATCATTTTTGCCTCCTTGCTAATGTTGATTTAATGGATATCCTGCATGTGGATTAGCATTTATGACACACTTCTTTAGAATCTGGTAGTGAGGTGAGTAACTATTCCTTATCTATCTGAGTCATTTTTGGTAGCCACTATTCTCTAACAAACGAACAAAAACACAAAGTGTTGTATATGACCTTTTTTTTTTTTTTTACCTATTCAAGATGTAGTTTGAAATCCTTTCTAGAAGGATAATTACATAATATGTAAATATATTTCTAAATATAGGGATCTGTGGGAAATTTCTCTAGGGATATGGGGAACAGGCAAGTGATTACAAAATGGAATAAGAAGAAGCTTTGAGTCCTTGAAGTGGAGATGGCATTCAAAGCAAAAAGACGGCTGGAAGGAGTCAGAGAAACAGATTTTTCCTTTGGTTCTGCCACCAGTTATCTGTGGTTGGATTTTCCTCTTGGACTTCATTATTCTCAGCTGCAAAATAAGGAAGATGAATAGCAAAACTTCAAAGGTTCTCAAGTTCTATGACTCTCATTTCCGGGAACCCCACGGGGCAGAAGCAAGCAGGCTTCCCTACTTCTCTGGCAAGTCAGCAGGAAGGTGATTCTATCCCAAGCAGACTCACCCTTCTGCTGGAAGTTCAGCTAACTGGACCTGCATTGAGATAAACAATCCTCCTCTTCAGTATGGTGTTATTGGAGGAGAGTGGGAAATTTCAAATATTCGCAGCTTAGTGGGAATGAATTTAATTGAATTGCTTTCTTTCTGATGATTGATAGTTCAGGAACAAGAATGTGGATTGTTTTTCCCTGAGAGGGAGGAGAGGTGAGAAGGAAAAGAAGTGAGAGGTCGTTTTGATCCATGGTACAGAACTCATGACGGGAATGAGGGAGGGGGTGCATGCTGCGGGGTGTGTAGGGCATGTGTGAGCAGGCGTGGTGATTAGTCAAAGCCTGGACATCCAAAATTCACAGGTGTTCGGCAAGTGAGAAGGAAAAATCAGGAAAGGAGGGATAACAAAGGCGCATGTAATTGATTAGGGGTCCCCTCTCGTTTCACGGGTCCAGGTCCAATGAACCTTGGACCTTGAGTCCTTAGGTTTTAGAGCAGAGAACACTATGCAGAAGGGAAATCTTCCCCAACCCTCCAGAAGCTGCTGCTTCTGCCCTCTCTACACTTTACTTTATGAGCTGACTCAAAGGGAAGGCCCACTCAGGTTGGGCCTCACCCAGTATGCGTGCAGAGCCATTTTTTGTTGAGATCCTCTTCCCTTGTCTGCATTTCAGGGGGAGCCTTGCTGTCTCACCTGGGCACCTCCAACAGAAGCTGACATGGCATCTTTCTTGACCTGCCACTGCTTGTGCAACATTCCAAACACAATTCACAAATCTTGCTCGGAGAGCATGGGCTGACGCTGCCTTGGAAACCCAAGTCACTGGAAAATCTTACAGTCCAGGGAGGGCAGCAGCTGTCTTGTTTTCTTACTGATCATCCAGTCGGTTGCCTATCACTTTTGCTGAGAACATCTTCCAGCAGTTCTCCAAAAAAGGGAGCACGGGAGGGAAATGAGAAACTTTGCCTGTCTGAGTTTTCTATTATGTTCCCTACTCACTCTTTATTGATCACCTAGTGGGTATAGAATTCTGGATTGAAAATTGTTTTCTGTTAGAATTTTCAAGGGGACGTGCCACTATCTGCTGGCTTGTAATGGTAGTGTTGAGAGTCTAAAGCCGTTCTGACCCCTCACCCTTTGCTTTTGGTCCCTGGAGCATTTAGGGGTGTTGGATTACACTGTGGTGTTTTGAAATTTGACAAAGATATACGCTGGTGTTCTTGTTTTAATTATGCTGGATACTCATTTTCTTCATTGCTTGGAAATTTATCATATTTCATTGATACCTTCTCCATTTTCTCTATCCTCCCTTTCTAAAAGGCATTTTTAGTTGGATGTGGTTATGTCCTAGCTTGATTATTTAATTTGCTTAGATTTTTTTTCTTCCATTTTTCCAACTTCGTTTTGTTGTTCTATTTGGTGTTTTGTCAAGAGTAAGTTTTCAAAAATTTTTATTAAGTTATGTTTTTATTCCCCTCAAAATACCTCATTTTAGAGTTTACTCCTCACTTTTCTACCTTAGTCTCTGCATTTTTCTTTTCAGTAGCATCATTTCAATCAAAAGAGTCTTCAGGAGGAGAAACAAACTAACCAAGCAGACAAAACCCACAAGACTACAAATGTGTCTTAAAACTGTTGAAATAAAGATGACACTCTTCTTCTTCAGTCCCCCCTCTGTGGCCACGTGGGTTGAGGTATTCTTGTGGCTCTAGTGGCCCATGTTCAAGGTTTTGTCCTACCTCTAAGATTCTGATTCAACCAGAAGTTTCAGGAAAGAACTGAGTTGTCACTGAATCCTTAAATAGAAGGAGTACACAATCCTTGTAGCCAAATCAATGAGCAAAGCCTTATAGTAGCACCTTCAAAATCTAGATTCAGACTGTAGAAAATCAGTATTCCAGAGTGGGAAAGTATACCACCATGATTCTTCTGCTCAGTTCCAGAATTATAAGCCAGGATGCTTCACTTTCACCAACTCCAGAGGACCAGAAAGGCCATTTAGAATTATCCTTGCTATCAAAAACTTTCTGGCAACTCAAGGTCAAAGTCTAATTGTACCCATATCTCTGTACCTATACTCTGTTGAGATTAATTTTCACAAGGAAAAATTTTTTTCTGGTTTTTGTTTTCCTGTTGGGTGTGAAGATCTGAAATTCCATAGTAACAGAGAAGACAATGCTAAAGCGTTTTTTAGCACAGGCTGTTCCCTAATATAAAAGATATATTAAAAGATATATTCCTAATTCGCATTCATCTCCAGTTCCAGAGTTGGGGAGTGGGTAGCAGCATGTAAGTGCCTCCCTGCCGAAAGCAAAGGGTTCCTTGGGTCAAGGAGACCAGGAGAGATCAAGGACAGAGATTGGCAGTTTGGCTGAGATTTATGGAGTTTTAAATACGCACCTTTCTGTCCTCTTAGATGCAATGGTAAAAGAAGAAGTGTTGGAAAGGCCTCATTCTCTCTGAGTGGGAGGACTCTCTATGTATCATGACTCTGTCCACTGGGAAATCTGATTTTAGCAGATAAATCCAGTAGGAGGTGTCTTGACAACTCTTTCTCATCCATTCTTTAACTTTACCCCAGAGATACAAACTTATTCATTCCATCAAGATTAAATATTTCCATCAGGATAATAACCTCCAGATCCCATAACTGCGTTACCCCACTTCTGGAATTTAAAGAAATAATTCTAGGCAAGAAAATATAATGTTACCTGTTCTTTATAGAAAATTGTTTATAATTGCAGGACCATTGGGCTCAACCTTAGTATCATTCAAGAGAAATGATACGGAAACTGTGCTACTTCCCTGATGGATCATTGACGGTAATAATTATGAAACCCATGTAACAGTAAGAAAAAGGATTTACAGGTAAATTTTAGTAAGAAAACAAGAATACAAAATATCACCTATATTATAACAGCAAATTTTAAAATGTATTAATATGGACCAAGATGAGAAAAAAAAAAAAAAGCCAAAACAAAACTATTTATCAGCAGTTGTTGTTGAATGTTTGGTTGACCTTTCTTTGATTTTTATTTGTGCTGTGTGCTTACCGTGTAGTCTAATTCTGGAGCAGCTGCTCTACAGAGAAGCAACTGAGAATCTCTGGCCTCTAACAGTGCTTCCTAGGTGTGTTTCATGGTACACTAGTTAGGTCCGGGATGTTAAGGCATTCCATGAAAACAACACAAAGCAAAATAAAAAAGGTTTTTGACCAAATGCATGTTAAATCTATTCGCTCTCGAAACTGTCACCATCGGGCTCCTTAGAGCCTTTGATATGCTAATATAGAATGAATCTCGCCGAAGGGAAATAAATATGCAACTTTTTCAAGACACCTCAGGCCACAGATGACATTCCCCCCGCCCCTCCACAATGTACACGCAGAGGTGTCCTGTATGACCCGGGTCCTGTCGAGAAAGCTGTGGGTAATTTCTGGTTCTGACTTGGCGTTGTCTCTGCTTTGACAGAACGAAGCAAACACTGCTGCAGTGTTCATAGTGTATTGTGGTAGCCTAGCAATTTCTTTTCATCTTTTGAGGTCTCTCTTAAGTGTCGCATCCTCTGTGAAAACCTTCCCAACCCCTCCAGGCACAACTAATCCTACTTCTACTTTGTTCCCTTTCCATGTTGCCTTTTGTTAGAGGGCACTGTCCTCTTGGACAATTCTTTGTGTCCGCTCTTCAGCTAGAAGAGTGATTTTCCGTCCTCATTTGTGCCTCAGAATCAACTGGGAACCTTAACACAATACAGATGCCCACAATACTGTTCCCAGAGTTTCAGTTTCACTGGGTCTGGGGTGAGACCTCGGCAAGGTCTGTTTGGTGACCAGAGAGAGCGCGTCAGCTCCTCAAGGCCACGTGCAAGTTTTACTTATTGCTGTATTACTAGCGCCTGTCATTAGTGGGTGGGCACAGACTTTTGCTAAATGCCATCGAGAGAAAAAAGAAATGCTTGTTATGCTTGCTTAAGCACTGATTGTCTAATTCCTCCTAGTGAGCTAGATTCCTTCATCTGCCATTTTGGTGATGGAAAGATGGCTACCAAAGCATCCACAAGATGAGGGGAAAAAGAACACAAAAGGTCAGCTTGTGGGACACAAGGAAGAGTGACAAGTCCTCTGGTGCCCACCAAGATTATTGAGTTTTCTGTTTTGCTTCAATCCCATACCTCACTGTTGCTCTCAACCTTAAGGAACGGCTACTCCTGTGAAATATTCTGCAGTTCAACAGGCCAGGGCCTGGGCTGGCCCTCCAATCACTACCCAAAAGGAAGATAGATCAGAGCTTGGATTAGGGCAAGGTGAATGTGGTACTCACCTCAGGGGCCAAAAAAAAAAAATCAGTAATCAAGATAAATACTATTTTAATGCAATATTTTTAAAAAACTGAAGTGAAAACCAAAATAATCTATGATAAAAAAAATCAACACTTTAACCATACCAGAACTTGAGACAAAAGGAAAAATCGGTAATACTGATTCTTCCTTTATTTAAAACTTGAAAAAGAATGCCTATATGTATATAACTGAGTCACTTTGCTGTACAGCAGAGATTGGTAAAACACTGTAAATTAACCATACTTCCATTAAAAGAATAAAATAAAATAAAATTTAAATAAAAACAAAACTTGAGTATTAAGTCCATCATTTTTGCATTAATTTTGATTAATAGTTTGTGTACGTGCAAACTTTGACTATATGACCAAAAGTAAGGAGAAAAAACTCCACTGTTGTATATTCATATCAGAGAGATCATCGGAGAGGGAAATACAACAGGACTGTCAGATGTAGATGTGGAACTAAAGATTGCTGAAACTATTTTATGTGAAACATTTTGGAATAAAATGAACTAGGGTGGCACAAGAGATTTACAGGAATTCCTGAAGTATTCCTACCAGTGAAGTTAAACTAGGATGAGGGCGTTAGGGAGGCAGTATTGGCTGCTTTTAGGAAAAATCTAAAACAGCAGAGTCAGCACTAAAAGTCCAAAGCAGCCATAGGAAGTAGAAGTCACGGTGGGTAAAATCCAGCGAGAGGAGATTGTGTGCCAGACACGGAGGGAAGAGGTGCTATGGCAATCTTGACCTCCAGTCAGGGCACCGCCCACTCTCTACCAGACCTACGAGGCCAATGAGCTGGAGAGCTGTAACTCACTGGGGCCTCCCTCCTCTCCTACTTAGGAACCCAAGTCTGCATGCAGTAGAAAAATGTATGGGAGCATGGGGACAGGGCTACCCAAAGCTTGGGGACTCAGTGTGGCTCCAGAGCTGGAGGGTTAGGGCTCCAGGTGTGGAGAGAGCATGCAGAGTTCTAATGAAGAACGCTGGCCTGGCAGAGCACCGAAGTACCAAGAGAATTGTCCTGCTCTCAAGGGGAGTCAAGGAGAGCTTCCTGGAGAGAGGCAGCTGGCCTCTCTCTGCGTGAGGCGTGCTCTTGGCTCCGAGCCCCACCTCCAAGCGGAGGCTGAACACCCAGCCTTCCCTCCCAGAAAACCTGCTGGAAACTCCCATTCAGTCTGAAACTAGGACTCCTAAGAAAGAAAGAGAATAAGAGCTGCGATAGAAGAGATCTTGCTTGGGGAGCGTGAGAAATTCACTTCCTGGTTATGCTTAAATGCACTGCTCATGGTCTACAAAATATGGGTGATGCATAGACATTGCTTGATGTGTGTAGACCATTTTCTCTTGGGGATCAATGTGAACAATCATTCAAGTTCCCCAAATAAGTGATATGATCCTCTCTTTCCTCCATTCCCACATATCACATCAGGATGAAAATTTGAGCAATATTAGATGCCCTTGCAGGGGCTGCAGAGATTTTGCTGAGAGGATATGTAGCAGAAAAAGAAAAAAACCAAACAGCCATTGGTGGTACATCGTCTGGTGGCAAACTTCCTTCCTACTGGGATGAGGAAACTTTTTTTCTTTGTATCAAGATACCTTGACAAGCCGTTCATGGCCTCGATAGTCAGGGCAAACCAGAGGGACCCACTTTGCTCTGCCTTCTGAAGTGGGAGGTTCTGTGAGTTTCAGAAGTCGCTGTGATGGATGAGATGCCCTCGCTGGAGACTGGAGATGAAAGGAGATGTGATAGGGGAGGTTGAAGCAGGGTGAGTGGCTGTGGGGCTTGGGGAGAGAAACCTGCCAGGCAGAAACTCACTCTAGAATCGGGCTGTCCGATGCTCTGTTCACAGTTATCTGCTACAGGGGCTTCGCTGTCACCTACAGCCCCACCCTCACTCGTCCCACCACCAAATTTGTCAGCGAAAGTCTCTCTGACCGCAAGCGGCTTTCACAAATGGTGCTGTGAAGGAAAAGCACAGCAAACCAGAAGGGTTAGTGTTCTGTATTTTGGGTTGAAATACAGTGGGGTGAAAGGGAAATGAATAGTCACAGAACGGGAGCTACAGGGGAAATTGAGAATGAACCTGAAATAAAACACGGAAACAAAAGGAGAGGAGAAGAAACAAAAGCCCTTGAAATCCCTTGGCCCATGGGAGGTGGGAGATGGAGGGATCAGGAATGAGGTTCCTTCCTCCCACGCGGGTGGAGCTCCAGGCACCTCGTTTCACTATTACAGTAAAAGGTGCCCCCATAAGGCTGGCTGAGGTGAGGACTTCCAGGTGACTGACGTTGAAATGAGAGCTTAAACGCCATCGCGTGTCACGTAATGGCATAATAGTTTCTTTTCCCAGAATAATAATAATGCATTTGACAAAATGCCTTCACATGAGTAAAGAGAGCATAATTTCTGAATATTTAATGCAAAATTGCCATAGGATA
Source organism: Eschrichtius robustus (assembly GCF_028021215.1). Taxonomy (NCBI): domain Eukaryota; kingdom Metazoa; phylum Chordata; class Mammalia; order Artiodactyla; family Eschrichtiidae; genus Eschrichtius; species Eschrichtius robustus. The sequence goes on along the minus strand of NC_090841.1, from coordinate 68,558,231 downwards.
AAATGATCATTAAATATGTAAATGCTATTAACACATGCTTATTACGCTCATAACTCGTCTCTTATATAATCCGATCTCTGTGCCCTCATTTGTCACTTGGTCATGGGCTCCACAAATCAAAAAGTGGTGCAGCGTCTCACAAAGAAGCAAGTTGATGAAATGCACAAAAAGTATCTCTTTGTCCGCTAACAGGAGGTTTCTGCTTTTGGCTTTGTTGGTCTTGACCAGAGGAGGAAAGATGGCGATCAGCCCCCTACAGAGGATTGATGTGATGCCAGGTGGTAAAGAGCCGTTTGGATGAAAGATAAGCCCAAGTATCCAATCTCAAGTGGAGCCCAGTGGTCTCCGTAGGCTCCTTTAATGTAGTACTAAGAAAAGATTAAGAAAAAAATTTTTAATTACCCTTTGTTCATCGCAAGTGAGCCAGTTTTCTAGTTTCTCGTGAGGGCTGCTGAGGTGGTATTTATTACTTTAAAAATAAAATGAAGCTGGCAAGAGCAGTCTCCCTTATTCTAACCCTCATTACTGTGCATTTTTCTTCACTTTCATTAGAGGAACCAAGGCCTGCTACCCAAAGCACAGTGTGTGGACCCACAGCCATGGCATCACACAGAGTATATTCAAGATGCAGAATCTCAGGCCCCACCCAGAGCTACTGCATCAGGGTCTACATTTAAATTTTTTTAAATTTTATATTGGAGTATAGTTGATTTACAATGTTGTGTTAGTTTCAGGTGTACAGCGAAGTGATTTAGATATACATATACATGTATCCATTCTTTTTCAGATTCTTTTCCCATATAGGTTATTACAGCGTATTGAATAGAGTTCCCTGTGCTCTACAGTAGGTCCCTGTTGATTATCTATTTTATGTATAGTAGTGTGTGTATGTTAATTTTAACAGCATCCACAGGTGGGTTGTATGCACATCTGTGGTGGTTTTACGACGGTGTCAATTTGGATAAGCTCGAAAGACATTGCTCCTGGATGGCCCCCACTTAGAGTTGGCCAGAGAGAAATTTGCAGGAGCTTGACAAGATGGAAGTGAAGCAGTATCCCGTGCTCTCTGAGAATCCTGTAGCCGCCGTGAGACACACCAATGCATGTCGCTGGGTCCAGGTTTTCCTCACTCTCTCCCATTCCACACCCAGCTCTCCTTTCTGACTGTCAGCCCTGCTAACCAAGGGAACTCCAAGCCCGCATCCCGACACGGAGGCAACAGTATCCCTGATTCACCAGCATCCCTTCTCCTTCCCGCTGGCTTCTGAGATTTTCCTGAAAGCTCTGACTTGTCCACACAGACCAAAGCTTCAGGAAGTTTCCTTAGTGACTTTCCGTTGATTCTTCAATTCCACTTACTGGACTTACTTCCCAGATCATCTCATGATTATAATAGGTTCAATTCCTAGACTAGACCCCTTGCTCCATATTATTCATGGCGGTCCTGCTTCCCTGGTGACACCCTCATTAATGATACATTAAAGTTTGGGAAGCCCTGGTCTAGGTTGCATATATGATTAACAAGGAACACTGCAAGTTATCCATTTTAAGCAAGCCCACTGGCCCTATTCCTTAGAGGGTTTATCCGAACGAATTATGTGCTTTTCAAGCAGTGATATAGGGAGCTTTTGGAGTCTCTGGTAACTGTGTGTGAGTGCCCTTTATTTGCATTATTACGATTAGTTAAGTGGGGACAGTGCAGCCTGGGGAACCTACTGAAGTCCCTTCAGCTTGGTTGAATGTTTTAGCTCAAAAGAGGTGGAAGGTAGGAGTGAGAAGTTCCCACTTTGGACACCTCCTTATTCGATTCTTACGAGTTTTCCTGGTGCATTTCTGAGTGATCAGCTGTGAGTTCTTTGAGTTCTGTACTGACTCCTTCTCTTTCGTTTGCAAACAATAGAAACTGACTCAAAACCAGCCTAAGATGGTTAAAAATACTGCTTTTTCTCACTTAACTGATTTTTTTTTTTTCTTTTGGTTAGGGGAGGAATCAATCTAGTTTCAGGTGTGACTTGACCCAGGGACTTAGTGATGTCACGAGGACTGAGTTTCTTTCCATCCCTCTGCTCTGTATCCTCCTGTGTTGGCCTCGTTTTGGGCAGGATTTCTTTCAGTGGCTGCTAGAGAGACTTCATAGCTCTAAGTCCAATGGAACAAACAAAGAGAACGCCTTCTTTCTGGTCACCTGGGCAAAGATTCTGAGATTAGCCTGATGGGACAAGATGGACGGGCTTGTGTCCCCTGCTTACACATGACTCATCCACTTGGCCCGGAGAAGGGATGCTCTGATGGTCCAGGTCTAGGTCATAGGCATCGGGCCACCCCAGCAGCTGCAGTTGGAATATCGCCACCTGAAGTACCTTACAGTCTTGGGGACTGAGTACCAGTATGGCACAAGGCAGTTCTTTGCAGGGAGAATAGGGAATAGCTATAGGCAGGCCCAAATCACCACCACTACTGTACGGAAACTAATAGATAGCTACTTCAGGTCTGTGCTGTAAAACACTTTGGATTTTTTTGTATTAGGCTTTTAGAAAGCAAATATAATAGGATATCATGGTTTCTAAATTTTTAATTCACTAAGTGTTCATTGTTGAAATTTTAGAAAGTGCAGGAAAGCATAAAATAGGGAGAAAAAAATCACAATAATCTCACCACCAAGAGAAAACCATTGTAATCATGTAGGTGTGTAAACTTTTTTCCAAGTAATTTACTAAAGAGTATTTTCCATATCATTAAATGTACTTCTACACTGTGCTTTTCAATAGTTGCATAGTTTTCCATTGTATTTTTATATTATACAAAAAGTCTCATATTGTTAGACCTTTTTATTGTTTCTAAATTATGAACACTGTGTTTAAAATACTTACTATAAATCTTTGTGACCATCTATAATGATTTCCACAGGATAAATGCCAAGCAAACAACTTGCTGGGTTAAAAGACATGAACATTTTCCAAATTTCCACCATTTTGCCATCCACAAATGTGTATCAATTTATGTTTCTATCAGATATGCATTTTGCTGCTTCGTCAATGATGATTATTAAAAATATATTTTAAGCTTGCCAATTTGATAAGCAAAAACACGGTCATTGTTTCCTTGGTACCGTTCCATGAAGTTAACACACATTTTTATGTGAATATTGGTGCTTTTATATCTTTTTTGGTAAACTACCTCTTTAGGTCACTTACCCGTTCTAAAAACTGGAGTATTTATGTTCCTGATTGTTCTGTTGGGCACTTTCTATCCTAGGGATATTACTTCTTTATAATATATGTTAGAAATATATTTCGCAGTTTAACATGTACTTTTTAATTATTTTTAATTGAAATTCAGATTTTTTTTTTTTTTGGTAGACCAAACAACCTTTCCGTTTATATAACTTGCCTTTAATACCATTCTTAAAAATGTCTCCTTCACTCCAGTAAAGGGAAAAAACAAGGGAAAAAAAGGAAATTCCAAAGTCTTCCAGGTATTCTGTGCTTTTAAAGAGATATTTAGTTACCCACTGGTATGAATTATACCAGCTCTGCTGCTGTCTCTCCCAATCTCCTTACCCGCGAAGGGGTAAGTTGTTGACAACCATTTCTGATGTAAATAATACTATTTTGCACTGCATTTCCCATATGAATTTGGTTTCTTTTCATTTGGATCATTCGTCTCCAATGATATGTGTGTCTGTTCTAGTCCCAGAAACACAATGTTTAATAACCACTACTTGGTAGTGTATTGTATTTTCTGCAAGTGCAAGTCACCTCTTATTATTTTGATTATGTAAAATTTGACTATTTTATCATTTTTTGGGATACTTTGTGGGATAATTTTGTCCCACAAGTTCTTCTGAGATTTTTATTGAAATTGCTTTAAACTTATGAATTAACTTGGGGAAAAATATTTCTTCCTATCCAATAGGATTGCATATCCCTTTTTTTTTCCTCCAAGAGCACCATCCCCCATTTTAAGCCCCACAAAACCAGGACACCCCTTCCTCTGACATTTGGAAATCTCATGCCTGGGGCTGACAGTAGTGAAAAGGCTCATCTTTCTTCTTCCTGGATGACCCAATGATCCTTCCAGCATTGCCAAGGCCTTCCAGTGGAGACTGGGGGCTCCCTGGAAAAGTCTTCGCAGCCAAATGAGATCTGAACTTGGAACTCCAGCCCTGCCATGAGAAAGAGAGAGAACTAATAGGCCCCTCCTATGGTCTTCGCCTTACAGGGAAGAAGATAATTTGCAGACACTCAGCCGGCAGCATTTTCCTCAAGGAAAACTGGCCAGAATTCACAGTGGCAGAACCGGTCATTTTCTTCCACCTCAGAGCAAATTCTTTTAGAGCAGCAGGAAATGAAATGGTACTCACACTATCAATTACCCCAGCTGTTTACCTAACGAACTCAGCTGCAGAGACAGCCATTTTCAAGACCAAAGGAATATAATAAGCCCATAGTAACCCTGCAGTAACAAGCACCTTGGCAAACTCATGGTCTGAATTCAGGCGATTACAGTCTAGCTGCCAGGAAGATGCCATCCCATTATTGACTTATAATGCCATATTATTTATTGGGATAATTATGCTTTTCTACCCCTCAGGGGCCCAGAATCAGAGAGAGTACGCAATTTATTCTTATTCATTCAGCATGTGAACCAATTTCAATTTAGAATAGATCTCTCCAAGATCTAGTATACTATGAGGGGTATCCTGCAGGCTTTCGTCCCTACCCCTAAAGATTACAGGGCCTTAGAGGGCATTGTGTGAATCAGTGGGAACTTGGTTCTCCTAAGTTCAGTGAAACAAATTTCTGTTTTGTCAGAGCAATTGTGCCGGAACGCTCACTCCCCACACCCAAATGTTAGCATCTTGTTCCTGCTCTCTGAGCTCCTTTATAATATTGTATGTATATAAATGAAAGTTAAAAGAGCATTGCATATATTCCACAGAACCCTGCAAAGGCATTATTATTGCAGACGAGGAAAGAGAGGCTCAGAGTAGTTAAATGACTTCTTTGGTCTACACGAGTGAATAATTTTCTCTTCACTGACCATAATTCAATTATTTATTTATTTAATTTCCTACCAGGCTCCCAGGTCCTTGAAATCAGACATCTTCTAGTTAGATCTCAAATGCCCCAGGCTCTGGTATAGTCCTGATATACAATGGGAGTTTAATAATTGTCTGCTGAATAGGGAGAAAATATTGGGCTAGAAGTCAGTAAAATGCTGGGATCCAATCTCAGTTCTAATAAATATTAGCCTTGTGAACTTGGGTCTATCACTTTTCTCTGATCTTCACTTTCCTCATCTCTAAAGTGGAGATAATGATACCAAATACTACTAAACTTTTCTTCCTCTCTCACAGATTTGTTGTAAGAATTAAACGAAATTTAGTGTAGGAAAGGGTTTGAAATACATTATGAAGTATAGATAAAATGAAATCCATCTTAGTAAATACTTGTTAATGGGAACTGATTAGACAAGAAGAGACCACGATTCATTGCTTTCATCCCTCTTAGCGTGCAGATCAGAGCGGTTTTCATGACATCAGTGTTTACTGAGTCTATTCCAGGGGATCTTTCTTTCTGACCATCTGAGCTCTACGCTCTGGATCCCTTTGAGTGATGCAGAAGGGAGATCTGTGAATACAAAGGCAAAATATTCAGGTTTGATACTTGTTTTTCCAGCAATAAACCATGTGATCAAGTTACTTAAACCCTGGACTTCAGTTTTTATTTTCTTTCCTATAAAGTAGTGATGGTGATAGGGTTGCTGATGGTATATTTGCAGGGAGAGAGTGGGATAGGAGGAAGTTGACTAGATTAGCTCTAAGTTATGCTGTAGCTTTATTATTCTGTGATTCTATGATTCTACGATATGTGTGCTTTGAGGTTTCATTATTACGGTCAAACTAGAGTTTAGAGAAAGTGGTGTGAATAAGATGGGATGCGAGAGTTTGAGTCGTATGTATAAGCACACAGGGTCACTGATAAAGAATGAATCCAGAATATCAGCTCACCTTCTGCCCCTACAAGAAGGCATTTTATATACGGCAGTAGGATGTAAATCCTGACCCAGGCTTGGATCTACTTTCCCTGGGGTTAGACTCCAAATCTATCATTAAGTACCATCTAATTGGATGGCTTCCTCCCTAAAGATCCACTGGCGCTTGGGCAGCCAGGCCAGACTATCAGGACACAAGATGTTGACTTCTTCAATGGGGGGTGTGATACCCACGGGGATGTTGTCACAGGCATCTGATGGGACATTCTGTGGCCAGCACAAACTGTTAGCCCACTGCTGCTTTTGTCGTGCTCTGTCCATTACTCCAGCTCTTTCTCCTCCTGGAGGTGTCCCCAGCTCCAACCTTCTCCTCCATGTCTCTAATGAGTATTGTCCAGAAGTTGCAATTCTCCTGCAATATCTCTGAGAAATTCATCACCTTTTTCTGGCAGGCTTTGAACTTTGCTGCTTACTCAGAGGATGGGATCTAAAATAAAACTGGCTTACTTAGCAGTGAGAATAATACAAATTTCATAAAAATCCAAGTCCCATTTTCTCTGTTGTATTTCACATGAGTTTCATGTGATTCACATGAGCTGCCATATTTTACCCAAAGAAATTGATGCTTCATGTGGGGAATAAAAAAACTGTGCTTTCACAAAGTTTTCAATGTCAGCTTTTCCTATATCAACCATGTTACTGCACTTCCTCAGGACTAGCGAGTTACAGATCCTGCTGAGGCCTGATTCATATTCATGGAAAGAGAAAACAAGCCTCTTAAGACATCCTTGAACTTAAGAGTGAAGAAAAATACCTTGGGGAGACATTTCAGCGCCAGAGTACAGCTCAGAGGCACCAAATCTATGAGAAAGTTGATGATGAAAGACAAAAACATTTTTTAGTCATGGATTTTATAAGTTAAACCCTGGGGATTAGTCCTTGGTGCTGGAAGACTGTGAGAAGCACATGGGCAAACAGAGTGATGAGCAATTTTAATGACCTTTCCTATGAATAAAAGAGTTTTATTACTTTGTACCTTTGCTAAGGACAGGGTCCTATGAAAAGGCAGGTAGGGCAGAGAAAGAGAGATAGCTGTGACTTCCCTGGTGGAAAATATATTCCCAAAATAATTGCACTGGGTGTTGGCGTGCCACTGGAAGGGACTATTTTTTTAAAACTTGTAAAGTACTGAGATCCAGACTCAACTGGGGTCTCAGTACTGCCCAGCAGCCTTCTATGTTTTTTTAGACTGCTGTCTTCCATTGTTCAGAGTGGTTATTTCAAGGTTTCTCTACTTATCTCCAAGCACCCCATGCCACCTCCTCCACAGATGCCCCAAAGATGACATTGGGTCCAAGTTCATAGTAAAAGGTAACAACCATCATGTCACAACTCCCTTGACTTCTTTCCTGTCACGTTCAAATTTATTGCCACTGGTACCCTATTAGCCAGCTAGGGCTGCTGTAAAAAAGCGCCACAAACTGAGTGGCTTCAGTGGCAGAAACGTATTGCCTCGCAGTGCTGGAGGCCAGAAGTCCAAGATCAAGGCTTGCTTCCTTCTGAAGTTGTTAGTGAAGGACCTGTTCCAGGCTTCTCTCCTGACTCCTGGTGGTTTGCTGGAAATCTTTGATGGCTTCTGCTGCATCGCCTTGATCTCTGCCTTCATCTTCACATGGTGTACTCCTTGTATATGCGTGTCTGTGTCCAAATGCCCCTTTTTTTATAAGGACACCAGACATATTGGATTGGGGCCCACCATACTCCAGTATGACCTCATCTTAACTAATTACATCTGCAATGACCTATTTCTAAATTATGTCACATTCCGAGGTACTGGGGGGTGGGGTGTTGGGACTTCAATATATGAATTTTAGGGAGATGCAATTTAACTCATAACAGGTACCCTGCCTCATCGTTTCAGAAGTTCTGTTCCTCTTCTGTGTGGCTACTCCTTCCACAGCTATTATGACGTCCAACCATTCCTGTCTTTTTAGAAACATGGCCCAAGGAGGTGTCATATCTATTTCCAATAGCTACAATTGCTCCGTCTATACCAGCTCTTCCTAATCAACATACAAACAAGTTCACTGCTCTCCCAGTTCAAGAAACAAGTGCAACAACACAAGCTCCCCATGGTCTTGCATCCCACGTCAGCTTTGGCCCTGCACTCTTCTCCCTGCAGCCTACTTCAGCTCTCTCCATTGCTAGCTCCTATTTATTCAACTCACTCCAACCTGGCCATCGTTCTCACCCCTTCACTGAAACTGTTCTTGCTAAGAACTGTGAATGACCGACTTCCTTTTTGCTCCATACAATGGCCTCAACAGGCTTCATCTCACCTGACTCTTCATCATGACTTAATATCAGTGACCTACACTGACCCTGGAAGTGGTCACCTATTTCAGCCTCCACAGCTCCCCATTCTCCTGACACCATGTTGTCTTGGTTTTCTTCCTACCTCATGGGCTGCTACATCAGTCTTCCTTGCTGCCTCATCTTTCTTTGTCAATCCCTTAAAATGTCAGCATTTCTCAGAGTCCCATCCTCAATACTCTAGACTCAAACTCCTCCAAACTCCAGTGACCAACTGTATGCTGTGACTCTCAAATATAGTTCAAGCTTGGATGGCTCTCCTGAGCTCCAGACCTACATATCTAATTATCTATGGTCATCTTCAGGTGGATATCCGCAGCCAGCTCAAACTCAGGTTGTTCCAAATTGAATTCATCACTGATTATTCAGATCTATTTTTCCTATCTAAGCCCAATATCTCAATCCATGGTCCTGCAATTTTTCCCAGTGTCTAAGCCAGAAACCTTGGATTCTCCTTTACTTTTTTCTTTCCCACACACCACATCCAACCACACCTATTCTTTAGATTCTCTTTTGTTACCTTTTGGAGTCTCCAGTTCTGCTTCTGGCAGTAGCTTATTTCAGGCTGAAAGCTAATGATTGAGATTACTGGAATACCACCCTGCGACTTCCTCAACCAATCAGAGGAGGGTTACACACCCTGAAGCCCTCCTCCCAAATTTTGCCTATAAAAACTTCTTCCCTGAAACCCATTGGAGCGTTCGAGTCTTTTGAGCATGAGCCGCCCATTCTCCTTGCTTAGCCCTTGCAATAACCATTCTCTGCTGTAAACTCTGACATTTCAGCTTGGCCTCACCATGCATCAGGCACACAAGCTTGGGTTTGATGACAAAACTACATTTAAAAGCTGTGCATTTTGTTGTGCACCTTTTGTATACCTCTATAATTTAAAAATATTTTTAAAGAAATGCCCCCTCCCCCCATCAATGAGGATGTGAAGTCATAAGATCATGAACTTGAAGCCATGGCATAAGAGGAACATGACGAGTGTGAATCGGGTTCATAGAAATCAGAGAGATGATTATCCTGTCTAGATATGTGAACATCTTCCCTCTGGTACATATAAGAAAATGCACACAAGTTGTGAAGTTTACTAATTATTGCCCAATGGGAAACACTGACATTTTTAAAGTTTCTAGGGGTTCTTATGTGTAGGTTCTACACTTTGTATCCAAGAAAGAAGGGCTTGGGGCTGGGCAGACACTTGCCCAGCTGAGGATTTGATGAAAAATTAAGTGCCAAGCACTTCTTAGAGGAGATATATATTCTGCAGCCATTTAGTCTACAAGTATGGCTAAATGATTACCGTCCTCTCGTAGGAGAAAGGGTAAAGTGTCCCTGAAGTAAAAGGAGACAGGTAGGATTTTTGAAACATGATGGTTACATGAGTCTATGATTAGCCTTACACGTGTCCATGTGCTTTAAGTGCAAACAAGAGCACCGGCCACCAATTTTCAATAGTTCTCTGGAGGTTAATGCACGGGCTTTCAGCAAGATCGGACACAGCACAGAACAAGGTGTTGTGTTATTAAATACTTGATAATCACAAATAGGTTTATGGTAGAGAAGATCTGAATTGGAAACTACATAGAATGGAATGATCTGTAACTCGCATTAAAAACAGATATTAAGAAAACATTGCATTTGCCTATAGGCTTTGTCCTGAAGGTCAAATATATCCAATCCTTATTATCCCAGCTCTACCTCTGAGGCCCTGGGCCTTCTGTAGTCAGTGAGTCTCCTATGTTCTGTAGTTAATGGGCGTCAAACACAGGCAGAGGTAAGATGGAGAAATGAGCCGAGATGCAGAGCAGAGGGAATTCTCTGGGCTTCCCTGCTGAGAGGAGATAGTCAGTCTTTCGGGGGGGAGACTCGGCAACCAGCCTGCAGAGTTCTGTGGCTCCAATGCAAAAGCATTCTCTGAAGCTCCTCCCCTGCTTACAGCTGTACTCTTGCAGATGCCCAGCAGTATTCTCAAAATCCAATGTTCTTCAGCACTCACAGAAGACAAGCCCCAAACAACTGCCAACTTTCCCAGTATTAGAATTATCACCAATATGCCAGAGATAAGGAAAACAATATAATATAAATACTATTTATATAAACTCTTGTGAATCAACTATATAACACAAGTAGTTTAGAGAAGCTGGACAAAGAACGCAGACAGATAATTTGCAAAAGAAGAAATGCTAGGCTCTAATTTACATTAAATAAATCCAAGGGTCACTAGTGAACAATTGAAAGCTAAATGAGCTAGAGCTTTTCAGGTCTCAGTTTGGTGATGATTTGGAAAATAGTCGTGGGAGTACGGCAAGACAAGCCTTGCAGGACATTTAGTCCTGTCCAAAACATCCATAAGACATTTGGTCCATGCCAAAATGTCCTTGATATTTGGTCCTATCCAAAATATCCATGAGCATATGTAGTCCATGCCAAGTTGTAGAAACAGACAGTGGTGATGATTGTACATTTTGAATATAATTAATGTCACTAAATGGCACACTCAGAATGGTTTAAATGGCAAATTTTGTGTTATGTATATTTTAAGACAATACAAAAATTTTTTTTAAGTCTAGACAAAATATGTAGAAAAGGGTGTTACGAAGTTGTGTCACAGAGTTGATATCAATATTGTGTTATTTTTTTCCTGGTTTTTGTGATGTTTGAGGTAAATTTTAGCTTTTATATTTTGTAGTTTGTTGTGATTTCTCATTTTGAATAAATTTTCATATTGTTAAAAAAAGAAACCTAGATAGAGCCAATGAGTAGCTGATATAGTTGTTGCCCATATGATATCCTTGAGGAATAGCTAACTGTTCGACCTCCCTCCGTCTTGTTTAATCCTGCAGCATCCTTGGGCCGTGGGTACCAGTATCCTTTTTCACTGATGAGGAAAGTGAGCTCAGGAGATGAAGGGACTTGCACCCAGTTCCCTCTGATTCAGAAGCTTGTGCCGATAATCACTGCATGACACTGCCTCTCATTTGAAAACTAGTTTAGACTATAATATGGTTGAAGAAAATAAGCTCTGTGCACATTCTATAGTTTTATTTTAAGCAAATATATGCAAATAACTGAAAATTTTAGACTGAAAACAATGAGCTTCCCCTCTGAAAGAAAAAGCTGCTGTCCTGTCCTGGCTTAGTCACTGACAAGTCGGGGAGCGCAGGCAGAGCCATTTAGCCGCTTTGGGCCTCAGCGACGGCATCTGTAAAAGCCAAGTCGATAATATTTACTGAGTGGCCACAAGGCTCAAGACCCCGAGTGAAGGTCTGAAGGATGCAGAGGCAGCGTCAACAGCTCTGCTCCTGGCGAACTCAGGATCCAGTTGAAAAGACAGGATCTAGTTGAGCAGAACAGAAACACCCATGAAAGCTGCCGGGAGCCAGAGGACAGGCCATCAATTCTGTCTGGGGAGGCAACGCTTGATGAAGTGTGAGAAGGAAATTGATAGGCATGTAACTGAGTTACCAGCCTTTGTTTCTTTGGGGCTCGGGGTGAGGGTTCCCAGAAGCAGTCAGTGAAATCGGTTTTTCTGGTTAGCTGTTTGGGTGAACCCCTGCTTGGCTCTCTTTAGTTCTCATTGTCTATGTTGAATGATCTCAAGTGCCTGTAGGTGATTTACAAGGGATGGGAGAGGGGAAGGTCTATTCTCCATTCTTGGCACAGTGCTGGGTGGCATACACTCGCGCGTGTGCACACGCACATACACACACACTCCAGAAAAGGTGAAGTGCTTTGCTTTCAGTTCTCAGTAGAGCAATGGCACTGTACAGAGCATGAGAAAAGTAGGAGGCTAGCAGGGAGAGCCTCATGCACACTCAGGTCTGTGCGTGTCCTAACCCAGAGCCTCCCTGCCCCCCACTACCCCGCTGCTTGCACCAACAGACCAGTATGTGGACTTGCTCTCACTTACAGGCTCCAGGGAGTAACCATCAGACTCTCTCTCTCTCCTCCCCTCTCTCTCTTTCTCCCTCTCTCCTTCCCTTCATGGCCCCGTCCCTAAAACTTGCTTGCTTCTTCCTTTAAATCCCCTTATCCCTTGCAGTCTTGACCTCCAGCATTCTCGGGCTGGCCCTCCCTCACTGTTTCTCCTTGGTCTCAGAAAGCTTAGAGTGAGCTGTGAGTCACTCTCTTCCCTTTGCCCTTTGTTTCTGCTGTTGGTTTGGTGGAGGTAGTTGTGAGGGAACACTGGGTCCTAAGAATGCAGGAAGTTAGAAGGGTCATTTTTAAAGAAAGGGATTCTGAATGGCACCCTTTTTGTCTTTCCCTAACCTTTAATTACACCCCAAGTTGTGTTATCTTTATTTGTCTGTTATTAGTCCTTGACTTTTTTCCAAACTTGACAGCTCAAAGGACCACAGATAAAAGACTATCCCAGCTCAGATACAAAGGCGAGAAAGGTTTTTTGGCAGCGAGAATAGACATGGCAAAGACAAAGAGATGGGAATGTACATGGTACATTAAAGGCATGGAAATAGTCTAGTCTCTGCAGTGAGTGGGGTCCTGGCGGATAGTGGTAGGAAATGACTTCTCAGAACTACATTAGGGACACCCGGTGAAAGATCTTGAGTATTTCAATTCGACATGGTGGCTTTCATTCTGTAGCAAAAGGGAGGTGACCATGAAAAGTTTCTGGACAACTGATGACATGATTGTGTCTTTGTTTTGCTTAATTCTGATGGTTTTGTAGAATGAATTAAAGGGGAGAGAATCTAGGAAAATAGTGTTTTCAGTAATTCAACAAATATTTATAAATTGCCTACAGTCTGCCAGGTACTGTGCTAAGCGCTGAAATAGATGGTGAACAAAATGGACAAAAATTCCTGCCCTCACAGAGTTTAAGGGTTATGGGTTAGAATACTGTGGGGCTGTTGTGGCTTAAATGTGCCCGGAGTTTGGGAGACAGGTGAGAACTACAGAGCTGAGAGATATCAGAATAGAGGTGATAATGAAAACCATTAGAGTAGAGTCATCCAGAAAGAATATGTAGGGTGAGAAGAAGAGAAAATGAAGCTCAGAACTTTGGAGGAAATATACCTTTAGCGTCAAAAAACAAGAAATTAATGAAGGACTGAGAAAGAGTAATCAAAGAAGTAACAGGAGAAGCAGGAGAGATGGATGCTTTGGAGCTCAGAGGAGGCAAGTGTTTCAGGAAGGGATGAGCAGAGGTAAGTATAGGAGGGAGCTCAAGGCGGCTCAAGAGAAGGTCGAGCCAGGATAGAAGCCCTGAGAACGCAGCTTCGTTAGAGGAGAAAGGGGCAGCGGGGATGCCTGATTGTATAAAAGGTGCAAAATAAATGGGAGGCGAAGAAGTACTAAGGCATTCACAATCTCTGTATTTCTTAACTTGAGTCTAGGTGTGTTAGAAAGAGTAGTTTTTAGGTGTTCTGTGACTTACTCTGTGACACTTATTTGACAAAGTTCCTTTTCTATAATTTGCCCCATGAACCCCAAGAGACTAAATGTAGGGGATGCAAAAGAATGGAACTTCTTCCCAAGGCCAGCAGGGAATGTTTGAGAGAGGTCTTGCTCTCACTGAGCTGAGCCTGAATCCCTTCCCCACTGTCCATAGAAAGGATTTGAGAACTGCGGTCCCAGCATCTTAGGACATGGCATGGATGTGCTTCCTCTTTCATAGCAGTACGAGGACGTGGCTTCAGATGAAAGACAACATTCCAATAAAGGCTTCTTTGTGGTCAAGACGTCTAGAGGCTTTTTGACTGCAGAGCTCTTGAACATCCTACAGAAAACAGGGGCCCTTGGACATTTCAACATCAGTATTTCTGAGGCATCAGAAATCAGTAAATAATCTTCTTTGGATCATAGTAAAGTGAGTGAACCTCAGCTGAGAGTTCTTACTTGGACCAGGCCTGCAGGAGGTTTAAGGGATCAATAACTCAACCTTCCTCCCGTCCACAGGTTGACACAGCTTGATGCTGTCATAGGAACACCCAGCAACCCTTTTTGTTTATTGGCTTCAAATTGCCTCTTCTTTCCTCCCATGGCAGTTTTCAGTGAGTTTTGCGGCCAGCTCACACTAATTTATTTGTTCAAGTCTGCTCCCTTCAGTTTTCCACAGAGGCTACAAAATTAAATGGTTCTGAAGAACCTAGGGGCAGGACAGGAATAAAGATGCACACGTCGAGAATGGACTTGAGGACACGGGGAGGGGGAAGGGTAAGCTGGGACGAAGTGAGAGAGTGGCATGGACATACGTACACTCCCAAACGTAAAATAGATAGCTAGTGGGAAACAGCCGCATAGCACAGGGAGATCAGCTCGGTGCTTTGTGACCACCTAGAGGGGTGGGATCGGGAGGGTGGGAGGGAGGGAGACGCAAGAGGGAGGAGATATGGGGATATATGTATACGTATAGCTGATTCACTTTGTTATGCAGCAGAAACGAACACAACAATGTAAAGCAATTATACTCCAATAAAGATGTTAAAAAAAAAAATGGTCAGTACCCATAACCGCCTGACCTTTTCAACTGGAAAAGTTCAGAGACTGGCTGATTGGGACTCAGAGGTAATTCTGCCAGGAGCAGCTCTGGCCTCAAAAAGTCAAGGTAAATATTTCAAGAGGTAAATAATCAGTCAGAAAGCTTGGGCCAAAGAACTACAAATGAGGAGCAAGACACAGGATGTCACAGGTAGAGTAAATGTAACAGGAAAGCTACAGAAATGACATTTCATAAGAATACAACTTTGTCAGAAGAGGAGCTTTGAAGTAGAATAATCTAAGACCCAATAAATGACTGTTTTCAAGGGACTCAGGAGAATGAATGGAAGAATGTGTGAGGGCCTCCATTCATCCTGGACTTTGCACTATAAGTGCTACATCATCACAAGGGGCAAATTTATTATTTAAAAATTACTCAAAATTTTTTTTTCAGTCTTATTGGATTGTTCGGTAGCACCCGTAGAAAACAGGCCAAGAAATGCTTTAGTGGATGAGAAAGGAAAAATAAAGTCATAATCATGTGGCTTGAAAATCCCTCAAAAGTCTAGTATCCAAGAGAAATAAACAAACTGGAACTGATTGTAGCTGAAATCTCCATCGTTAAAGTTCTATAAATAGAAGGGTATGAGAATAGAGGGTGAAAAATATACCCATACATCCATGGCCAACTGATTTCAACAAGGGTGCCAAGACCATTCAATAAAGAAAAAACGGTCTCTTCAAGAAATGGTGCTGGGACAGCTGAACAAACACATGGAAAAAGATGAAGTTGAACACTCACCTCGCATCATATACAAAAGTTAACTTCAAATGGATCGATGACCTAAATAGAAGAGCTAAAACACTTTAAAAAAAACCATAGGGGTAAATCGTCATAACCTTGGATTTGGCAATGGATTCTTAGATATGATACTAAAAGCACAGAAAAAAAAAGAAGAAAAAATAGGTAGATTGGACTTCACCAAAACTGAAAATGTTCACAACAAAGTACATTACCAAGAAAGTGAAAAGACAACTTACACATGGGAGAAAATATTTGCAAATCATATATTTGATAAGGGTATAGTTATGCAGAATATATAAAGAAACTTTACAGCTCAAGAGTAAGAAGATAAACAACACAATTTTGTAAATGGCCAAAGGACTTGAATAGATATTTCTCAAAAGAAGCAATCCAAATGGCCAGTAAGCATGTGAAAAACTGCTCAACAATATAAGTCATCAGGTAAATTCAAATCAAAACCACAGCGAGATACCACTTTTCATTCACTAGGATGGCTATAATCAGAAACAAGAAAATAACAACTGTTGATGAGGATGTGGAGACATGGAAACCCTTGTACATTGCTGCTGGAAATGTAAAGTGGTACAGCTGCTGTGGAAAGCAATTTGGTGCCTCCTCAGAAAGTTAAGCATAGGGGCTTCCCTGGTGGCACAGCGGTTAAGAATCCACCTGCCAATGCAGGGGACACGGGTTCGAGCCCTGGTCTGGGAAGATCCCACATGCCGCGGAGCAACTAAGCCTGTGTGCCACAACTACTGAGCATGCGCTCTAGAGTCTTCGAGCCACAGCCACTGAAGCCCGCACACCTAGAGCCCGTGCTCCGCAACAAGAGAAGCCACTGCAATGAGAAGCCCGCGCACCGCAGCAAAGAGTAGCCCCGGCTGGCCGCAACTAGAGAAAGCCCGCACACAGCAACGAAGACCCAACGCAGCCAAAAATAAATAAATAAATAAATAAATTTTAAAAAAAGTTAAGCATAGAATTATCATATGACCCAGCAATTTTACTCCTAGGTATTGATATATACCCCAAAGAATTAAAAACAGATACCCAAACAAATACATGTACATGCACATTCATAGCAGCACTATTGACAGTAGCCAAAAGTAGCCCAAAATTTGGGAAACAACCCAAATGTCCATCAATGGATGAGTGGATAAACAAACTGTGGTGTATACATATAATGGAATATTATTCAGCCATAAAAAGGAATGAAGTATGAACACAGGCTACAACATGGATGAACCTTGAAAACATTATGCTAAGTGAGAGAAGTCAGGCACAAAAAGTTACATATTGTATGATTCCGTTTATATAAAATATTCAGAATAGGTGAATCCATAGATGCAGAAAATAGTTCAGTAGTTGCCTGGGGCTGGAGGAGGGGAGATTGGGGAGTAACTGTTTACTGAGTACGAGGTCTCCTTTTGGGTGATGACAATATTTTGGAACTAGATAGAGGTCGTGGTTGCACCATGTTGTGAATGTACTAAATGCCACTGAATTGTTCACTTTAAATGGTTCATTTTATTTTGTGTGAATTTCACCTCAAAAAAATTTTTTTAATAGAGAGGTATGGTTCATAAAATTGAAGTCATGAATTCTATACAGAATGACTTGGACTTTCTCTTTCAGGAAGCATTCAAGCCTTGTAATGTAAAGAAACATGTTCTCATAAAGCTTGGCCCAAGGAAATATGTGAAGTAGCTTTTGAGACTTTTTCCTCTCCGTTCCGTCCCACAGAGCCTATGGATGGTTTCGAGGACAGTCTTCCCCTCAGTTTCGTCCCCTCAGGAAATCTCACGCATCTCCTATGCTTTTAACTTGGGATTCCACGGAGTGACAGCGGATAGTAAAGGGCTCATCGAGTAAACCAGTAAATGCATTCCCACTATAGCCATGTGCTTCTTCAAGGAGTTTATTCAGACCCATTCTTCAAGGCTCTGTTACCCTTCTGGGAAGCCTCTCCAGTGTCCTTGGGCAGAATTCCTCCTTCTCTGAACCAGCTCAGCTTGTTCATGCCATTAGTCTCACTGCTCTAGGCCACCTGTCAAAGCTCAGTGTCTAGCCAAGTGCCTGATATACAAGGCATATCAATGCAATGCACTTAGATGGAACTATCCCTGTCAGGTAATAACAGGTCTCAAACTCAGTGCAAATGCACTCGTTCTGTAGTAATATATCCATCAGTGTGAGTGTGTGCATATGTGTGTGTGCATGTGTGTTTGTGTAGGTGTGTGTTGGGCAGAATATATTGGGTTGGCCAAAAAGTTCGTTCGGGTTTTCTGCAGCATCTTGTGGGAAAACCCGAACAAACTTTTTGGCCAAGCCAATATTTGCTCGTGGAAGCCTCTTCATGAACATGGGTCAAGTCATCTCACCAGAGGACCTCCTGTCAATGCCTGTGGGCATATCAGTCTTGCTGCCACAGAATTTCTGTCCTTCAAAGAGTAAATGTATCATTCAGAAACCAATGAATTTAACCTCATTCTGCCTTTGAAATAAATGGGGAGCTGCTTCACCTGAGGCTGGCTCTCCAAGATGGAGATGGGGAGGGACTGGAGAAAGGTGCTTGACGAACAGCTAGACACTGGTTTCTGGGGGACTGTGGTGACCAGGAGGCAAAGAAAAACCACTTACCGCTGTGCACCCGGCTGTGATTCTGTCACCCCAGACAGGCTACGGGGGAGGCTTGGGAGACATCAGTCTCTGGCAGCGTCCTTCGGAGAGGGGGAACAGAGAGAGGGAGTGGGGAAATGCGAGAGAGGAAATGCAATCACTAAAGCAGAAATATCTTTTCCTGCCCAGATCCAGAGTCAACCCAGTTACTTCAATTTTTTCATCGTATCAACTCTCTCTGAAAAATGTCTGTTCTGAAGGTGAATTCAGAAGCTTGTGTGGAAGGTAGCTGGTGGTGATGGGACTGGAAGGGTCTGGGAATGAGCTGGGCCATTAGAGCGTGCGTCCCCAGCACCCAGACACAGTGCCCCACAGGGCAGAGCAAGGGCTAATTTATTTGACCGAGAATTCCAGATGTGATACATTCCTATTTCACCGAACGTTACTGCCGCTGCTACTGCCCGCAGCACACTTCGGTTCTAACAGCTTCCAAAGACCTTGTAGTTTATCTCTTCCACTAAACCCTCAGGGGCGGAGTCATCTATCTTGTGTGTGTGTTTTGCTAATATGTTTGCAATTGTTTTCACTCAATTCTTGTGATGGGCCTTACCAGCTCAGACCACTGGAAATCATTTCTTTCTTTCTTTTTTTTTTTAACATCTTTATTGGAGTATAATTGCTCTACAATGGTGTGTTAGTTTCTGCTGTATAACAAAGTGAATCAGCTATACGTATACATATATCCCCATATTTCCTCCCTCTTTCGTCTCCCTCCCACCATCCCTATCCCACCCCTCTGTAGCTTCCTCTTACCTCATCTAGGTGACTCTTCTGAGGAAAGCTACTATGAAAAAACTTGACTCAAGTTTGTGATTTTGATAAGAAAATATGAGAAGAAGTTGATGTCTGGGGCATGGGCAACACAGGGTGGTGGGAGCTGCCAGAAAGTGGGTACATTGTTGCTACACAATTTTAAAACTATAGTAAAATCAACACAAAGTCAATTTATTACCACCATGTAGCTGCAATTCTCAACCATGTCAGTGATAATACTCCTTCCTGCCAGGGCAAACCAAACAATTGGCTTGGGTGTATGACCACGTTTAGCGTGTTCCTGAACTCCTCCTGTAAAATATTTTTGAATGTAGAAACATAGAGTATTAAGACCAAAAGGCAGCTTAGCTATTCTTTCATTCTTCTTTCATTACTTTCTTTCATTATTATGTCCACAGGTAGAGATCATGTTTACTAAGGCCTGCCCCTGCCCTTGAGAAGCTTGTACATCAGAGAAAGAGCAGTTAATGACTTTCTCAAGGTCACCTGAATGCTGAAAGGCTGAGTCAAAGCAGGATCATGATATTTTCAAATGACCTTCCTTCCTTGAGGGGTTTAGAGAAAGTAGAACCACAGAAACGGTAGGGCCTTGAAACACCTTCCAACTTTGACCCAACAAAAAAAGTTTAAAACTCTTGATATTCTCAATGAAAAATGTGTTCTGGGTTTTGCTTTTCCCCTTAGTATACAGATATTTCCCGGAACCTGGCAACGGGTCCTCCCATCCCCCAACACTTAGTATAGGGAGATTTCTCCAGCAGCACAATTGCACTTTGACGTTCCTGCTTCAGAGTTAGTACTAACAGTTGTCTCCCCAGGTGCCTGAGCTGAGGCAAGCCCCGTCACAACACCACCTCAAATGACTTTTAATTAAACAGAACTCAGTCAGTGGTGACTTATGCTTTTTGTGCTTCTGTTTTCTACAACTGAGGTTCTATTTATAAACCATTTAGTCATGTGGGCCACTGGATTTGGAACCTAATTAGAGCTGTGTATTATGGCTTGGTGGCCCCAAATGTTGGCATCGCTTTCCTAGGAGGCAGGTTAATTCATTGCTTGTGAACTGCCGGCTGCACTTGCCTCTCCGGGTTTGTCTGTTGATTCCATCTTGGGATGCATTTCCTCCAAAAGCCCCAAACCACACACCACTCTGAGGCCATTTCTCTTTGCTTAATGGTCAAAGTGTGTGTTGTGATCCAGGTAGGTGACGACAGCTCCCACACGCCAGCCAGCAGCCATCAGTGACTCGAGATGGGCTTTGGGATGGTCCCCGGTCACCACGCCGGGCTCTGATAACCGTACTGCCTGCTGGTGCTAACAATCTTCAAGGTTAAGGCCCATTCCTCCTCCCATTTTGGATGGAAGCCAGGATTTAAATAAAAGAAAGAAAGAATAGGAAAAAGAAATCAAATAGAAATGCAACCACGGGAGTCAAGGGCAAGTGAAACTGATTTTAAAGAGATGGCTTCCAGCCACAGAAACAAAGAGAATTGAGGTGGAAACTGTGCTCTTGGTCAAATCGCAGCCACTGCTGAGGAGAAGTCTGTAATGAGAACGTGGACAAAAATGTTTCATTTTTAGCACAGCCAGTGTCCTGAAGACTAAGGTAGTGACGCATTCTTTGAAATTAAAAATTGCTCCCAGAGTAGTTCTGTCTGCCTGAAACGTAAGCAAGAGGCACTAAAATCAGGGCAAAGTGGGAGGGTGGTGGGAAGCAAAGCACAGCTTGAATTTTATAACTCCACATTACTCTTTAGTATTTGATTTCTCTAAAGTCATATACTTCGCACTGTGTAAATAGGATATCCAAATTTAGACATTATAACCCCACTTATGTAATTGACTGCAAACAATGTAAGATTTATTGAGAGGTGACATTGTCTTGTGATTAGGGGAGCTGGTGCTAAAGCCAGAATGCCTGAGTTTGAGTGTTGGCTTTACCGCTTCCTAGCTGTGTGACTTCAGGCAAATTGCTTGACCTCTCTGAGCCCCAGTTTGTTCATCTGTAAAATGGGAATCATACTAATAGTATCTATGTCATAGTGCATAAAATGACTGACATATGTAAGTGGCCTAAGGCAATATTTGAACATAATAAGTCCTATATAAAGTGTTTTCTTTTTGGTATTAAGTGTTAATAATATTTTCTGCTGCCTCTTTTAGTTATCTATTTAATTTTCCTCAAAAATCATCAACACAAAGTATCCATGTGGGAAAAAAATGAATTTTGAGTCATATTAATATTATATACAAAAATTAATTCCAGGTAAATTGTAAATATAAATGCTAAAGTTTCCACATAAATGTCTTCTAAAGGAAGTTGAAAAATAAAATCTTCAGGACTGTGGTAAGGCAAAAACAATTTTAAGCAGGACATAAAAACACTAACTATAAAAAAAAAACACACACCAGAAAATTAGACTACTTTAAAATGAAGAACTTCTGTTGGTCAAAAAATATATTGAAAGAGGAAAATACAAGCTGCAGAGTGAGAAAAGAAAGATGCAAAGACAGTTACAAAGAGTCATATCCAGAATATACAAAGAACTCCTACAATTCAACAAGAAAATATCAGACAATACAATAGAAAACTGGACAAAAGACTTGAAGAGACACCTTACAAAACATAATATCCAAATGCCCCAGATAAAAAGATGTTCAATATCACTAGTCACCAGACAAATTTAAATGTTAACCACATTAAAATCCTTTATATACCTAACCAGAATGGCTAAAAAAAAAATGCAAAACACTAAGTGCTGGTGAGGATGTAAAGCAATTGGGACTCTTACACACTACTGGTAGGAGTGTACATGGGAACAACCATTTTGGGAAACTGTTCAGCAGTATCTACTAAAACTGACCCTGTGTATATCCTACGACACAGAAATTTCACTTCTAGATTTTTAGTCACAGGTATATGCCCCAAAATGTATGTATAAAAATGTTTATATCATTATTATTATTAATAGCCTCAAACTAGAAATAACTCAAATTCCAACAGTAGAAAGAATGAATAAATTATGATAAATTATGGCATAGTCCTAAAATGAAATACTACAAAATAGCAACAAAAATGAACAAACTATTGTTGTATACAAAAATGGGGAGAAATCTCAAAAAACCAAACTTGAATGAAATAAGCCAGACATACAAAATAGTAGCACTTGTTGTATAGTTCAATTTATATAAAGTGTAAAAAACCCCTAAGTTATGATGCTAAAAGTTAGGATGGTGGGTATCTTTAGGGAGAGGGGTTAGTTATCAGAGGAGACAAAGAGTGGGGCAGTACCGAGAGGCTAGTAGTGTTTTATTTATTTATTCAGTGATGGTTTCAATGATGTGTTCTTGAGAAAATTCATTGAACTACACACTTATGTTTTGTGTACTTCTTTTACATATGCTATACTTAAAGAAATTTTACTTGAAATTATTGAGGCTATGGAATTCTAACAAATAAATGTGCTAAACAACAAATTTAACCCTTCAGGTCTTAACATTTGGTTATAATCTATTTACCTCTAAACTGATCTGAGCATGTATAAGTATGTGTGTGTGCATTGCTAGAATGTAAGTTCCATGAAGACAGGGCTTTTTGACTGATGATTTGCTTCTCCTGTCTCTGGCTGCTTCAATAGTGTCTGATATGTAGTAGGCACTCAATAAATATTTGTTGAATGCATGAATGAAAAAAATACCTTGCATTTGATAAATTAAAAGAAAGTTCATTTAATACTGTATTTGTGGGCCTGGAAAATAGAATGGGTTACTTCCCAGGAGGTATAAGTATTATGATTGATCTACTTTTATGTTTCCTCCAGCCATTTTTTCTCAAGCAGGGTTCATAATTGGAGAGAGTGATATATGAGGAACAATCAAGAGTGGGAACCAGTGTGCAAGGCCATGAAACATAAAGGAAATTAATTTCTGAGCCCACCAAGATATCTCAGTATCTATCATTTAACAGAATACATACATTCCAATAAAGACAACTCTAAAACAATTTCTTTGGTAAAAGGAAATCTATTTTCCTGTCGGAACTCTAAGAAGAAGTTGACAGGTGTTTTTACGGGAGAAAGTCCTACAATAAATGAGAGTTAAGAAAAGTCTTCTAGTGCGAAAAGGTACAAGATGGCGGGCAGTCAGCTTCAAGACATACTAGAGTAGACCTTCTGGCTGCTCTCAGTCTCACCTTGTTTATTATTTGTTTGCATAGGTTTCCCAGACTCAGCATTCTCTATACCCAATCAGGGAACACATTTCCGTGAAACTCTGGCTTCTCTATCTCCTCTTTGGGTTTGGGTATTTTCCATATATAATGAAGCTGGGCTGTAATAGCATGCTTCACCTGTATCAATAATGATGTCACATTCTAGCTTTAAAATCCCTCAGGTTTGAAGTTAAGGGTTGTATGAGAGAAATTTCTAATTTGGTAAATTCAAAATCAGGTAAATCAACCTGAATTTTCCTAATGGCTCAACTTGTACAGTTCGTACACGTAGATTCTAAAGCAATTGAGTCAGAGTGCCTGAGGGAGCCACATAGCCCGCAATGGTCTTAGCCTCTTAGGAGAGCGGGGGAGTCAAGCCAGAGTCTGAACCCATGTCTGCTACTCTTGTTTAGGGAGTGACCATGAGCCTCAGTTTCCTCATTTGTAAAAAAGAGATTAAATTTCCTAGCTTGATGCTTTAATTAGTTAGTGTATGTGCCCCACAGATTAGAAGCTCAGTGAGTGGTACCAGCTTCTTCATCATCATCATCAGCATCGATCATCACCATTTGCATCCAAACAGCCAGAAAGTAGCCAAGTCCTGTGAACCCAATGAACCAGCAGTTACAGCAGGTTGCAGTCTGGATGGCAGAGAACTTGAATTTAGCTTCGTTCTAGCTGAGTTAGTTTAGCAGCCTGGCCTGAGACATTACTCAGTAGGAGAGACTAGCTATTATAAAGGCTGTTTCTGGTTCTGTTTTTGAAGAGCGACTCATCCCCGTGCTTCATATTTTCATCTGCAAAATGGGGATGAGTACCCGCCTCCACTCACCCCAGCAAGCATTTCAGCACTGCCCGTCTTGGAAACTGGCTGTGGAGTAAGCAAAATTAGCAAGGCAGGCAGCAGGGAAGTAGGAAGGCCCTTGGGTTGCTTGTTGGAAGCTGAGAGCTGGAAATAATTTTCTCTGATCTATTGCCTAGAGAACACCATGAGCCAGCTGGCCCGAGAAGATAAGGGAACTGTTCTTCTCCAGCCTGGGTGGTGCCATTACCTAACAAGGAGTTGGGCAAGATGCTTAGGGAGCGGTACTTTCACCGTGTGCCAAAGTCTGCCCGCGTTTCATCTGGATTCCAATTTTTATCCTTTGCCACGTTTTAAAAATTATTTTAGATCTTCCCTGGAGGAAGGAACCACAATTTCTCCAGCTTTTCTCAGACAATTTGTTCTAAGTGTAAAGGAGTGGAGGTGGGGGTGGGAACAGACATGGAATTAGCCAAATTTGAGAATAAAAAAAAAAATGCCTATATTTTAAAAAATGACTTGGAAACACTTTGGAAATCACAGTAGCTTTGCATAAGTGCTATAATGCTCTGCATCCCCTCCTTGGTCTGTTTGTATGCTTGCTCTTGCAGCCGTATTCTGCCTTAATAGAAGCAGTGTCTGGAAAACTAAGAGGAAAAAGAGGAAGCAATTGGTTTTCACCTCTGTAGGATGGTGGCATAAGAATGGAATTGAGCATTGTGATGGGCAATTTTGTGTCAACTTGACTAGGGTGTGGTGGCCATTTGTTTGTTCTAAAACCAACCTGGAGGTTGCTGTGAAGATATTTTTTTAGATGTGATTAACATTTAAATCAGTAGATACAATTCTGACACCAGTTCCAATGTGTGGGTTTTCCAGCACCACCAAGCAATTCTCCAACACCAACTGGGTGTCCTACAACTCAACTCAATTCTGATACTATCTACCAGGAGATAGCAGCAGATCCCACAGGTTAAGGGCTCAGTCCCACAAGATGGCTCCCCGCACCTCCCCAGATGCCAATTGCAAGTTCAGGTTGTTACCTGTGCTTCTGACGACCCACTTATAGATTGGAAGTTCCCACGACACCCTTCTTTAATACATTTGCTAGAATGGCTCATAGAACTCAGAGAAACATTTTACTTACTAGATTACCCGTTTATTATAAAAGAATATAATTCAGGAACAGCCAGATGGGGAAGAGATGTTTAGGAAAAGGTAAGGGGAAAGCGTGTGGAGCTTCCGTGACCTCTCCCGGCGCACCACTCTACCCAAATCTCCACGAGTTCACCAACCCAGAAGCTCTCAGAACCACACCCTTTTGGGTGTTTGTGGAGGCTTCATTACATAGGCAAAATTGATTAAACCATTGGCCATTGATGGTTGAACTCAATCTCTAGCGCTTCTGCCTCCACCAGAGGTCAGGGGGTGGGACTGAAAGTTCCAACACTTTAATCACACAGTTGCTTCCTCCGGGGTGACAAGCCCCCACGACAAGCCCCCACCACCGTTAGGTGGCATTCAAAAAGCCACCTCATCAACATAACAAAAGATACCTTTATTGTTCTCCTCACTTACAGAAATCCCAAGGGTTATAGCAGCTCTGTGCCAGGAAGGGGTTGAAGACCAAATATGTATTTCTTATTATAAATCACACCTCCTAGGGACCAGCATGTCCCCCTTTTGCTGTAAGAGTGAGATGCTAGTATTAGTCAGTGTTCTCCAGAGAAACAGAACTGATAGGAGATGATATATAAATAAGAGTTGATGTTACAGTTTCAAGTCCAAAATCTACAGGGTAGCAGGGAGGACTCTTCGCTTACTAATACCAGCATCTCACTCTTATAGCAAAAGGGGGACATGCTGGTCCCCAGGAGTTGTGATTGAAGGGCTGCCATAAGATAGCTCATCCCCAAACATCCCCCCTCCTCTCTTTACCCCCAAGTCTACCAGTCAGCCTGCAAATTCGTTTTGGAAAGTCACCGAGAGGGACAACATTACCTATAGAAGGCCATAGAATTTTCCTTACCATTAGCTTGGCAAATTGCTCAGATTAGCTAGCTGGGCATTGGACCCTGGAAAGAGAGACATAATAGTGACTCCTGAAAATGGATTCCTATTATGATACTCACAAGCCCTGAGGGTCTGGGGCAGATAAGGGCAGTCTAAAGAGTGGGAACAGGAGCTGGAAGGGATGTTGAGAAGGAAGGTGAAGAGATTCGAGCGAGACCACGTGTTATGTTTAGTAATATTATGAATCATCAGCATCATAATACTGATAAACCCCAGCCTGGGCACCTTGTCACTGGAGACAAATCTCCACGTGCACACCTCCGCAGGCAGCAGTGGCCAGCTGGGTACCAAAATGGCGAAGTGAAGGCCCACATCCCTGACACTTCCGGCCCCCACTGCTCACCCGAGCAAGGAGCCGGATAACCCCACCCTGTCAGCCACGCCCAAGGACTTTGCTTTCTTGATGTGGGAAAAGGCAGCCCAGAATCTTTCAACTCAACAATTTCTCCTCCCCCAGATCTCATCCCTGTGAACCTAGACCCTATACTGCAGTCGGTCCTTTGCTCGGCAGTAAAACTTTTCCTCTCCCTACTCAACCTTTGGTCTCTTAATAATCTTCTTCTCTTTAAAAATAATCACCATTGACTCAGTTCCTATTCTCTCATCCTCATTTATAGCCCTTTGGTGTAAATATTGCTCCGTTTTGCAAAGGAGGCAACTGAGGCTGAAAGAGCTTTCCCAAGTGTCAGAGGGCAGATTCAAGCCCAGCTTGGCTGAGGGCTGGTACTTGAGCTGACCCACAAGAGATGCCAGAAATGATGGAGAAATGCTACAGCTGAGGCACCTTGGAACTGAAAGGGACTCCATGGTCAGGCTCTATGCACAACGGGAAGCAAGAGGAGAAAGGAGTTATTTAAAATGAAAATTAAGGGCTCGTTATTCTCTGAATTTAAATGCAGACATGACATTTACAGCATGATAACCCAGGAATACTAACACATTGCTCGTAATTAGACCTGGCGCGTCTTTACTCCTTGACAGATGCAAAGGATTTCAAAATGTAATTAAACCTTCCAATACCCTTGTGAGGAGGCGGCATCATATTTATTTTACAGATGGGTGAACTGAGGCCAACAGAAGACAAGTCTCTGAAAGTTAACTCAGGAATTTGTAAGAAAACATTAAGGAAACCCCATGGTTCTCTGCTCCACTGTGCTTCAGCTCCAAGCAGCCCAGAGCAGTGGTCCAGAGTTTTTAAGGAAGGAATCAAGATTACATGTTGTTAGGAAAACTTTTCACCCACATTTATCCATCAGAATATCTAAAGCAACTAAGTGAGGCAACAGAATGAAAATCAGTTCATATGTGCTTTAAGCCATTATGTTAGTTGCAGTGGATTTATCCAGGATTTCTGCAAACATGCTTGGTCATAGGATTCTCTCATGGTATTTGTTAATGATCTAGGTTTTCTGGATTCTTTCTTAGAGATTCTGATTTGGTCGGTCTGGGGTGGATCCTAGGAATCTAAATTTTTTAGAAGTTTCCAGGTAACTTTTTATAAGCAGGCAAGTGTGGGAAATGCTGGATTAACCATCCTGTAAGTACTTTGCAAGCCTGTAATTTGCATGCCTGGCACTGTGTTAGGTTCTGTCAGATAGACTCAGAGTGTAAGAAAAAACCTTAAAAGCTCCTTTCTTCCCCTTACTCAACGTAATGGAGAATGCAACAAGTGTTTATTGCACATCTATTCTACTGAAAGCCTTAGTTCCCATTTAGGTTGTTATATAATATTGAGCAGAGCTCCCTGTGCTATACAGTAGGTCCTTGTTGGTTATCCATCTTAAATATAGCAGTGTGTATGTGCCAGTCCCGAACTCCCTAACTATCCCTTCGCCCCATCTATCCCCCCGGTAACCATAAGTTCGTTCTAAGTCTGTGAGTCTGTTTCTGTTTTGTAAATAAATTCATTTGTATTATTTCTTTATCTTTGCCTTTTTAAAGCATGAAATGGGGATCCTCAGAGAAATCTCCAAATGGGCCTTGAAGTCCTATGAGCCATATGGCATTATTTTTTCCCATTGTGCTGACAAGATCAGAGGCTATTAATATTATAAATGTTTTTTTGGTCAAGGTAGGCCAAAAGTCAGTGCCCTTTTTCCTATAAAATATCTGTGGGTTTACACTGGAGATAAATGAATAATATATACAAATTCTTCCTTTGAAGTTACTTTGTTTGGGAAGCTTGTCCCCTTAATTTGCACACAGACTTGTCCCTTGTTTCCCAAATGAACCAGAAGAAACATCTAATGGAAAGTTGCTATGAGCCTTATAGGATTAAGCCATGGGGGAGGTTATTAACAGGGTTCATTGTGGGCAGCAATCTTTGCCCCAGGAATGGTTATTAGAAAAGATCAGGACATGCCCCCGGCTTGTGGGAAGAATTCCCCATCGTTCCAGTGATGTGATGGTTGGAGATAAAACCCTTTTGTGTCCCTGCCATCACTTAGCTACACCCGCTCTGGAGTCCAGATCAGTTCAGAGTCGCCAAAAATTTGACCTTTGTTAGAGAGCTGAAAACTGTACATCATATCTAAAGAGTGAAATTTCCATCATAGTATAATTAAAAGAATCAAAGCCACTCTAGCCCGGAAAGGGGAGACATCCTTAATTTCGGCAGCCCTAAAACAGTCATCTCCACTCATTGGAAGCTTTCACATCACTGGCCCATGTGATTCCCCCCAGGATCCTGAAGCAGAACAGTGGGCAGGACTGCAATGTGTTCTGGTGACCTGAGGAGCCTGAGGAAGAAAAGGGAACACGGGCTTCAGTCCTGGCTCTGTCACCAGGGGCGTCAAGGAAAATAATCTCAGTGGGGTCTGTAAGCCATAGGGCTACTCTATCTCACTCACAGCATTAGAGGAAGGGCAAAGTAAGAAAGCATATCCAAAATCATTTGAAAAGGAATAGTGTCCTTTGATGTTTTCTCAAAGGGGGAAAGAAGAAGATTTTGCTGATAATATTTGGGAGGTAAGGGAGGGTGGAACTAGCTGCAGAATAGGGGAAGTTTTGTGCCCAGAGGGAAATACAGATAGACTCAAAGAAAGGGCAGGCCTGGCTAAATGTGACATGCGGCCATCTACAATGCCTTCCCATGGTCCCTGCCTTCTGGTCTTCATGCCCTTGATTTTTGACTGGATGGTGACTTGCTTCTAATGACAAAAGATGGCCAAAGTGATGGGACGTGACTTCTGCGATGAGGCTATAAAACACTGTGACTTCCATCTTGCCGGCACTTTCTCACCCTACCTGCTCAGGCTGATGAAGCCAGCTGCCCTTCGGAGAGGCTCACGTAGCAAGAACTGGGGTGGCCTCTGGCCAACAGCTCAGGAGGAGCTGAGGCCTGGAGTCCAACAGCTCGTAAGAAACTGAAGCCTGCCTACCACTGTTGAGTGAGCTTGGAAGCAGATCCTGCCCAGTTGAGCCTGGAGATTACTCCACCCCCCAGGAGAGACGTTGATGGCAGAGACAGGAGTCTCTTGTGAGAGACTGGGGGCAGAGGCACCCAGATCAGCCATGCCCAGATTCCTGACCCACAGAAATGGTAAGATAATAAGTGAGTACTGTATTAAGCTGCTAAAACGTGGGATAATTTTTTACACGATAGGTAAGTAATTTACCAGTTAACCTAGGATTACCTGGAATGGTTCTGGAGGAAAAGAAACAAAAGGTCTGACATAATGAACCTGCGAAGTTGTTAAACATGTGACCCTGACATGGAAGAAAAGGGAAAAGAAATGCTCCAGGGAGAACCGGGGCAGAGAGGAGAGAGAGAGGGAAAGGTAGAAATAAACGAAGAGCAACCAAATGAGAGAAGCAGAGGCTATTGATTCAGCGCCTGCTGTAGCAGGGAGTCAGCCAGCGTCACTTGTGTTTGGCAGAGACTCAAGGGCAGGCAGGGCATGGGGAGAGCTTCATAGACGAGAAAAGGGAAGGCTCCACCTGGGCCCTGATTGGAGGCTACTGGCCTGCGGAAGCTGGGGGCAGGCCGACTAGGAGAGGGGCTCCTATGTGATCGGTTGGGGGGCATGTTTGGCTTTCTCTGATTGGCCCCAAGTTGGAAGTGAGGATGAAAATTAGGGAAGCTGGCAGTTATTAAGCAAGTCCCGGCCATTTTTGCCCAATTGCTAGAAGGGTTATTGTTTAGCTTCCTGGACTGTTGCTAGAGATAGTAGTCTGACTTTCTACAAGTCTGACTTAGAGCTGGCTGGCCTCTGGGGCTGCTTAGCCTGGATAATGGGCTGGTCGCTGCAGATTGTGGCTCAGGGCTCTATTTTCATATATGGTCTAGCCATTGTCCATTTGTATATTCAATCTCTCGGAAGGAAGAGTAGTTATGAAGAAATGGGGTGCTTGAACTAAATTGAGGGGATTCCAGAAATGGACTTCAGATATCCCTAGTCACAGAAGGGAAAAGTATCATGGGCATCCTGCTGCTTTTTCACAGACTTATAGATAAATCCATGATGAACAACACAGAGAAAGGTTCGTCCATAACATGCTTCAGAAATGTGGACCCATGACAAGTCACTGGTCCAGTTCAAGTTCCTTGTGACCATGTTTAAGCCACACCTGTTTTTCCTTTCATTACCTGGATCTGAAAGCAGGTTTGCAAAGCCATTTCTACGATACGATTTATAGCCTTTTATATAGTTTGCTTTGCTCTCTGTCACGCTTCCCTCCATAGAGCCAGCATTAAAGTAGACTCTTACATTCCAGGGTTTTTTTTAGAACCAGTCCCCCCGGAGAGTCTTTACCTCCATGATCCTAAGTTACAGCGTAGCTTTCTCTGCTGAACTCCTTTTAATAAAATCTTTTTTCACAGTCAGACTTCGGAGACGGTTTTTTTTTTTTTTTCTTTTCTTCTTTCCGCTTTGCCTTTTTACCTGCTGTTTAACCAGAAAATTACCCTCCACATAGGAAGGTAAATGCTCTCTTCTCCTGTTGTTAGAATAAAAAATTATCTTGTAACTTTTCACTGTCGGGCAAAACTACATCCAATCAACACTCCCTCTTAGCAAGCAGTGACTTTCAGAAGGGGAACCGGGGTCTGGATAATAACAGCAGGGCTTGTAATCTTCCCTGTGCTAATGAGGGTCACCTCCTACCTGACTTGCAGGCCTTCTGCAGAAGTTAAAGCTTCCCCTGCTCTAATTAGCGATGGCCGATAGACGGGGGAGCCTGCACCTTTAAAGGTATCCATCCTAGCAATTTGAACAATGCAGAGAACAATTATCTGCAGGCCCAATGGCAAAGATGGTTAATTAAAGTAGTGATGATGTTGATAAGAAGAATGACAAACAGGGGTCCCTCATTAATGAGCGAGGTCGCATTCTCCGCTCCCTCCTCCCCTTGCTCATCAGGAAATAGCAGAGTGGAGCCCCCAGGAGACTCGTGCTCAATTAGGCCCTGCAGGCAGGGGAAGCTGCCAAAGGCCCTGTGAAGAGAAAATTGAACCACCTAATTTGGGAGAGAAGGAGGGAGGGCACGGGCTTTAATGGAATATGCCACTGGCACTTCCAGGCTCACAGCTGCTGGGACTGCCACTTGAAATAGTTCCCGAAAAGGCAGACGCGTGGCAGGAGGGAGAGACAGGGGTTTTGAAGTCACACAGGCCTGAGTTGGACTCCTGGTTCTAGGGATGTTTCTCCATCACTCAAAGCCTGTTTTCCCCGTCGAGTGTTGTATGAGATTATGTGTGTATGTGTGGGAGAGAGGCGGGGAAAGGGTGCAGAGCACCCAGATCACACAGGTGAAAACTGGCAGCCTCCCTTCCCACCTTCCCATGGCCCAACACACCTGCCCCGACGGACCTCATCCCTCTCTGCCATCTCTTTTGCCCCTCACGGTTGATAGGACCTGTTTACCGTGGGCTACACTTTGCCCCATTCAGTGTTACCTGGAAGGTTGTCCTAAAGACCTTTCTCGGGCATTATGTGTTATTCCTTCTAGAAGTCAGCCTTCTAAGAACAGGCCCTGTTCCTTCTCTGTCTTTGTCATCTTCCCACCATCAGTGCTCAGCAGACCCCAGAGGTGGCATACGAGTTGGACATCTCCCCCTCCCCACACTGCCCCTAACAAGGGTGGGTCCTTGGAGGGACTCAGGGAGCTAAAGAACCCGAAATCTCGCTCTTTCAGGTTGAGGGAAACCCTCCCTGGTGCTAACAGCTACATTTGTAGAGCAGAATCGTCTTGCTATATCGATTTTGTTCTTTCCAATGACCCTGTGAAATTGATGGGCTGGGCAGAGATTCCCAAAGTTTAATTGACTTGGCAAAAATCTAACTTTTAGGGAGAAGCAGAACTAAAAGCCAGATATTCTGAGGAAAAGCTGGAATATACTTTCCATTCTTCAGGAAATAACCGACATTGATCGGACTCTGTATCACACAGGATAGGTTAGGAAAATCTCAGTGGCCTTAGACAACCCAGGTTTATTTCTCTCCCAGGGTACATGTCCATCCCAGATTGCTTGGGGTCCTCCTCGCTCCGTCACCCCCTGTAATCGTCCGCACTCTGAGAGCCAGGCTGACGGAGCAGGCACTCCTCGGAGCATTGCTGATGGCGGGGCAGAGGGAAAGTCAGGAGGGCTTAAGCACGTGCTTGTTCCTACAGCATCAGCCTGGGAGGTGACACCCTTCACTGCACTCAGTCTCAGTGACCAGGCCTGAGTTCAGCAGGGCAGGAACTGCTGCTGAGTGAGGGCTGGACACTTCTGAGCGGTAACACAGTCTCCCATCCACCCCACTGTGCTTTGTCTCAACTCCTGAGGGCTGTTGGAATGAGGGGTGGCTGGGGGGATCTACTCACCCGGGATAGTCACTGGATTCTAGATGGAGGAGTGTGGACCCCTCTTCCTGCCCTTTTTTGGAAGCAGAGACCCGGGAAAGATATCTACAATAGTGTTTACTTTGGAGGAGATCATTTAGAAGGTAATGCTTAAGCTTGACCATCAGTAACATGTTTAAATCCTGGACCAAAAGTTAATATCTTAGCAATTGCAGAAGGAGAGGCTGTATGCCCTGTGTACCCACCTCGGGCCTCTCACCACAGGGAATCAAACAGGTGTGAGAGTGGTTCAAAGCCTCAGGCAAAGGTTTACGGTTTTCTCTAAAATGTCCCACATTTTTGCTTGTTTGCTGAAAAGAAAGAGAACAAAGTAACTTGCTAGTGACAAAGGCCACACTTCCCCCCTAAGAACAGTAGAAATAGCCTTTCCGAGATGTTCAGTATTGCCACACAGAACATGGCCAGGGGCCTCAAGCAAAGGACCCAGAGACTGGGCTCTCCGGGGCTGGAGCTCTCCCAGGACAGGCCACACAGCCTCTCCACTTGTATTTGCAGAGCACAGTTCGTCTTCATCCTATAAAAATGGCTTGTCTGCAAAATAACAAAAAATAAGAACCCACAGATTCTCCTTCTGGTTCATGCAGCCTGTTCTGTATGGATAAACATCAAATACATTTCCTTACTGACTGAGACTTCCTTTTTCACCTACTTCCGGGAGGGTTTGTGGCAGGGTCATCTTTAAACTTTGTGTGAGATAGGACAGCCAGAACTGAAACCAGAGCAGAGACTGCGGGGTGGGAGCAGAGCAAGTAGAGGTTTCCACATCCCAGAATAGCTAGCGACCTGTCAAGCACTGACTTGCCTCCGTAAGTTCTGGGCGCCGAGGCACCAAAGGACCACATCGGCCTCCTCGGAAGGGTCGTGCCTCTGACAGCCCAGGTGATTATGCAGGTGAAGTGCCACTTTGAGCGCTGTCCTCTCCTGCTTTGTTGCACGTGACTACCGGTCCCCTGTCTGGAGGCCTAGGCAAGGCTGGTTTATGACTAGGGTAGGTGTGCCGTGAAATCTTAGTGCCAGCCTACCCACCAGCAGTGTCCACAGCGCCCTCTCCACTCTGGCCCTGCCTTCCCTCCCAGCTACCTTTCTCAGGAAGAAAAAGAGTCTGATCCATCTCTGTGTTCGGATGTTGGCTGAGAAGACCTTAAGATATGACTTGATCCAGGGATTTTTGTTCCATTACATTTCTCTAAAATCAATTTATTGACTAGCTATCAGAGCCAGGAAGTACAGAGATGAAGAGGACAGAGGGTCTGAGCATGAAAACCCTCGGGCCCAGGCCACCAGGGCTCCCAGGCTTAGAGGGCCCACTCTGTTCCTCCTCCAGCCCTGCCCCTCCCTGGGGGGAAGGATTCTGCAGGCCCAGGAGGGATGTGCCAGCTGAAGCTCGTGAACTTCCGTCCTTCTACTCCATGTTCCGGGGACCCAGCACCCCAGATTCCTTGCCCAAACAACCCGCAACAGCACCCGGGGCCTGTGCAAGCCCCTCCCCAAAGTCCCACCGGGTCTGGTAGGAGTTCATCCAAGGGGTGAACGTTGGGGGAGAGATGGCCACGGCTTGGACTTTCGGCCTGAGCTGTCCACAGGCTTGAGACCATCTCCCTCTCAGTGTGGGACGGAACAAGGGGTGGGAGGTGGAGTGGGCTGGTCAGCAGGGCAGGGCCTCTATCAGAATGCTTGTCTTGGTCCTGAAAACGCGGGGACGGTCTCGTGATTGGGCAATCTGGGAGGCGACGGTAGAGCAAAGGTTAGATGCCAGCAGATCCCAAATCTAGAATGGGTTTCTTTCTGCCAGCAAGGGGTTAATCCACGACTGTTACCTATTTCTGATTGTTTACGGGAAGATTTGATCATGAACGGCCAGTGAAAGTGTTCAAGAGTCTGATTCTTCTTGTCTATCTAAATTACTATCTCAGGAGGTAAAGCAAACCAATTTACCTTGAGGCTTTCATCAAAGAAATCCGTAGACAGTCCAGGAACCACATGCTAACAAGATAGTGAGTCCTAAAGCAAGAAAACGAACTAAAAAGCCAACCTCAAACTAAAAGATATTGCTTCATGATAAACTCCCACTTGTCCAGGCTAAAGAATCCAAGGATAGCAGTATCAGGGAAAATACAAATATTCTGGTTAACTGAATGTTAAGTTAAAATTATCTGTCCTCACAGAATTAACTAGGACAACATTAAAATTATACATAATACATCCCTCTTTTTGTCACTGAGTCAGTAATTTTGACAGATTGCCTTCCCCACCTCCCACCATACCACCAACTTTCTTTTCTTTTTTCCCTTTTTTTGAAAATTGCCAATATGTATTTAGGGTCTCTCCTCCAAAGATTGGCTAGGAAGTAGAAGTAGAACAAGAGGGTCCCAGTTGTCCCGTCCTTGTTATGACCAAAGACAGACCCACAAGAACTTTTCCTTCGGGACAATCAGCAATGTCCCTACAGTCATGGCCTCCTGTATAAAGTTTATGGCTTGACTGCTGTGGTGATGCCTCAATATTAGATAGGACTCGTCTCAACTGTTGTCATCAGAGAGAGTGGCACTCACCAGAGAATTCCCTTTAATTAGAGAATTCAGTCTTCTCCACTCTCCCTTCTGCACTGGGGGAAGAACAATAGTTGCCTACTTAGCCCAAATGATCATCTTGCTATATGAGGTCCTCCGCCTAAAGAATGTCCAAATCCCTGTTGTCATTTAATTGCTTCCTTTATTTTCTTGGTTAACTCCATCCTTAGCCACATGATAATCCCCTTAGGCATTTTTCCCCCAGACCATTTGCGAGGTTTCTCCAGGAATCTACATGACTGTAGAATATAGGACAGATTTGATAGAGAGCAAGATGACAGCAAAGAGTGTATGTGGTGGGGATGATGGACTCTAAATGCCCTGCTACAGAGCATGTACTTTGATCTTAAGGTCAACAGATCACTATTCACAAGATTGAATGAGTAAGGGACATGACCAGGTGTTTGAAAAGGCAGAGTCAGGCCGAGAGGGAAGGTTTTAGAGGTGGGGGGAGAATTCTTGCATGTAGAACTTGGGCTTTGTGTTGAAGTAAAGCTGACTTCAAATCCTACTTCCAGGGACTTCCCTGGTGGTGCAGTGGTTAAGAATCCACCTGCCAAAGCAGGGGACACGGGTTCGAGCCCTGGTCCAGGAAGATGCCACATGTCGTGGAGCAACTAAGCCCATGCGCCACAACTGAGCCTGCGCATCACAACTACTGAAGCTCACACGCCTAGAGCCCGTGCTCTGCAACAAGAGAAGACACCACGATGAGAAGCCCGTGCACTGCACCCCTGCTCGCTGCAACTAGAGAAAGCCCGCGCACAGCAATGAAGACCCAATGCAGCCAAAATAAATAAATAAATTTATTTTAAAAACTCCTATTTCCAATATTTATCAACTACGTATCCATTAGGTACTTGTTATTCACTTTCTCTGATCCTCTATTTCGTAACTGGAAAAAGTCATAATGCCTCGCCGTATTGCTGTGAAGATTAAATAGGTATAAGGAGCTCCTACCGGCAAACAGGATGAGACAGGAGGCAGGTCTAAACCAGGGCAGTGCTGGTGGGCATGGAGAGGAGGAGATGGGCTTTGGAGACAGCATCACCGGGATGGGTAAGAGGACTCGAGGGTGGCTAGGTGTTCCATCTTGAGTGACCTGATAAATTGTACACCTCATGGCTGAGTGGGGGTTAAGGAAGGACAAAAGAAGAACAGATTTTTTTTCAGATGGAAAAAGGGCAGATAATGAGTTTCATTTTGGATAGTTAAATTGAGAGAGTGAGTAGAAGACATTTAGGTGCAGGTGGTGATTAGTTCACTAAAAACAGGGATATCTAGAGAGCACTGTCTATTCGGGACTCATCAGAATGTAGGTCCTTATGGTCACTATGGAATTTGCTTGGCTGGCCCAAGAGAACAAGTTGGATTCATTCTCTCACTGATTCTTTCACCTACTAATTCCTCAAACATACGCTGAGCATCTCTTATAAGCCATGCTCCGTGATGTTAAACAATGGTGAACAGGCAGAAGTTGTCCCTGACCCTCAGAAACTTATCCTATCCTAGGGTAGAGGATCTGAGATGGCCACAGACGCCCCAGCCCTTCAATCATGGGTGGCCAGGACCCCAAGCCTGTGTGTGGACTGGGCCAGGATGCTGAGTGGGGCACAGAGTGGAGTATCGCTGTGTGTGATTGTGAGTCATGGCACAAGGAGGAGGGAAGACAGTCTTGGCAAGAGTGTCTGAGAACAGAGCAAATTGCGGATCTGGAATAAACTAGGTACAACACAGGACCAGAAAGGTGGAATGTGCAGGTTGAGATGGTTGAGGGTGAAGAGATTCCCTGATGTATTTCCGGTGAGGGGAGGCAACGGTCTTTTCCGGGGAATCCATCACTTAGCTATAGGTGCTAAAGTGATTGCTGAAAACAATTGGAAATTAGTATTTTGGATCAGAAGGACCTTATTCTTTTAAGTACCTAGCATTGTGCCTGGTAGAACATGCTTAGCGAATGTTTTATAGAATGGGAAGAAAAAGGAATAATAAAATGAAAGAGAGGAAGGAAACATTGGAAAGAGTTAAATTATGAGCTATAGAGTTAGAAGGTAATAAAGATATTGTAGAATCTCTACTGACACTATACCGAGTCATAGAAATTATTACGGGGGTAAAAACTTGATAATCTGAGTTTGGGGACTGCTGAAAATTAATGAAACCATACTCCAATGACTGAGTAAAACTGGTCATTAGTAACTCTGTGATGGGCAACATCAGAATACTACGGGTTAATTGTGTACCTTTTCTAAATTTCAGAATCTCACCTAGGGGTGGCTTTGTCTCCTAGAGAGCAAAGAAAATGACATTAGCAGAAGATCATGACTCTTCAGCGGTGACTGAGCTAATACATCGTCCTCAGTGGCTTCCACCTTCACGTGGGGAGTAGTGAGGCGGTGGCTGGGGGGTTACTGGCTGTGACCTGCAGCTGCACGTGTGAACGCAAACCTTCAGCAGTGGCTTCTTAGAACAGTCATACATATGCTTCTGCTTAAGACTTAACTGGCAGGCTTCCTGGCAGAGCCTCTGGGAGTGATGCCCGGATTTGCAAGAACTTAATGACTTGTCATTTAACACCTGAAGGTACAGAGACAAGAGGGGAGGGTATTTGTACATGCCTGTGCCCCCAGAGAGAGTGAGCACCATGGATTTGTGAAGGCACTGTCTTGCCTTTCCAGAAAAGAATTCTTTATGCTATGTTTATTCAATAACTGTTAGTTTGATATTAACATTCAGTGTTCTTACTCAGAAATATTTAAAAATTCTATTCTTCAATTTCAAAACTCCTGCTATGTACTAGAGAAGATCATTTTCTTCCCTCTCCCCTCTTTTGTGTATATTATGATGGGTTTGGTTAGTCATAAATTAAACTTGAAAACAATTGTAATTCTAGAGTTCTGACAAAATTTTCACTCCTTTAATTTTTTTTTCTCATTGAACAAACATATTATTCACAGGAACAGATGACATACTGAAAGCTAGATGTCCCCATGGCTTTCAAACACCAATATGGGAGGTCCCGATTTCCTCTTCATCGTCATATCCTCTTTTTCCACATGCAACAGCTATTTGAATAATTTAAATGATCAGATATGCAAGCATCACCCAGAAGTGTGAGGACTTTGAGTTTGAAATAGCTCAGTATTTCCAGACTAGGACAAGAATAACAGTGTGCCTAATTTACATTTTCTTATCTCTTTTTGATATAGTTATAAT
Organism: Eschrichtius robustus; assembly: GCF_028021215.1. Classification (NCBI taxonomy): domain Eukaryota; kingdom Metazoa; phylum Chordata; class Mammalia; order Artiodactyla; family Eschrichtiidae; genus Eschrichtius; species Eschrichtius robustus. The sequence goes on along the minus strand of NC_090841.1, from coordinate 68,519,442 downwards.
GGTAACTGTAGTAATGGTTTAACAGCAGAAACGACAATGTAAATCTCAAGCCCCAGATTACCTCTAATCCAGGGTTCTCACTTCAGGTAATGAAAGCCAACAAATGGAAGTAGGAAGAGGGAAGCATTTAAATGTAAACGTCTTCAAATCACACAAAGGAAAGTCAAATAAATATGGTTGGATTCTTAGTATTGGTTCCAAGGAAATCATAGCTTATCAGGACAATAGAACATAAAACAGAAAAGAAGCATAAGTAGTAGAAAGCATAAAACGAGAATATCAGAGGATAGCAATCTAAAAGTCATAACAATTCTCAAACTAAAAGACAAAGGCTCAGACCATGTGAAGAAAAATGAAGCTACATGTTAACTGCAAATTACAAAAATTTGAAAATAATGTTAAAATGAAAGGAAAATTTAAAACAAAAAGTATTACATGATACAAAGGGGTCATTTTATATTGGAAATGGTAGCCCCATCAATAAAAATATGGAAGTCGTAAACACTAAATAACAAGTCACAAAAATATATAAACTAAAAACTTATGAAAGGATATAAGCACAGTTATAGTGGGAGATTTTAGCAGGCACTCTGTCTTTGATAAATTAAATATTTATATATATGTGTATATACACATATATCATAATTTAAATGATTATATACAAGGATATATATGCAATATATAGTTACAGTATACCTTACATATATTTTTATATTATATAGAGAGATATTTGTATAGCTATATAATTTCATAATGCAGTACATATTCTTTTCAGGTATTTTTACAAAAATTGTGTACATACAAAGCCCCCAAAGAACCTCAGTACAGTTCAGAAAGTAGAAATTGTGCAGGCAGAATTACCTGACCACATGTTGATTAAAAATAACAGGAATAGAACCAGTACCCACCTCTTTGCCCTGGAAGTGTGCTTGTGGGCTGTTTCTCCAGGGCATCCATCCTTTCTTTCCTCCAGAACTGTTCGCAGGCCTTCAGATTTGGGTCTTGGACTGGAACTACACCACCAGCTTTCCTGGGACTCCAGCTTGCAGAGGGACTTCTCAGCCTCCAAAATCGACCGCGTGGTTGACAGAGTCTTAGTGCTCCAGCTGGGTGTCAGGCGTGAGCCTCTGAGGTGGGAGAGCCAAGATCAGGACATTAGACCACCAGAGACCTCCCAGCCCCACATAATATCAATTGGTGAGAGCTCTCCCAGAGATCTCTGTCTCAACGCTAAGACCCAGCTCTGCTCAACCACCAACAAGCTCCAGTGCTTGACACCCCATGCCAAACAATGAGCAAGACAGGAACACAACCCCATCCATTAGTAGAGAGGCTGCCTAAAATCATACAAAGTTCACAGAAACCCCAAAACACACCACCGGATGTGGTCCTGCCCATCAGAAAGACAAGATCCAGCCTCATCCACCAGAACACAGGCACCAGTCCCTTCCACCAGGAAGCTTACACAACCCACTGAACCAACCTTATCCAATGAGGGCAGACACAAAAAACAACAGGAAGTATGAACATGCAGCCTGTGGAAAGGAGACCCCAAACACAGTAAGTTAAACAAAATGAGAAGACAGAGAAATATGCAGCAGATGAAGGAGCAAGGTAAAAACCCATCAGACCAAACAAATGAACAGGAAATAGGCAATCTACCTGAAAAAGAATTCAGAGTAATGATAGTATAGATGACCCAAAATCTCAGAAATAGAATGCAGAAAATACAAGAAACGTTTAACAAGGACCTAAAAGAACTAAAGAGCAAACAAACAATGATGAACAACACAAAATATGAAATTAAAAATTCTCTAGAAGGAATCAATAGCAGAATAACTGAGGCAGAAGAACAGATAAGTGACCTGGAACATAAAATAGTGGAAATAACTACCACAGAGCAGAATAAAGAAAAAAGAATGAAAAGAATTGAGGACAGGTTCAGAGACCTCTGGGACAACGTTAAGTGTACCAACATTTGAATTATAGGGGTCCCAGAAGAAGAAGAGAAGAAGAAAGGGACTGAGAAAATATTTGAAGGGATTATAGTTGAAAACTTCCCTAATATGGGAAAGGAAATGGTCAGTCAAGTCCAAGAAGTGCAGAGAGTCGCATACAGGATAAATCCAAAGAGAAACATGCCAAGACACATATTAATCAAACTATCAAAAATTAAATACAAAGAAAAAAATGCAGCAAGGGAAAAGCAACAAATAACATACAAGGAAATCCCCATAAAGTTAACAGCTGATCTTTCAGCAGAAACTCTGCAAGACAGAAGGGAGTGGCAGGACATACTTAAAATGATGAAAGGGAAAAACCTACAAACAAGATTACTCTACCCAGCAAGGATCTCATTCAGATGTGATGGAGAAATTAAAACCTTTACAGACAAGCAAAACCGAAGAGAATTCAGCACCACCAAACCAGCTTTACAACAAATGCTAAAGGAACTTCTCTAGGCAGGAAACACAAGAGAAGGAAAAGACCTACAAAAACAAACCCCAAACAATTAACAAAATGGTAATAAGAACATACATATTGATAATTACCTAAAATGTAAATGGATTAAATGCTCCTACCAAAAGACATAGACTGGCTGAATGGATACAAAAACATGACCCATATATATGCTGTCTACAAGAGACCCACTTCAGACCTAGGGACACATACAGACTAACAGTGAGGGGATGGAAAAAGATATTCCATGCAAATGGAAATCAAAAGGAAGCTGGAGTAGCAATTCTCATATCAGACAAAATAGACTTTAAAATAAAGACTATTACAAGAGACAAAGAAGGATACTACATAATGATCAAGGGATCAATCCAAGGAGGAGATATAACAATTGTAAATATTTATGCACCCAACATAAGAGCACCTCAATTCACAGGGCAAATGCTAACAACCATAAAAGGGGAAATCGACAGTAACACAATCATAGTAGGGGACTTTAACACCCCACTTTCACCGATGGACATATCATCCACAATGAAAATAAATAAGGAAACACAAGCTTTAAATGATACTTTAAACAAGATGGACTTAATTGATACTTATAGGACATTCCACCCAAAAACAACAGAATACACATTTTCCTCAAGTGCTCATGGGACATTCTCCAGGATAGATCATATCCTGGGTCACAAATCAAGCCTTGGGAAATTTAAGAAAATTGAAATCATATCAAGTATCTTTTCCAACCACAACGCTATGAGGCTAGATATCAATTACAGGAAAAAAACTTTAAAAAATACAAACACAGGGAGGCTAAACAATACACTACTAAATAACCAAGAGATCACTGAAGAAATCAAAGAGGAAATCAAAAAATACCTAGAAACAAATGACAGTGAAACACGACAACCCAAAACCAATGGGATGCAACAAAAGCAGTTCTAAGAGGGAAGTTTATAGCAATACAGCCCTACCTCAAGAAACAAGAAAAATCTCAACTAAACAACCTAACCTTACACCTAAAGCAATTAGAGAAAGAAGAATTAAAGAAACCCCAAAGTTAGCAGAAGGAAAGACATCATAATGATCAGAACAGAAATAAATGAAAAAGAAATGAAGGAAACGATAGCAAAGATCAATAAAACTAAAAGCTGGTTCTCTGAGAAGATAAACAAAATTGATAAACCATTAGCCAGACTCATCAAGAAAAAGAGGGAGAAGACTCAAATCAACAGAAAGAGAAATGAAAAAGAAGGAGTGACAACTGACACTGCAGAAATACAAAGGATCATGAGAGATTACTACAAGCAACTCTATGCCAATAAAATGGACAACGTGGAAGAAATGGACAAATTCTTAGAAAAGCACAACCTTCCGAGACTGAACCAGGAAGAAATAGAAAATATAAACAGACAACTCACAAGCACTGAAATTAAAACTGTGATTAAAAATCTTCCAACAAACGAAAGCCCAGGACCAGATGGCTTAACAGGCAAATTCTATCAAACATTTAGAGAAGAGCTAACACCTATCCTTCTCAAACTCTTCCAAAATATAGCAGAGGGAGGAACACTCCCAAACTCATTCTACGAGGCCACCATCACCCTCATTCCGAAACCAGACAAAGATGTCACAAAAAGCAAACTACAGGCCAATATCACTGATGAACATAGATACAAAAATCCTCAGCAAAATACTAGCAAACAGAATCCAACGGCACATTAAAAGGATCATACACCCTGCTCAAGTGGGGTTTATCCCAGGAACGCAAGGATTCTTCAATATACACAAATCAATCAATGTGATACACCATATTAACAAACTGAAGGATAAAAACCACATGATAATCTCAATAGATGCAGAAAAATCTTTGAACAAAATTCACACCATTTATGATAAAAATCCTCCAGAAAGTAGGCATAGAGGGAACTTGCCTCAACATAATAAAGGCCATATTTGACCAACCAACAGCCAGCATCATTCTCAGTGGTGAAAACCTGAAACCGTTTCCACTAAGATCAGGAACAAGACCAAGTTGCCCACTCTCACCACTATTATTCAACATAGTTTAGGAAGTTTTAGCCACAGCAATCAGAGTAGGAAAAGAAATAAAAGGAATCCAGATTGGAAAAGAAGAAGTAAAACTCCACTGTTTGCAGATGACTTGATACTATACATAGAGAATCCTAAGGATGCTACCAGAAAACTAAATAGAGCTAATCAATGAATTTGGTAAAGTAGCAGGGTACAAAATTAATGTACAGAAATCTCTTACATTCCTATACACTAATGATGAAAAATCTGAAAGAGAAATTAAGGAAACACTCCCATTTACCACTGCAACAAAAAGAATAATATACCTAGGAATAAACCTACTTAAGGAGACAAAAGAACTGTATGCAGAAAACTATAATACCCTGATGAAAGAAATTAAAGATGATACAAACAGATGGAGAGATATACCATGTTCTTGGATTGGAAGAATCAGCATTGTGAAAATGACTCTACTACCCATAGCAATCTACAGATTCAATGCAATCCCTATGAAACTACCAATGGCATTTTTCACAGAACTAGAACAAAAAATTTCACAATTTGTATGGAAACACAAAAGACCCCACATAGCCAAAGCAACGTTGGGAAAGAAAAACGTAGCTGGAGGAATCAGGCTCCCTGACTTCAGACTATACTGCAAAGCTACAGTAATCAAGACAGTGTGATACTGGTACAAAAACAGAAATATAGATCAATGGAACAGGATAGAAAGCCCAGAGGTAAACCCACACACATATGGTCACCTTATCTTTGATAAAGGAGGCAAGAATATACAATGGAGAAAAGACAGCCTCCTCAATAAATGGTGCTAGGAAAACTGGACAGCTACATGTAAAAGAATGAAATTAGAACACTCCGTAACACCATACAGAAAAATAAACTCAAAATGGATTAAAGACCTAAATGTAAGGCCAGACACTATAAATCTCTTAGAGGAAAACATAGGCAGAACACTCTATGACATAAATCACAGCAAGATTCTTTTTGACACACCTCCTATAGAAATGGAAATAAAAGCAAAAATAAACAAATGAGACCTAATGAAACGTAAAAGCTTTTGTACAGCAAAGGAAACCATAAACAAGAAGAAAAGACAGCTCTCAGAATGGGAGAAAATATTTGCAAATGAAGCATGTGACAAAGGATTAATCTCCAAAATTTACAAGCAGCTCATGCAGCTCAATATCAAAAAAACAAACAACCCAATCCAAAAATGGGCAGGAGACTTAAATTGACATTTCTCCAAAGAAGATATACAGATTGCCAACAAACACATGAAAGGATGCTCAACATCACTAATCATTAGAGAAATGCAAATCAAAACTACAGTGAGGTATAACCTCACACCAGTCAGAATGGCCATCATCAAAAAATCTACAAACAATAAATGCTGGAGAGGGTGTGGAGAAAAGGGAACCCCCTGGCACTGTTGGTGGGAATGTAAATTGATACAGCCACTATGGAGAACAGTATGCAGGTTCCTTAAAAGACTAAAAATAGAACTACCATATGACCCAGCAATCCCACTACTGGGCATATACCCTGAGCAAACCATAATTCAAAAAGAGTCATGTACCACAATGTTCATTGCAGCTCTATTTACAATAGCCAGGACATGGAAGCAACCTGTCCATTGACAGATGAATGGATAAAGAAAATGTGGCACATATATACAACGGAATATTACTCAGCCATAAAAAGAAACGAAATTGAGTTATTTGTAGTGAGGTGGATGGACCGAGAGTCTATCATACAGAGTGAAGTAAGTCAGAAAGAGAAAAACAAATACCGTATGCTAACACATATATATATTGAATCTAAAAAAAAAAAAAAAGAAGGTCATGAAGAACCTAGGGTCAAGACGGGAATAAAGACGCAGACCTACTAGAGAATGGACTTGAGGATACGGGGAGGGGGAAGGGTAAGCTGGGACAAAGTGAGAGAGTGGCATGGACATATATACACTACCAAACGTAAGATAGGTACCTAGTGGGAATCAGCCGCATAGCACAGGGAGATCAGCTCGGTGCTTTGTGACCACCTAGAGGGGTGGGATAGGGAGGGTGGGAGGGAGGGAGATGCAAGAGGGGAGAGATATGGGGATATATGTATATGTATAACTGATTCACTTTGTTATAAAGCAGAAACTAACACACCATTGTAAAGCAAGTGTACTCCAATGAAGATGTTTAAAAAAAAAATACAGAAAATTAAGGTGAAAAATTCAAGCATAAATATAAGATTAATAGCTGTAAACAAAAATTAAAAAGTGGAAAGGTAAAATAAGATATATAAAATACATGTGTAAGTCGGAAAATAAAAATATTATTGAAGGGAATGAATACAAACAGGTTTTGGAAGAGATAAGCAAACAGAGGGAAGAGTCCCTCAGAATAGAAAACGAGTGAAAGTTAATTGTGAAAATCTGGAGGCTCAAAATAGAAAATGTGATGAAGGGCCGAATAATGGAGAAGCAATAGAAGCACAGACTCAAAGGAGATTTCAACATTTAAAAGCAGACTCGTTTCTAGAAGCCTGACGGACTGAGCCAGCACAGATTCCTCTTACATCTACAAAGAAGGAGAAACGTTGGACAAAATATGCCAAAATAACCTTCCAAAACATAGCTGAGCTTAAAAGATAGGAAGGGAAGTCTGCAGGTGGTAGAACAAAGAAGAAACACAGCAGAAGCCTGTGGAGGCTAAAACTCGGGGGTCCGTGGCAAGTCTAGGGCCCCACAGAGCAGAGTCCATGGTAAGATGTGTGTCAAAAGCTGACTGGGGTCACACCTGTGGGGAGAAAGGGCCACAGGATGCGTTGGAAGCAGCCCGTGAACTGAGATGCTTTGCAGTGCTGTCCTCAGCTGAGCCTACAGGGCGCTTTGGAGCTGAGATGTCGCCAGTCAATAGACCTGACCTTTAGCTCCACAGCAGAGTCATTCTATATGACCTGTTCCCAAAAGGTGGCATGACCTTGGGGGAGGGCAGGTCCTTGAGAGACTCAGCTGGGAGCTGTCAGCCTGTAGCCAGCACCCCCAGCATCTTGGGGAATGAAAGCTTCAGCCCAGGGCCAGGAGGGTGATTTTGGAGACATGCATATAATTTTCTTTGATGCTATAGATAATTTTTATTTCTTTTATTAACCATTTGCATAGCTCCATCTATATAATTTTGACAATCTTGAATAATTTTTCTTTCCGAGTTGTTGGGAAGATACAATCAAGTGGCCCACTGTCCTCTCTCCAATGGGTGTACAATGACACTTAAATAGATGCTACGTATGTACAAATATATTCACTTCAGTGTTATTTACATTAGTGGAAAAATTGAAAATGAGCAGAATGCCCCCAAATATGGGAATGATAAAATTATATGCAGCTATTAAAATTGTGTTTTCAAAGAACGGGTACTAAGATGTTAACCTATGTATTTACATTGCACAGATTCTATGATTCTCATTTTCTAAAACATTTGTTATTTTAAATGTTACTCTAATTGCTAATGCATAAAAAATAGGAAAGAAAATAGATCGAAATAATGTCAGAGTTCGGCTCTATAATTTATGGACATTTCAATGCCTTGTATTTCCCAAATTATCTAAGATCGTATATTACTTTATAATCATAAAAAACAAGTTGTTTATAAAATAAAGAATTAATTATGCTGAATTAGACTCCATTAATTTGCAAATATATATTTGATAGGAAAAGTGATCTCTGAGAGTGAAACAGTACTATATTGAGAGCAGATTTTCAATAATATTTTTGACATTTTCTTCAATCTTATTTTCAACACTATTTTCAAGGTGAATGAGAGAAAGAAGTAAATCTTGAGTGTTCCTCAGTCCTACTCTTAACTTGTCTGAGGATTTTCTTGGAAAAGCCCCCCAAATGTCTCCGTGTGTGTGTGTGTGTGTGTGTGTGTGTGTGTGTGTGTGTGTGTGTGTGTGTGTTTAACTTCTGCTGTCTTCTGGAGCCTTTCCTAAGACGACTCCAATTGCTCTAAAGTCAAGTTCCCTTTGCGTATGATTCTCACTAGATAGAGGAAGGTGGTGGAATGACATTTTTCTAAGGCTCCAAATCTCACTAACCCACAAGCAAGGAAGGAATCCGCAGTTCCCACTTTTACAGAACAAAGAGAAAATGATAAATTGTTTCATTCAAGGGAGTTTTGAATGAACGAACTTCTCTCCTAGAAGTTAATTTTGTTTCTTTGCTTGTATTATAGGAGCTAGTCATTAAAAAAATCTGCAAACCATACACACTGAAACTGTGGAGAGACCCATATTAGATTTCATTATTGCTTGTGTTTTCTTCCTCTCTGTCTCTCTCTCTCTGCCTTTCCTCCCTTCCTCTTTTCTCCTTGCTTTTACCTTGAATTCCAAACTCCTTTCCTCTAATTCCTGTTGTTCTCTTCCATCACTCTTTCTCAAATCTTTTCCTCCTCCTCATCTCCAGGTTGTTTTCTGCATTTCACAGTGAATTTCCTTGTGCCGGGTGGGCAGTGACCAGGGAGACTCACTGAGAACCATGGTTTTAGAAGTTCATGTGTTTGAGAGCCTGTAAAATCCTTCCTGGCCTCAGAGATTTGAAATTGCTTCAATCTATATTTTCTCTGTCTTTTATGCTTTTAAAGTTTCACATCCAATATGCTTTTAAAGTTTCATATTTTTATCCAAAGCATGGATTTTGAGAATTTGACAAAGCTGATCCCCTGTATGCAATTTCCATAAATCCCTTAAAGTATTTAACCAGCTCTTCTCCTTTTGTAAAAATGTCTAACAAAATCACAGGGGAAAACAGTTGTTCTCGACATCACAACAGTTTAATACGTTAACTTGTTCATTAAATTGTGCTTCACATCAATGGGAATCCTCAGTTCTACAAACTATCATTTTTAAACAGCAATAAAGGTTGATAATCTCACAATACAATCTCTGAGTACCCAAGTTCATACATATTATGGCACAGAAACAAAAAGAAATATCTCTTAGGAGAAATCATTTACTATCTATTGGATAACTATCTTTACATCTAAAATGGGGCACCAGATAAAAGTCCAGATGCTTCTTTCCAACATTTTTCATTTTGGATATGTTAAATGAAAAATAATGCAAGCAAAACCCAGAAAGTACTTCTAGGGAGGGAGGTGGGGAAAAGGAAGGAAAAGAAAAGATGGCCACATGATAAAAAAAAAAAAAAAGACAAGTTGGTGGAAGACAAATGCGACAATGACTAAATCATACACATTCTGCTCCCTCAGACAGTTTTCCCCAGCAAGAACTGAAGCTTTTCAGCACTGACATCTGGCCCTTTGATGAATTCCCACAGTGCAACAGAACATGTAATCCACAGAGGTTCCACTTAATGTGCCAAAGGATGACAGTCACAGTCTCGTCCATAAACGACTTAGAACACAGGTTCAAGAAACATCTGTGCTTCTGTGTTCTCAGATCCATGGTTTTGTTAGGTGACCTCGAGTCCTGGCTTGGAAGTTCAGGGGCTTTTTCCTTGCAGATGTTGCTGGTGTTCATAGCGAGGCCAGTTCTCAGGAAATCTCAGCACCTCTCCCGGGTAGGTTGGTTCTGTAGCTGTGTTGTGAAGATGGGTCCATGTGCATTCTGGCTACAAAACACACAGGTCTCAGAACCCGCCCACTTGCCCAGAAGGGCTAATTCAAAGTTTTAGGGAGTTCGTTCAGATGCGTCCAGCTGAAGGTGGTGAGGGAAAGCAGGCTTATGTCCAGTAGCGATGGAGGGAGGGGGTTAGAAGAAAAGCCGGAAGTGCTTTGGAGAAAGAACCGTTGCATGCTTCCCAGAGGTGGCACTATTGGGTAGAGTCATCAGACTCAGCCGGCCCCAGTACCCACCTGCAGACTTTCAGCTGGAGCTCTGCTGACCAGTGGACGTATAGTAACTATGGAAAAGAAAAACCTTAGAGACACAGCTGGGATCAGATCACAGTACTCTGCCTAAGTCTGACCCAGCTTTCTCTTTGCTCCGACTCCAGTTCAGTCCCTAAAGCCATCCCAATGCTCTGGTCCTGTCTCACGAGCCTCATGCCTTTTCCTGCTCTTTCCAATGGCCAAAAGAATAACAGTCCACATGGCTCCAGACTGCCCTTGACCTTGAGGATAGAAACTACATTTACTTTTCTGTGTTTCCATATTCCCTGGCACTTATTTAATTCCTCATCTTTCCACCTTTGAAAGACCTGCCCCCTTTTAGAAGCCCTACTTTCCTCCACAGTTACCCCTACTCTCCCAAACCCCACCTCTGCATGATCCCATTTTACAGATGCTGCTTCTCAGCTAGAGGTCACGGATGGAGAGGAATCAGATGAAACCTCTGTGCGAAGATGTTAGCTCACGACAACTTAAAGCATTTCCTTTCCCCGGCAAATGTGCAAAGGGACTCATTGAACGCCAAATAAAATCAAGAACCAAAACAGTATGTTGCTGATAAAATTCCACGGACCTGGGGAAGAAGTAGAGAAGAAGGGAGATTTTTTTTGAGCAGGAGTTCTAGTGATCTCCCATGAAGCTTCTCTATTCAGGCTGCTACTGATTCTAAATACTTCTACACTGAGCTTCCCTAAGGAGTTGCGGGCACATTCCCTTAGGCTTCATCTTGAATAGTTTTTGGATTGGATGGGGTGGACCTCCAACTAGAGGTGTTTGAGTGGTTGTGCTTCGAGATCTCCCTGCAACACTGTCCATCTCTTGGACATTTCACTCCTAATAAGAGGGTCTCTCCCTGGAGGCAGGGGGTTGAGAGCCAACTCTACCCACCTCCTTAGCACTTTCAAGTCACTGCAGTTCCATGAGAAGGTAAGAGAAGATATAAATCAATAAAGATTTAGATTTCATATTCTTGCTATTCTCGATCCCAATACTGATGATGGGCAGCATAAAGTAGTAGAAAATATGAAGTCAAAAGACTGGGGCTCTGAGCACCTGTCTTGTTAATAAGCTAGACTCTAGGAAATCGTTCAACATCCCTGAATCTCCACGTCAAACTACTGAATGGGATTAATGAATAGAGGTCTTATTTTACATGCAAGAATGTAGTAAAGATCAAATGAGATACTAGATGTAGAAATGTTTTGAAAAGCATTAAATACTATACAAAGTTACAAATTTCAATCTTAGCCTTTGCAAAATAGGTGACGAAATAGATGACATTGAAAAGCACTTGAAATATTTTTCAGGTTCCTTTTGTGTCAGAGACTGAGAGTTTTGATCAGTATTAATTTTCACATTGTTTCTTTAATAATAGAACCCTTATATTTATCAAGGCACATCACAACCAATAATGATGACATTTCCTGGCCTTCTTTGTAGCTAGATGTATCTAATGGCTAGATTCTAGCCAATGAGATGTGACTGGAACTGATATGTACAACTTCTCTCCACTTCCCCTCGGCTGTCTTAAATAAAATTGAGATGGCAGGAACTGCAGTAGCCATGTCGGACCTTGAGTTGGAAGCTGCACATTAGTATGAAAGAGCAATGAGAGGGCCTGGGATTCTGGTAAGATCACACACCAGACCAGTTTGTCTTTTAACTGAGCAAGCAATTGCTTCAATCTTTTGAAGTCACTATTATTTTGAGTTTCTCTGTTAAAGCAGCCAAATAGGAATCCTACTTAATGGACTTGTATTTATTTTTTAATGATCTTTGCTCACCTCCTTGCTAGGTCTATCTGGTAGACCTTCTCCCCCATATTAATATGATCTCTAGTCAGACTTTTGAACAAGTCCTTATATTTCAAACCCTTGATCAAACCATTTCTGACAAAGTTACCTCCTTTAGAGGATAAGGAACAGATTTTTATAATTTTTAATAACATACGTGATAACCTTAACTGTTGCCTAACACTGATTGCTAATGTTAGCAATTATTAGAAAGAGTATTCAAATAATTCTCATGGCAGGTTTTCTCTATTTGTCAGAAGTAGGTTGCCAAAAAGTTCAAAGGAGACAGACTATATAGTATGTATCTTAGTCCTTATTAATAATTTAAACACACACACACACAGACATCTTATCCCAGTGTGGTTACTGGAGTTGCCATTGCCAGAGAAGGAAAGGAAGGTCTATCTGGGAATTGTAGGAGTTGATAGGACATGGAACTTAGGGATTATTTATTTATTTATTTATTTATTTATTTATTTATTTATTGCCTCTTCTTGGCTTTTAACACTAATGTATCTGGAATTGTTTTGCTTTTGGATCTTAAGGCTGCTGGCTTCCCATGGATACTTAGGCCCAGAGGCCTCCTGCTAACTGACATCCCTTCCCTGAGCTGACCATCACTTGGCATGTAGGTGTGTAGCTGATTTTCAGAGAACAAACTGTGTTCCCCCCCCCCTCTTCATTTCTACCAACATAGGACCCCAGAGAGAGGATGAGTGCGCTGCTTTAGAATGAAATGAAACGAGGCAGGAAGCTCGTGCCGGTCTTTTTAATTTGCTCAGCACTGGCCTCGGGCCAATACAAAGAGCTGGTTTCTCCTCTGAACATCCTGGTATCGGGTCTCCAGTGGAGCCCCATACATCACGCCTTCAGCAGCAAGGCTGAGGAAAGGCCTTTTGATATAAATCCCGAGGTGCCTAAGGAACAGCGTGAAGTTAGCAGAGGCTGCCGCCAAGTCTCAGCTATGCATGAATTCCCTGCCAAAAATGTAAAGTGAGTTTAAAGGAAACAATCTGAACGCTTTCTAACCTGTTTTGATTTTCCACATGACAAAACACTGGATTGTTATTGTGCATGTGTGTATGCGTGTGTGTATGCGTGTGTCTGTTTCACAGTGGCAGTCAGAACGATAATTTGCAGCCCTGCCATTCTAAGCAGCATTAGATCCTAGCATTGAAATGGGAAGACAGAGAAAAAGCTGCTCACGAATCCCAGCTGCAATCCTTCCCCCGCTACCTTAGGAACAAATCATCAGGAAGGGAAACGCTAATATTTTGTGAGCCTAATCTCTACCAACTAACAAGCGATAGTTACTCGGTCCCTTTAACTCACCCCATCTATGGCTCAAAAAGTACAATTGCCTATAACGTCATCAGTGTCTCAGCTCCTTGATGGGTCAGTGATTTGGAAGGGGCTGGTCTCACCCAAGGCAACATGGCTCTGGGTCCCTGCTGGCTTGGTGCTGTCACACCCACATGGGTTAGAGACAAACCCTTCTGGGCAATAACAGGCGGCTTCTAGCATGGTTGGCAGGAAGCTTTTATCCCATATGGAAAACATGATGGAGAAATAAAGAGCTTGCCCTTTGCAGTCAGCCAGACCCAGCTCACAACGCTTGAGGAAGCTATTTATTGTCTGTGGTCTCACTTTCCTCATCTAATTGGGACTAATACTATCTATCTTCTTGTGACTAGATCTGAGGTATAAAAAAGGGTCTCCCAAAGTTTCTGGCACAAGGGAGGCCCCAGTGATGCCTTTCCCCCCCATGACAGATGAAGCCAAAGGTAGTGTAAGAAGTACCTAAGCCTCTTCTCCAGATCTCTCTTTGATGGACACACTGGGTTCCCCTCTGTGCAGGCGAGCAGTGAGTTGATTAACTCTCAACCCCAGAGAGAGTACTCTGGAGGCTGAGACGAGGCTTATGTAAAGCTGGCTTAAACATCAAACATGTTGGATATCAATGAAATAGGCTTTTCCATCTGATTTAAGGGGTTCACTCATTTTGCCTTCAGCTCCTTGAAGGGACTGATCAGATCAATCTGCTGTGAAACTTTCTGCTCACTCCGATCTCCTACTAAATGCTAGGCAAGGATTTTCTATTCCCTCTGCCATACGTCTCCCCTTATTACTCAAAAATTTTGTGTTATTGTAGTTGCGATTGGGAAAAGGTGAGAATAAGAAGCACTTAGCAATGCAGCACATTTTTCGGTCCTGTTGTAGCCACACTGTCACAACAGATAGAGATCATGTGAGGAGGAAGTGTTATCAGGCCAGAGACATTCGAGATAGCGGGAGGTAGAGTCTTTCTAAACTCCTGGGACAACCGCCCCACTGTGTTCCATGTCTCATGGCCTAAATCAGTTATTTTTTAATTTAGTGACCTTGACTATATTTTGTATCCATGCTAGCTGAGTTCCTAGTCTTCAGGCCAAATTCTTTTTAAACGTCTTTTCCTCTGTGACAGCAGTGTTTCAAACTTGGTGGTACTGTACCAAAGAAGATGACTGCTCCACAGAGGTAAAACTCTGAAAGAGTCCTTAAAAAACTAAGGTTCTGTAGCCAGATTGGAAATGCTAGACATGTAGGTATCCTCCTGCTTTCCCCGCCCCGCCTTAATTTATCATTCATTCCGTACGCTGAAAATAAAAATTGGTAAATGGTGATCTCCATAGGCATTCGTTAATAAGCACGTTTTCTCCCGAATGCCCCTACCAATGTTCATTTCTCTGAGGCACGCCTGTCCTGAATCTACTAGCCTTTCCTTAAAAGATGGGGAAGGAAGCACGACTCAGGGCTAAGATGCAGGGGATGTGAGTCTCCAGTGATGGTCAGTAGCAGGGTAATCTTGTTGAAAAACAACCGTAACAACGAAACATGTTTACACCACTTCTGATTGAACCCACGTTCAAATAGAGTTCAAAGATGACAGCCAACGGCCAAGAGAGAGTTGTCGTTAAACCTCATCTAAAGGCTGAAAAAGCCTTCTCTTCCTCTCTCTTTAAACCGCAGTATTTCCGTTAAAGAGGCAGTATGAACAGATCAGTTTCAGCAGAACATCCAAGCCATGATTTGGCTTTTCATGTGCGCCCTGGTGGGTTCCAGTTGCCCAAACTATAGCCTATGCTGCTGCTGCTGCAAAAAAGATCCCAAGGACTCCTTCCTTTTCGGTGCTTCTCCCCTTGACCTTCTAAAGTGGTCTATTACTGGATGCATTCCTACCCTACTTCATATCACAGATGGAAAAATGTCAGGAGGAAAAGAACAAGACAGACCATCTCCAGCTGGATAAAGGTGAAGACAAAGCGGAAGCAGGGGTCCCAAGCAGGCCGCCTACAGCCAGCCAGCCGTCCTCGGCAGGGTCCCACATTCTCCAAGGCGGGGCAGGGCGCCCCCTCCCGCGGAGAGGAGGGGAGGGCAGGGGGTCACCATCTCACCACCTGGCTGGTGTAGTCCTCCGTGACCGCCCGCTCCGGGCTCCCGTCCTGTCTGTGGCCGGGACGGTGGCCCCGGTGCTCCCGCTGCAGCCGCCGCTTCTCGCGCCTCTTTAGCCGGTCCCTCCGGCGCTCCAGCTGCTTGGTACGGTGGTAGCGCTGCTGGAAGAGATCCTTCGCGTACGCGTACAGCTGCACGTCCAAGAAGTTGAGCTCCTCGATGCGCTGGCGGGCGCCCTCGTTGATCTCCACGTTGGAAGCCCGCGTGACGTTGAACTGCGTGAAGGGGGAGATGAACTTGAGGTTGAATGTCCTCTCAAAGAGAAACTGCGTCTTCCGCTGGAACTCCGTGAGCCCGAAGAAGGCCATGTTCCTCAGGTTGCCCTTGGCGCTCTGCAGCAGGATGGCGTTCCGCTCGCTCTCGTTCATGAAAGTCAAGTTGTAGCAGCCCACCAGGCTGAGGTCGGCCAGCATGCGCACCTGGCGGTTGCTAGCCAGGTTGTAGGTGCAATCCATGAATTCCCGCAGGCTGACCCCAGACCAGTCGTCCCCGGGGTAGCAGGTAGGCAGCTCATTGGGGGTGGGGCTCCTCCCATCGCACATGTGGAGGGAGGTTTTCCACGTGGCCCCTCTCTGGACGTGTTTCCACTCGCTCAGGTACCGGGACACCGGATCCCGCAACATGGTGATGTAATAGAAATTCCTGGAAGAGATTAGACGAAGAGCGTCAGTCCGCCGTAGCTATAACCCTGGGACCCCCGCGCCCCTGTAGCGTCTGTATCAGCACTGACTCAATGGGTTTTTCTGCCAGATGGTCACGTGAGAGAATATCTGCTCGGATTTGCACCTGTCGGGCCATGTTCCCCTATGTGCGTGTTTCTATAATATAAACACGCATGAATCGGTTTTCAGCACTATTTGCTGGGTTTTTTCTTTCTGCTCCAGGGTGGGGAGGGGCGGGGTTGGGGGAATCGATCAGCAATAATTCATTCAGCAATCATTCACTGTTCAATCACTACCAGCAATAACAATACCTTACATTAAGAGAACACGCCATGATTACTGCACGTTATCACCCATCTGATATTTTATTTGATCCTTAAAAGGAACTTTCGTAGTAGACACAGGGGGACTATTTGATAGGGAAACAGTGCAAGGGGGTTAGAATGATTTACCCAAAGTCATGTGACTAGAAAGAGCAAAGCTGGAAGCCAAGTCTCCTTACTCTTTCCTGTTCACAGGGGTGTCCTGGGTTAAGAGGTAGGTGGGGTAGGGGAAGGATGTGTTGTGTGTGGAGACTAATATTAACTGAGCACTTACTGTGTGCTAGAAACTGGGCTAGGTACTTTATGGATACTGGCACAGATAACCTTCAACATAACTTTGTAAAATGGGTTTTATCATGACTTTTTTAAAAAAAGCTGAGAACACAAGAGACTGAGAAAGGTGAAAAATACAGCCCAAGATCCTACAGCAAATTAATACTTGATGCAATAAAATTTAGGCCTATTTGATTTCAAAGCTTCTGTGCTTTCCTGGGCACCATATTGATATTTTTAAAAGCAAAAATGTAACTAATATTTATTGAATGCCTATTAATTGTCAGGTGTTGTGGTTATTATAATCACGAGTCTCATCTCATCTAATGGCATCTATTGGAACATTGAGAAGAGATACGTTTTATAAATGGTTAGCTTCAGAATGATCAGGTAAAGATCAGGGCACCATTGGCTCAAAAAGGCAAGAGAGGTGTGAAGAGGCCAGAAGAGATTTGGAAAAGTCGACAGATAAAGACACAGCAGTATATATGTGTTAGCATACGGTATTTGTTTTTCTCTTTCTGACTTCACTCTGTATGACAGACTCTAGGTCCATCCACCTCACTACAAATAACTCAGTTTCGTATCTTTTTATGGCTGAGTAATATTCCATTGTATATATGTGCCACATCTTCTTTATCCATTCATCTGTTGATGGACGCTTAGGTTGCTTCCATGTCCTAGCTATTGTAAATAGAGCTGCAATGAACATTGGGGTACATGACTCTTTTTGAATTATGGTTTGCTCAGGGTATATGCCCAGTAGTGGGATTGCTGGGTCGTATGGTAGTTCTATTTTTAGTTTTTTAAGGAACCTCCATACTGTTCTCCATAGTGGCTGTATCAATTTACATTCCCACCAACAGTGCAGGAAGGTTCCCTTTTCTCCACACCCTCTCCAGCATTTATTGTTTGTAGATTTTTTGATGATGGCCATTCTGACTGGTGTGAGGTGATACCTCATTATGCTAACACATATATATGGAATCTTAAAAAAAAAAAATGGTTCTGAAGAACCTAGGGGCAGGACAGGAATAAAGACGCAGACGTAGAGAATGGACTTGAGGACACGGGGAGGGGGAAAGGTAAGCTGGGAAGAAGTGAGAGAGTGGCATGGACATATATACACTACCAAATGTAAAATAGATAGCTAGTGGGAAGCAGCCGCATAGCACAGGGAGATCAGCTCCATGCTTTGTGAGCACCTAGAGGGGTGGGATAGGGAGGGTGGGAGGGAGACGCAAGAGGGAGGGGATAAGGGGATATATGTGTACATATAGCTGATTCACTTCGTTATACAGCAGAAACTAACACAACAATGTAAAGCAATTATACTCCAATAAAGATGTTTAAAAAAAGAAAAAAGACACAGCAGTAGGCATTAGAGGAAAGCAAACGTTGATTCCAAGTAAGGAAAATCTTTCTCATCATTTGAGCAGCTGCCAATGGAATGGGCTGCCCACCCCATCTTTATCACCAGAAGTGACACTCAGGGTGCCCCTGGGCAGACAAAAACGGTCCTGAAAAGTTCTAAGAAGAAAACCTGTCTTCCCTTGACAACCTAAACTGGAACTAAGAAAAAATGTATAGCTAGTAAAAGCAATGGCAAAAAAAAGGTATCTAAGGGTACACTCTTTTTCATGCTGCTTTTAAAAAGGAATTGATGAACTATAATATTTAAAACAATACATTTACTGTATTGAGTTATTTTGAATGTCTAGCCAGTTTTGAAATGTGCTAAAGAAAATTCAAAATCTTAAGTAACACTTGCTTCCCTTTAAATCAAGAGGAGGAATGTACTGAAACCGCCACAGAAAGGCCAGCCTGAGCCCTTGCTTTTGCCAATCACCATTTTACATTACTCTGTTGTCTTTCCCTGTGACAGAATGACAATTCCATCAGCGGAAGAAAATTTCCCAAAAGGTCAGTAGGGAAAGCAGAAAATGACTGACATATTTCTGGGTTCCACAAGGAAATGTTGACAATATAAGTTTTTCTCAGAGTGGATATTACCATGGTTGAATATTATATGACATGACATTATTAATCCTGCTTTGGTCCTATGTTGAAACTTGTTCACATTTCAATTCTACAGGCAGAGACTGATTTTTATTTCACAAAACAATTACATAATAAATATATAAACACAGTGATGATGATGATGGCTATAATGTAACTTAGGTGGGTTAAGGATGACAAACACATCAGGACAGAATAATTTAAATCAGACAGATTTTTGAATGCTCAAATAAGATCACAAACGGGAAATCTGTAAGTTCCCTTGTTAATTGGACGAAACAGAAAACACAAAAAAGAGGATTTAAACAAAAAAGATGATGACCATCAATTGATAAGACTCAACCCCATTTATGTGTCCCAAATTTAGACACAATCCAGATTTTTAAAATAATCATAAGAGCTGGAGGATTTCAGGGCTGGGAATTACAACAGTTTGTGACATAAAGGGTTAACTGGAACTTGCTGCTGGAATCTGAGAGGCTTTGGTCTCACTTGGGAAAATTAATTGGCCATAGCGTTCCCTGGGCTTTCTTTGTGTTGGAATCCACGTGGTCTCAAAGCTCACTGAAACTGGCTTACACTTTAAAATGATCTTGGTTTCAAATTTAACTTTATTCAATGTAACACTGCATTTAACAAAGACTAGCTAAGTTGTAGAGTGCTGTTTACGTGAGTAAAATAAGCCCCACATGTCTGCAAGTTCTACTAGCCAAATAGGTCAGAGGTCCATTTGTAACAAAAACTAACCCTGACATCAAGACACAAAAATGGACTCGTGCGACATTCATATTGATGAAGTACAAAGTTGTCCCATCTCGTGGTTCTGGAACCAAGTGCCTAAGAGCATTTGGGTATTGCTTTAGTCAGACATATTCTCATGTATGTTTTATTTGTTTGTCTCAATCTTGCAAAGCAGTCAAAATAGAAAGCTAGAATAATAGTAAAAAGAAAATAGGGTTGAAGAACACCCAATTATTGAAGAAGAAAACACAATTCATTAAAAGCATTTTTTCTCATCTCTATTTTTTTCTCTACTTTCATTTGCTTCTCTACTATCAGACAGAAAACTGCAAAAGTCATTGATGAAATGATGTCTACCTCCAGGCCACACGCCCAACCTTCATTGTGTACAAGCTTCACTCCAGTTTCATGACTCTCTTCCCTGTTCCCAAACAACGGAAACTCATTTTCTTCTGCTCCCATAACTCCCAATTTAGTTTCTAAGGAAAATTCTTTTTTTTTTTTTTAGAAAATACAAAATATTTTATTTAAAAAAATTTTTATTTTACATTGGGTTATAGTTGATTAACAGTGTTGTGTTAGTTTCAGGTATACGGCAAGGTGATCCAGTTATACGTATACATGTGCCTATTCTTTTTCAAATTCTTTTCCCATTTAGGTAATTACAGAATATTGAACAGAGTTCACTGTGCTATACAGTCCTTGTTGATTATCTGTTTTGAAAACAGCAGTGTGTACATGTCAATCCCAAACTCCCAATCTATCCCAATCTAAGGAAAATTCTTAAAAATACTCTGAAATCTGCAACTTTCCTTTTCAAACGTTAATTGTTCAACAGCACAATGGAGGGTAAAACAGACCAGAGAAGAAGGACAAGCAGCTCCCAAGCAAAGGCCCTGTGGCCACATGTAGAGACTCTCATCAACACCGGTCCCTTTTAACTCAACCTCCTAAGATGAGGCAGAGTCTCATCTGTTCCAACACTTGTCCTGGCCGTTAAACTTTCCCCAGATTTTAGAAACATTAATAAGCAAACTATTATTTCCTCCTTTCATCCATCCATTCACTCACCTGGTAATTCTCCAAACATTGATTGAGCCCCTGGTATTTGCCACACACTGGGGCTAGGCAGTGGGGACCCTGAGATCACTAAGACATTGTCCTCAAGGAGCTCTCAGGCACCCAGTGATTTTGGTAAAGTGGGAGAAATGCTAAGCATCAAGTTAAGGGACTGTTCTGCCTGGACCTGAACCATCCCAAAGACGATAACTTTTTCTGTCTCAGGGACGGCGTGCTGCCAGCACATCTTCCATTTGCCACCTGCTTCATTGAGAGTTTGGGCGAATTCATTTACGAATGTCTGAAAAACAATTACAACTCCTTAGAATTGTTATTCTTGTGGCCTCAGGGTAATGATGGCAAAGCCCCGTGTACTCAGGGGCATTAGGGGACGGGGCATCTTGGTTAGTTCAATGATTATTTTAACTGATGATTATCATAGGGACCATCATGGCTTACGAAAGTACAAATACACGGAACACACACGTTTCAGTCTCTCGCTCTGCAGTAAGGTAATCCTATTAAAAAATTCTAAACACAGCAGAAGGACATGACTGCCTTCCCTCAGTCTTTGCCTTTTCCTTCACTCATCTGCATCCCGCTCGTCTTTCCTGGCCCAGCTCAAGCCTCATCTCCATCTCCCCTGACCTTTCTGGCCTCGAGGATTTACTGCATCACTTACTGCGCTTTTAACGTGCATATGAAAGTCTTGGTCACATCTACCCTTTAAGTTCCTCTTTGACCACTGGACCTTAGGCCTGGTGTCCCATAGCACCCCCACAAATCCTACTCACTGCAGACATTCAATAAATGACGCCGTGGAAAAGAAATGACCTTCATACGAGATAAGTGTATTTTAATGACTAAGGTTAATATTGCCTTTGATAAATAGGCCCTGCTTTTCTCCCCTAAAAACTAATCTGACGTTATTTTTGAATGTCCAAAATGTGTGAAAAGAATAAAAATACATATAATCTTCTAATACATCCATCATTCAATTGTGATGGCTGATATGCAGAGAGAGAGAGAGAGAGAGAGAGAGAGTCAATACAGACTTTGGGTAAAAAGCAGAATATTTCATACACCAGATAATTAATAGAAATGAGTTTTTTTAATGTTAAACTTAGTAGTTTTCTTCCCCTCTGCTTCAAGAACCTGTATTTCACCAAGCAGTTTATTGTATAATTGCTCATTTCTTTAATTAGCAAGTCATTTAATTAACATGCTTATTGAGGGTTTGTTGTATGTAAGGAGCTGCTCTAGGAAATGTGGAGAATAAAAAAAAAAAATAGAATGTACTCAAGTATTGTAGGTGTAAACGTGGTAGATTAGAAAAAGAGGCATGGATTAGCAAGTCATGGAGGTAAGCAGTAGACAAAGAATATTTAAGAGAATATTTCAGAAGGTACAGAGAGCAGAGTGGCCTAATGAGACCAGGAAGTTCATGTTGTGCATTTCACTGGATGTTTGGTCAATAAATGAATGAATGAAAAGAGGGACATAAGCTAGAACAGGAGGCTGAGGCCAAATTGTCACGGGCTCTACATGCACCTGTGAATTGCTAAAATAGGAAAAGCGTTGATTTAGGAAGATTCATGGAGCAATAGAGTTTAGGATGGATAAAAGTAGGCAGAGACCAGGAGAGACGTTGGACAGCCATGGCGAGAGACCAGCAGGGAAGAACCCAGAACCGTGGGTACTGATGAGAAAGAATCAGAATTGAAGACCTATCACACACCCAACCTTCACCGTTTGCTCCTCTTCCTCACGGTCAGCTTCCTCTAAACTACCTTTTCCTCCTCCGTATTCCCTTCTTCCTTCTATCTAATCCTTCCCTTTCAATTCTGTGATGTAAAAGAGGCAGTGCTGGTATGCGCATCAGAACGGTGAAATGAGGCAGAGTAGAAGTGCCTGGAATCACTGTGCCTGTGGTGATTAAAAGATATTCACTTCCATGAGGCTATGACATGCCTATCCAGTGAGAACATATTTGAAGGAACCTACAAGATGCCAGGTTCACAGGGAGGGTTGATAAGTATATTCCTTCCACCACCAGCTTACCTCTTGTAAAATCAAGTAACACAGTTAATATCTCCACAATCCACAGTTCGAGGCATTCCTAAAAACCAGTTCAACTAGAAACTCCTCCCATCAGCCTCCTTGGATGTCCTCGGCAGAAGGGATCCTCTCCCTCACCCCCACCTGCTGAAACATGTGCCGCTCATGCTTTTATCTTCATTCCGGGACCAGTGAATATCTTATCCCTTGAACTGGCTTTATGTCTTACTCACCCTTCAGCCTCCAGAGCATATGATACATCACCTTGTACATCATGGATGTTCAGTTGTTCAATGTTCATGGAATTAATAAATAGATACATTTTTATCAGCCACTGTTTTAGGAATTCTCATGGTGATTGTCCCCAGGAAACTTCTGTTGGTGCCTTAGCCAACAGAATTAGCCCAGGCTAACGATTTCCCTTCGCCTAGACCTTGTGAAATGTATAGGAAATAATCTCTCCTCCTTCCTCTTGCCCTGCAGACTTTGAAATGAGTTTTCTCTACATATAATCAAGTTTTGCCGAAGCTCAGCGTCTCACAAAGAACACCACGAGTGACTGTAAGGTGGCCTTGGGGGCATCTGAAGGAGCTCTTTGGTCCTCACCAGGGAGTAGGCACAGACAACCAGTCTATCTTAAACACAAGCTGATGTGCGCATTTTTAAAAAGTGAAACTTAGCTCTCCCTCCACCCTGCTGTATTGTGTGCAGGAGTCATTCTCCAAATTCTCAGAATGGAATTAATTTCTTGACTCTCTTTAGAGCTGCACACTCATTATGGGCTGCCCATTCTTCATTATCTCAGTAGAGTATTATCTGCACTATTCTGTATCTGATAGGGGGAATCACAGCACTTAGAGCTTGGCAATCAGACTGCCCTTTGACACAGTGATGAAAGGGCCTTTTATTTGAGCCTTGAAAACAAATTAAGGAATTTAAGAATGATGTTCTAAGCAAATGGGAAATTGGGGACGATGATTGTTAAGTGTTGTAATAAAGAACTTTCGGGGGCTGACAATGGTGTGTGTCAGAGCAATTGGTCCGAAGGATGTCTGGCATTGTGATGAGAAAATGGAAACATTCACATGTCCTTATCTTACTTCATCCAGAAACCCTGCATCCCCTACCAAGCTGCCGGTCACCTCTTCCCTGACAGTGACTGACTTACAAAGCAGCCAGACCCTTTTGACTAAGGCATATTTTATCTTACTTATTACTCAGA
Source organism: Eschrichtius robustus (assembly GCF_028021215.1). Taxonomy (NCBI): domain Eukaryota; kingdom Metazoa; phylum Chordata; class Mammalia; order Artiodactyla; family Eschrichtiidae; genus Eschrichtius; species Eschrichtius robustus. Next base: position 68,495,388 of record NC_090841.1, on the reverse strand, counting down.
GACCTTGACACTTTTCAGTTGGTAAGATATTGGGGAGAGGAAAGCCCACTGTGCTTCCCTCACGAGGGGAGGGGCTCTGCATCCCTTTTCTTCCCTGTGTACCCGGTAACATTCAAGGGAGAATACTTTGGTTGTAGCTGGTCTTTTTTTTTAAATCATTAATCCCCACCCCCAAACCCCAGTGAGAAATGCAACACACTGTCATTATGGAAAATATGAGCAATGCAGAACCGTAAAAAAAGAAGAAGATGAAAATTACTTATAATTACTTCACTCGGATATAACCACAGTTAAATATCTATTTCTTTCTTTTACAGATTTGAGATCATACTGTACATTATATTTTTAACATGTATTTTAAACTTAAAAATACAAGGGGAATATATTTTCCATTTTATTTAATGTTCTTCCTTAAGAGCATACTATTCCAATTATGGATGTCCCTTAATTTATGTGCCCAATCTCCCAGTTTTGGACAATTTAGCTGATTCTGTTTGCAGTGGCGGCTACTATGAACAATAATCTGATGAACATCCTAAGCCATAAATATTTGTGCAGTGAATACATGGCTAGGAACAGAATTTCTGAATCAAGAGAATTGCCCTCATTTCATCATCACAATGCCGAAATATAGCCGACCACAGTCAGCATAGGTGAGGACAGGGCCCTTCCATGAGGCCTGACATCTTCGGGTGCCAGGAAACAAGTCTACTTGAAAGTCAAGGGAAGGCCATGAAACAGACTCCTGGCTCTCCCTCCTCCCAGCTGGACCAGGAAGATGCCCTGTTCAGATCATGAGCCTAAGATGGACATTCCAGGACAGCCAGGTGGGGTTTGTGACATGGTGGTGAGCAAACATACTTCCTAAAAGATTTGTTTATTTAACACTTAATGAGTAGCTGGAATATCGAATTAGAGGCTAAACATTTGTGGAGTCAAATCCCACTCATCCACACTGCAGCTATATTAAAGCCGACATCTAGATCAGAAGAGGGAAGTGCCTCACCTGATTATATTCAGCGCCGGTCCTCACAGAAACAGCCTCTTGAGATGGAGCTTTTCTGCAAGTCTAGGTATCAGCTAACTTTAATAATGGGAAGCTGCACATGTTACTAAGCCAACCAAACAAAAGCAAGAAATAGAGGTTTCCGGACGATACTGGTCATTTCTCCATGAGGATCAGTCCACCCCCCAAATTCCCCAGAGGAAGAAGTAGTATTTATCAATAAGATAACATTTTAAATCTTGTCACATTGCTTCTTAATACTGACACAAATCCTAGGAGCCTCAGACTCACAAAAATGCCATGATTTTCAGGTGGTTGTCGTGTTTGCTTTCAGTTTCCCCCAAGCGGCTGCTACAAGAATAAATTTCAGGAAATGCATGTTCCAGGGACGTGTTTCTGCTGGCTTGCTGAGTACAGTTCCTCCCAGTACAGTTTCAAATGTGCCAGGGAGGGTCCTGCTCTCATGCATTATTCAGGGACTTCTGTGATTATTTGGTTCAGAGGCGCCCTGCTTTGCGTTGCCGCGCTGGGACTTGGGCACGAGGACGTTTCCAGGCGCTCTGCTCTGCAAAGCTGTGGTTTATGCAATCGGGCATCCACCTGAAGCCTGGAGCCGCCCCAGAGCGAGATAAGGCCCAATTCAATCTCACTCACAGCTCTACTCCCAGCCAGGCAAAGCAGAACACCAGATAGTACACTCAGATTGTGTTATTAGGCCATGCGTGTTCAGTCGTGCTCGCTCCTTAGCTAATTTCTCAGGCGCTGCTTTTCGGGAATGTGAGAATTACAGGGTAGAAGCTAGGAGGTGTCTTCATTGCCATTGTTTTGTAGTAGCCAATTTGCAAAGGAAAAGAAGTCAATCAGGGTATTCAAGGACAAGGTACATGTTTTGATATTTAGGCTTATACCTGACAGCTTTATTTATTTATTTATTTTTTTGTCCTTGGTGCCCAGCATGGCGTTCAAGGCCTTTTTTTTTTTTTTTTTTTTTTTTTTTAATGCTATTCTTGTCTGCTTACATTCTTTTTACGTATGTATGTATGTATGTATGTATGGCTGTGTTGGGTCTTCGTTTCTGTGCGAGGGCTTTCTCTAGTTGTGGCAAGCGGGGGCCACTCTTCATCGCGGTGCGCGGCCCTCTCACTATCGCGGCCTCTCGTTGCCGAGCACAGGCTCCAGACGTGCAGGCTCAGTAATTGTGGCTCACGGGCCGAGTTGCTCCGCGGCATGTGGGATCTTCCCAGACCAGGGCTCGAACCCGCGTCCCCTGCATTGGCAGGCAGATTCTCAACCACTGCGCCACCAGGGAAGCCCTACCTGACAGCTTTGATACAGGTTTTCCTAAAACATCACAAAACTGAAAAATAAATCTTCTGTGTCCAGATTTTGCCATATTCTTCCATGAAAGATTCTTTTGTGTTAGGAGTTTCCTAGATTCTGCTATCAGGACTGGGCAATCATTTTAGCCTATTCAACAAAATACTTAAGAGATTCCCCACCTGATTCCAATCCTTGCCAGTTCTCAAAGAAAGAGTGCCTTGAAGGTCATCCCCCAAGCAATGATTAAAAGCAAGCTAACTTAAAATATGGAAAGTTCCATGTGAAAGAAAAATGGATATTAATAGCAATAATAATAATGGCTAACATTTATTGAGTACATACTGTGTCCAAGTACAGTTCTAAATGCCTTAGTTATTAAAACAAAAATTGAAATTTTTATTGAATTTTTAAATTCAGTGTATTTATTGAAAGAAAAATTGGTACTAATAGCAATAATAATAATGGCTAACATTTACTGAGTGCATAGTATGTCCAAGTACAGTTCTAAGTACTCCCACTAATCAATTTGGTCATCAAAATAACCCTTTGAGTTACATAGGCTTTTAGATGATATCTGAAATTTCACAAAGTGATGAGAGTTCCCACAGTCTCTTCCATCATCTTGTAAGTGGCAGGCTGTCTTAGAGATACTTTGCGACTTACTGCTGCAGTGGTCCAGGCTTTTGTTGAACTCAAAGCTCCAGAAGCAAAATAAGCATCTCAGGGTGAGGGATTTGTGTTTGCCTGTGGGTCGATGGGAGTGAGGCAGCACATTGCAGGGGCTGGGGAGGCAGGGGTACCTGTCCCCTCTCAGGGTCAGAGGCTCTCTTAGATATTTAGAACTTGGCAAAAGTCCTAAACACAGTTCTCCTGAGCTCCCTCACAACTACATAACAAATTCACACTCGAGGAAAGGGTGTTAGAGACAAGTGGGAATTACTGCAGTTCCATGCGTTTTTAAACACTCCCAAGTAACCTGGAAGCCAAAAGCTGTAGTCATATCAGGACAATAAAGGGTGGTTAGAAATAGCGACGCAAGGGAATTCAGATAAAGCCAAACCTCATGCAATGCCATATTTCTGTTTCTGGTTTTAAAATAGGTCTTTTTAAACACAATGCTACAAAGACTCAGAAATGTGTCCCAGAAAGGTTACTGGATCCTGAAGTTGGCTGTTCTGATGCCTGTACTCAGGAAGAGAAGATTCAAGGAAAATGCAAGTCAAGCTCTACCATTCGAATGCAGCATGAACACAAAACTTCAGACATGTTGGGAACAACACCTAAGGTGCTGTGGAAAGAAAATAAGTTTAAAGTTAGAAAGATCTGGGTTTCAATGTCAGGTCCATCTCACGTTTGGTGTGAGCTGGTTAGCTTGTATGACCTCTGGGAGCCCGAGTTTCCTCATCTAAATAGCCAGGGTATAAATGCTTACTTCATAGGGTTGTGGGAATTAATGACTAAACTAATGACCATAACGGGTCCAGCAGTAGCGGAGAAGCAGACCCTCAACATACGGCACACCACCCGCTTCAAGAATTTCCCTTCCTCCATGAATGTCAGAGCCTCAGAAACTACCCAATACAGTGACATTTTAAATATTAAACAAGCTGTGTTAATAATTAAAAAACACAGCTGATAGTGCCTTTCTATTTGTATAACATACTTAATGGTTTTCAAAACACTTTCCTCATCCATTATTTCACTTGATTCTCAGTACAAAATCATATCAGAGGCAGAATTTACAGATGAAGGAACTGATGCTCACAGATCTGAAAGGATGTTCCTGAGATCAAACAACTAGTGAAGCTGAGACTTTTCTCTTTCTTCTTCAGCTACCAGACTAGTTTATTTGTTTCTCTAAAACTATCTGTTGATTATGTATTTGATGCAGAACACTATGTTAGATTCTCGGGGTATAATGGTACACAAGACATAGCCTGACCTCAAGAGCTGGCTGTGGAGTCGTCTGATTTTGCCCAAATGTAGTTAAGAGTTAGAAAGAAAACATGTCATTAGCTCATTATTCTACATTTGGGGTTTCACTGGTTTGTACATGAGCTCATTTTCTCCTTGAAACCCACTGAAAAGGGGGACCCAGAAGAAATAGCCAGAAATGCCAGGATATGGATACACCTTCAGGTAGCATTTAAAGTTGTGGAGAATAATCATTCTGAAATAATAAACTCTTGTTTCTACAGAGGCAGTGCTGTGGACTTCAATCTGGAGGCACTAATATCTGGTGGTTTGTCCCTTTGTGGTGCCATAGCCATTGGTGGTCATTCGTTAGAGGACTGCACAATGGTGACAGTCTAATACCATCCTTTCTTCTTCAGTTATCAGCTGCCATGCTTCTATGAAGACAAACTTCCCCCTATCAACTATTTGATACTCCAAGGTAGATGAATGTTTGACTCATTCTATTTACTGGTTTTCAAAATAACAGTTTGCCTTCCTAGAATCCTCCGAAGGGGTTTTTGTTGATGTTTGTTTGCTTTTATATCATTACGAGCGCATGCATCTAAACATATAGAATGAGTTTCAATACACTGCAGTCATTATCCTTACTGATGTTCAAATTATCTAATTTTTGGCCAGTAGGAGCTTATTTAGATGGAACCTGGGTCCTTTTGATGCAATCCTTGTAGATTTATGCATATTCTTAAAGGATCTTGCCCAAAAGATCAAGAAAGATGGTGTTAGAGCTTGAAATTTTTCAGTTCCTTAAGAATAAAGTGATTCTTGGCCAGTGTTAACCTGCACACCACAGTCTTCTTTTTCACTCCTACCAAGCCATGTAACTGCAGTCTGTGCTCATTACACCTGTGCACTGACGGGGAAATAGACTAGACACCATCTTTAACTCTCATAGGTTCTATCGAGGCCCAAACACCAGAGGTTTTCTCTTTCATTTTTCCTTTTCTTTTTCTTCTTAAGCTCACATGCATGACATTTTCCTTGGTGCTAGGAATAAAAGGCAGGGTTAGTGATTCATCTGTGACCAGATGCCAATGTCACTCCACAAACTAATCTAGGAGAAACCAAATTATGCTGGAAGTAACTCGGAGCCCTAATCAGGTTCTCTCCAAAATCCACTTATTCACAATAAGAGCCCGAGTTCCTTCCAGAAGCCCAGCTCACCACATGGACACTCAATGACATCTTTCAGCCGCAGTGGGTTCTGAAGCACAGCTGTAATTCTGCCTAATTAATAATGCAATGACAGAAATTTAGAAAAATATATGCACAATAGTTTAAATCTCCCAGAAAAAAAATCAATTGGTTCTGTCTAAACTTTGCCTTGGGTGTTCCCTTCATCAATTCAAGTGTGAAGCACAGTGACCTGAAGTTGCAAATATTTTTCTTGAGGCGTGATTGAAGCATCAGAGAGGTAATAGCTTTCAGTATTCATAGAGATTTTAAAACACTCAAACAAGGATACTTATTTTCCCACTTTCCTCTGCTATACGTAAATCAGAGATAATAAGCTTTAAGATGTTCAAAATAATGTAGCTTGGGGCTGTGCTAGAGATGGCATCTACCTTTGGGCAATCAATACCTGGATTAAAAATAAAGGGGAGGCATCCCTTAAGAAATGGAATAATGCAACTGCAATTCCCTTGTTTTGTGAACTTTCCCAAACATGTCCCCTCTGCATTTATTATTTCTCCTGGTGATAAGAATCTAAGTTTAATAATCATAAAAGAGAAGTAGCCTGTCCTTTTAAAATTGACACCAGCTACCATCTCTGAGTCCTCCATTGAAATGATGTGGAATATGCTGATGTTAATCTAAAATTAAAAAAATTCAAAACCCTAAAGCAAGCAAACAAATGTAACCGAGAAGAAAGGGGAAAAAATGAACAAAAACGGCAACAAAAAACCAGCTCAAAGCTTTTCATCTGTTTTCAGGTTAGGTTTATGCTAGCCACAAGGGGGCCCTCAAATCTTTCCAAGCACAAGGTAAGTGCAAGGCAAGTGCAAGAGCTGTTTTCCTAGTAATTAATTTCCACAAATCAATATTACCTATTAATGTACATTACAGAGACAAGCTATGGACTCCTGACACTCTACACTCAAGTTAAAGAGAGACTTTCTTATAAAAATTCTAGGTGCCCCGCAGTGATCGTAAGTCAAAACCAAAATGAGTTGCACCTGTGATTTCCTGTGTCTGCTCTAGCATAAAAATTTCCAACACTGCAAATTTCATCAAAGGTTAAAACTGAATTTGAAGCACTGTGTATATAATGGAATACATTGACCTCCAATGGATTTTAAAGGCTATTCTGCCTCCTTCCGCCACATCACGCACCCCCAAAACAGCCACGGAGGCTGACACACAGAAGTTAAAATGCAGTGACCCTCTCTTGGGGCAGTGGGAAGTTGCTGGAGCCATTAGCTCTGGAGGTTTTCAACTCACGCTGAGAGCTTCATGGTGTTGATGGTGTTTACAGCCTGTACCACAAAAGACACTTGGAAGAAAGAAGGGATTTTAATTTTCTGTTCAAGCTAGAAGATAGGGCAGAATAGTATAGTATATATAATAGACAGTGCTGCACACAGGCAGAATGGAAGGTTTCATCAATTAAGGACAGACTGGAAACGTAGCTTTCTCCAAAGCTCCAGCAGAAGAGAGAATACCGCCTGTCACCCCCTACCACAGGGAAACTACGGGAACAGAACAGAAGCACTCCCAGAACATTCCATCAGGTTAGCTAACTATCAAAATCACCTGGTACAAACTCAGAAAGCCCCTCTGAGCTTTGACATGAAATGACTCTTTGCTGACTGCCTTTTCTCTAATGGTAAAATAATCCCAAAGAAAGGTAAGGCTTGCTAACCGTTCTATTGTCATAGGGCAGGAGTGCTCCCGTGGCATTGCGGGGCTGTGGTCTTTCTTTTAGACAGCTTGCTGTCCTGGACCTCAGCACCAGGAGCAGGGCTGAGGAAGACGAGGGACACCGGCTCGGGCAGTGCAACTGTCACTCCTGATTGGAATCCCCATACATCATGCTCTCACATTCACTCGTTTCTGAAATTAAGAATTAGCATAGAGTAAACTCCTGGTTCAGAAAGGCCAGTGTTCTGCCTGTGACTCAGGCAGGCACTCAGGCGAGGTGTTCTGGAAAATGAAGTTCTCTCTTATGAAACCCTACCCTGCTTGACATGTGCCCCCAGTACAAATGGAACCCAACCTTGGTGCAAACTGTGTGGATGTGTAACTTACATTTTTAGAGCTGGTGGTTCCCCAAGTTTAATTTTCCATTTGAATAGCAGTAGTCCCTCTTAATGTGCCTTAATCATTCTTTTTTGAGAATTTCAAAGGGTGCCTTCTAGGAAGCATCATATTTTTTTCAGATCTAATCCAGACTTCCGCTTTAATTTTTTCCTCTTCGATACTCTGCAAGTTACTTTTGTGCTTTCCCGCATTCATCCCATCTGCCCCATATACTTTTGCTCATTCGTGTACCCTTGGAATGTTGCCCTTCTAGTGGGACAACCCTTGTTAAAGCATTCTGGCCATGACCTAGGATTTACGTTTAGTCTAGGGATTCTGTGCACAGACAAGAGCCCTCAGCTGGGTCCTGACTCAGAGTACTGTCCTGCCAGAAGGGCAGGTAGGACTGAGGCCGACCCTATGAAGGGGGGAGAATCAAGCATTGCGCAGGTAGAAACATCCAGATCCTTAACAAATCATGGGGCATTCTGGTTTTGGACAAAGCACATCTAGTCAAGTTTATATATGTATCTTTGAAATACATTTTGATCTGTGTGCTTAAAATAACTCAAATAAAGAGAAGGAATTTCCCACCTCTAAAAGGAAGCCAAATAAATGTTATAGGCTGCATGTTTGTGTCCCCCCCCCCCCAAAATTCATATGTTGAAACCCTGACTCCTGATGGATGGTATTAGGACATGGGTTCCTTGGGAGGTGATTAGGTTTAGATGAGGTCTTAAGGGTGGAGCCCCACGTTGGGATTAGTGTTTTCACAAGAAGAAAAAGAGACCAGATCTTACTCTCTCTGCCATGTGAGGAAACCAGAAGACAGCTGTCTGCAAACCAGGAAGAAGGTCCTCACCACACACAGAATCTGCTGGCACCCTGACCTTGAGCTTCCCAGACTCTAGAACTATGAGAAATACATTCCTGTTGTTTAGCTACCCAGTATGTGGTATCTTGTTATAACACCTGAATCGATTATGATAGCAAAGGTGGGTGTTTTAGAGAAAATAAGGGAACCCTTTCTCCACCATCCTTCCTCTCTCATCTGGTTACAATAGTATGTGACCACCAGCTCTCTAAAGAAATTAAATGACTAAATAATCCACTGAGATGAGGGAGGTTGGGAGTGAGGCTTTGGAGGGCTAGTTTTTCTCAACTAGTCTTTCTCAATTCACCAGACCAACTGCCAATCTTTACTAATCAACACAAAACCCACTATTGATCTCCCACCGAGAGGTGTTATGGGTTGAATTATTTCCCCAAAAGATGCTGAAGTCTTAGCTCCCAGTACTTGTGAATGTGACTCATTTGGAAATTGGATCTTTGTAGAGAATCAGGTTAAGATGAGGTCATTAGGGTGGGCCCTAATAGAATATGACTGGTGTCCTTACACAGAGGGGAAATTTGGACACAGAGACAGACAATGTGAAGAGGGAGGACAATGTGAAGACACAAGAAGACGGCCATCTACAAGCCAAGGCATGTCTGAGACTACCAAAAGCTAGGAGAGAGGCATGGAATAGATTCTCCCTCGAAGCCCTCAGAAGAACCAACCTTGCCTGCACCTTGTTGTGGACTTCTAGCCTCCAGAGGTGTGAGAGAATAAATTTCTGTTATTTAAGTTTTGTGGTACTTTAACCACAGCAGCCCTGGAAAACTAATGCAAAGGGAGATACTTATTGGAGAAACAGATGAACATAATGGCAGAGGAATTCTCCCTAGCTACCTGCATTAATGAGACTAGTTTTTATCTATAAATATGAATGGAACATTAAGGATTATTCAACATTTGAGAAAAAAGAATAAACAGAATAACTGCCTAGAAGAAATCCACAATTTAAGAAACAAAAATATTATTACGACTATCCTGAGAAGTTACCATATCCATTAAATAAGAATAGGATAGTAGGAAACAAAACATGGAGTTCTTAGAAATTAATTTATATTCATATATATGTTGGACCTGAAAAAAATCAGTAGTCGGAATAAACCTGCCAGATATGATGGGGAGGGGGAAGATGTGGAAAATATGAGAAATTCAATTAAGACACAAGGAGATGGATTCTATAAGTCTAATGCCCATTTAGAAAAGATTCCCAATAGAGAGTAAAGAAAAACAAGAAACCATCGGGGAAAAATAATAAAAGTAAAAATAGAATATTTCCTACGCCTGGGAATACATGACTTTTCAAACTGAAAAAGTCTGTGAAATTCAAAGAGTGTGGATAAAATTTTAGAACTTTAAAGATAAAGACCAAAAAGCTTCCTGAGAGGAGGGACCTAAAAAGAGTTAAGATGGAATAAAAAGCAAATTGCCAACAATTTTTAAAATCAGAACTCTGAAAGCTAGAAACATTGGATCAGTGACTTCAAGCTCCTGTGGGAAAATGATTTTAAACGCTGAATTTTCTACCTAGTCAAATTATCAGTTAAGTGTAGAATCAAAAATATTGATATGCTCAGAAAATTTACCTCCTCTACATTTTCTGGAAAAAGAGAATTGTAGTCAAGAAAACATCCCAACATAAGTAAAAAGGAATCCATGAAAAAGGGGTGGGCTCTAAGACACTGGTATTAATGTCTGCAAGGGAAAGATTTACAAGGATGACAACTCAGATATCTCCAAGAGGAACTTATGTGAGAAAAGAGGGGTTCACTTTCAACAAATACCAGGATTCTTAAATTGAATATTTTGGATAACAATGATGAAAGAGGCATAGAATTCTTCTCTCCACAAGATAAAAGAAAGGCAATTAGCAATTCCAAGAGAAAAAAGCTGAAAGAGAAAGTTACAAACAGAGGTGAAGCAAGCTAAAACATGGCACTATTTTAAGGCCTAAATCGAATGTTATGAGAGGAGAATCCACTCGACTTTGGTGGAGGTTGGAGGAACCGGTGTATGTTTCCTTTTTTTGTGAATCTGATCACACCAATTGTGAATATTTTACACAGTCACATTAAGCATCTTGTTTATTGGCTTTTTAATTTTTCGGTTTTGGAATCATCCCATAGAACAAGTCCAGAAGCCTATGTTACATCGAAGGCTACAGTGCAAACGAACTCTAGCCTTACAGGATGAAGGTGAGGCCAACAGATACTAGAGGTGGAGTGAATTGAAGGGGGATGGAGGGAACAAAATGTGCATGAATTTCCTCATTTTCCATAGTGGTCAAAACATCTCTGGGTGATGGAGAAATAAATAAGGCATTTATCCCTTGAATACAAGTACTTGTTGAGCCCTACAAAGCAGAGGCAAGAGTGGAAGCAGCACACTAGTGAACAGGCTGTGGTTCAGGGGTCTCATTCCTCATTGGACAGTGGCAATATCCATGACAGAGTCTAGATGGAGTAGATCCTTCTCAAGATGGAAGGTTGCAGGTTGATGCCTTTTACTACCCTTGCATTCAGCCCAAATTACATGACATGGGACAGACTCTCCTAATGCTGAACGTAGAGTTCATACCATACCCTTCTTCTGTATTTTTAACACTTTTTTACACTTCTGTATTTTTAACACTTATTTTTGCTTTTATTCCTTTTTATCAGATCCTAGAATGGCTGCAGGGCAGGTAAACCTGCACTTATGCTTCAATCTTCCTGGAAGTAAATTGCAAAGTTTATCTTGAGGCCCAACTAGCCTCAGGAGCAAGGAATTTATATATAGCTGCTCTGCCAGACTAGAAATAAGATAAAAGAGCTGGCAGAGCTGATCTCACAAGTACTGAGATCAGAGAAGAGGGACAGAAGGAATCAGGCCCCACTATCACCTGAATCCTAAGAAGCTGATAACCCTATATCAGATTCCTTCAGGCTCAGATCTGCAGGAGTCACTGACAACATGGAACCTTCCAGCAAACCCTAAGTCAGATATCAAAGATATGCCTCCAGCGTCCAACACCAATATCTCCCGGGTGTGTGTGTGTGTGTGTGTTCATTTTTAAATACAAAGGTAAGTCCTCATATTCAGAAGGAGAAAAGACACCATGATTGGTTGACAACTTTATAATGATCAGAGCTTCAGCTAATAGTTGGAGTAAGCAGTATCTCAAAGCTTAAAGAATGAAATGGAAAGGTTAGCAAGCTAACAATTGTTAGCAGGAAAACCGCCCTTCGGTGTAGATCTTCATTGTCTTCATGTGCCCACGAGGAGGGAAAACAATGTCGAAAGGTTATCTTAAGGGTCAACTTCAGAATTCTTTTCAGGAGGAGAACTGAATTTGCTGAGCAACTTACCTGCATTGGCATGTATTTTTATATAGCAGAAGCTCTGTGCTCAGCATGGAGGGGCTGGGGCCAGATAAAGTGAGGACTCGGACACTTTCTAGAAGAAGCTAACTTGAATTTGGAGTAAGGGGAAGTAGGAAGAAAAAAGAAGTTTCAAGAAAGAGAAAGACAGTGATAGGTCACGCATCAAGGTGGAGGCATGTGGGGAAATATTAGCCAGCAGGAAGCTTCTGGTGGCACAGTGCTTGAAAGATTTGCAAAAGAGATGACTAATACTAACTTTTAAATTTATTTGTGTGTGATTCTGTCTTGGAAGTCCTCTTTGCTACCCCAAACCATCAGTAAATTCTGCTATACTAACATCTTGCATGGGTGGTAGATTAGGGCAATCAAAGAAAAGAATTTTTGATCTGGGCCAGAGCTAGGATGCCACTGAATTCAGACTGTCCGCCAAAGGTGACCTTGAAAAGGAATGAAGTCCTCCCTCACAGGGCATAGAAAATTTGGAGAAGGATATGTGTGCCCTTGCCTGTCCCCCAGGCCCTGATTCCAACCCTAAGACCCCAGTCCATCTGGTCGACCCCAGCCTCACCCCAGCAGGTACATGCACTCTCTGGCCATGACTTCTCCATTACCTAAGTCTGTTCTAAACATGTTCTTTCTGATCGAATAAAAATTGAAGTTGTTAGCTTAGCTGTGACTTGGCCTTGAGACCCAGATATTCCTGGTTCTTTCATACCTCCATCTTGAATTTCAAGCCTCAATATTCTTTGTATTTTAAACAAGGCTTTCTTTTGGTGGTGAAAGACTAAATTACAAAGGTAGGTACAAATGTTATTCATTATATGTGTTCAACTTTCTAATTTGTTTTTAATGAGGTCTCCTAGTCATATTTTTTATTCATTAATTCATTCAACAGATACTTAGAAACCTACTATGTTGCAGCCAGGGTATGTTCTATTCCATGAAGTAATTCCACCTTTTTTGTACACTGTAATAAATGTATTTGCTTCCTAATATAGAAAAAGTTGAATAATATTAAGCTTTTCTTTGATATCCTTTTTACAAATAACTTCATTTTTCCTATTTACATAGAGCTCAAGACATTTATTGAACATTTGCCAAAGATTCTTTAACACTCCAGCCAAGTGGGAGAAAAAGAATTGCTATTCTGATTCAAAGATGATTTAGGAAAAGGGCCCAAATTGTATCAGAAGTAGAAAAGCCCTTTAAAAATAGGACCATTTCTTCTGGGTCTCTGTGCCAAAGCAGTGCAGGGCACGTCTCCTGATGAGGCCTTATCACTTCCTAGCTCACACACTGAATGGATATTTCCTTTGCAGCGCGGAGGTCAGTAACAAAAATGGCTTTTCATTTCTGCTGTTGGTCTTTCACGAGTAAAAATGTTCACCTTACTTCATTAACAAGAAAAAAGATTCACACTGTCTAGGAGTCTGCTGTTCCTTCATATAGAACATTGTTTTCTTATCACTTGTCCTAAACAGACCCAAGGGAGTTGGGAGGTCTCTAGAGAATTTGGTTCTGGATGGTCCCTATTATCAGTACTTAGTGTACTGTGCACAGCACAGAGGCCTATAATTAAGCTGCAGGAGAACTTGAATTGTAATTTCTTCTTTTTGAGTAACACAAGTCATAGAAAAATTAACTAAGCTCTTCAGCTCTATTTTTTGTTGTTGTTTTGTTTTGCATCTCATGGACCATTTTTCGTTAGATAAAGGCAAAGCAGATTCTCTCACCCCATGACATACACCCAAGCTTTAAGTTGGGAGCAAATTCCCCAAATTCAGGGAAACTCAAGTTTTCCTTCTATTTCAATTTAATTACTAATGCATGTTAACATTGTCCTACACTTGCTCATTAGACAGAATCCAAGTTTTGACACCACTTACTTGAACAAATTATTTAACCTCTCCAAGCGTTACTTTCCTTGTGTCCAAATGGTGATAAAAATAGTACCAACCTCACAGGGCTTCCTGTGAGGATTCGGTGAGACACAATAGGAAGAAATCTCAGCGCGGTCGACCACACAGTAAGCACTAAATAAAGATCAGCTACTCTCATCATTCACAAAGTTTTATGACAATAATAATAATAAATGATAACAACCCAAACAAATACCTTTTATGGGGAGGGGTCCTTCCATTGTGCCTGGTGAGGAGAGGAGATTGGTCTGCTTCCTCCTTCTCTCTTTACCTCTTTGTCTCCCTTCCTCACGGAAGGAAGAAGAAGGGATTTCTAATAATATCGGATAGAGTCCAGAATGTGACGGAGCTACATTTTTTTGATAGGAAAGGCTACCAAACTGTCACAGTAAGCCTCCATGGTAAGACCACCTTGTACTTGCTTTTCTCGTGTTGGGGAGTCAGGATGCCTCACTGGGTCATCCAGGTCTATATCACTTTCTCCGAAATAGCCTTTGCCTGATTTCAGCCTTGTGGTGTACTGGATGCAGTCTCAGCCCTGGATGAAGAGGAACTTTGATTCTATTTGGCAGTTCTTCCTTGGTCAGGAACCCTAATGGTAGCAGTTTTGTATGCTGGTCATAATAGCATCATTACAGTACCAAGATCTCACTCCAAATCCCTTGCCCCAGGCACTGTGCCAATCTCTGTGGAAACATAGCCTCATTGAAGCTCCGTAATCCTTAGGGAGGCAGGTGTCATTGTATTCAACATTCAGAGGGCCAAGCCAGGTCTAGAGAGGTTACAGCCCCTATCCCAGAGCTAATAAGTCTTGCAGCCAGCATGTAAATCCAGGTCTATCCGACCTGGCAAAGCCAGTGTCTGTAAGTCTTAATATAGCTCTGCCCTGAATGTGCTAGGAATTATAATAAGTTCAGGGATACCAAGATAATGAAAACACAGCCCTCCCTTCATAGAACTCATGGTAGAGTCTAGAAGCCCTGGATCAATACTGTGTCCCTCCAAGTGAGGTCTGCAGATGCCCTGAACACAAGACCTGAGCTATTTCTTAATATGTAGCCTCCTAACTCCCTTGTCTTAGACTATTAAGGCTGCTATAAAAACAACAACAACAACAAAAACAACATAGACTTGGTGGCTTAAACAACAAGCATCTATTTCTCACAGTTTTGGAGGCTGCGCAGTCCAAGATCAAGGCGCTGGCAGCTTTGGTGTCTGGTGAGGACCCACTTCCTGGTTCATAGAGGGCCATCTTCCTGATGAGTCATCACATAGTAGAAGGGGTGAGAGAACTCTCTGGGGTCTCTCTCATGAAGGCACTAATCCCATTCATGAGTGTTCCACCCTCATGACCTACTCACCTCCCAAAGGCTCTACCCATACCATTCCCATTCAAGATTAGGATTTCAACAAATGAATTTGGTGGGACTCAGGCATTTAGTCTGCAACACCCTTCTTCCCCTATTTATGCTAAATCAGAATCCTTCTGAGGTGGGCCTGAGAATTCTGCATTTTTTAATGTGTCTGCAGGTGATTCTTAAAGTAATTAGAAGTTGAAAACTACTAGTTTCAAGTTTAAAAGTAAAAGACAAGACAGAATAAGGTATATTCTCAGGAAATCCTCCTAAAACATTAATCTATAACAGTGTTCTTTTCACCAAACACATCTTTCTAAAATCTTAGCCTGAATATTTTTCTGAGGTTGCTTAAATCCACCAAACATAATTCTTAGAAAGAATCATGTTAGCGCTGGATTACAATAAAAATTTTATTACTACACTTAACATTAGAAAAAAAGAGGACATTATTATAGGGCTAAAAAGAAGCATTACTCAAATGTGATGAACACAAAATCAGAGGTCCAAGAGCTCTTTCCTTGAGTCTAAAATATTAAGCCAATAGCTCAAATGGTTAGAGGTGAATCTATAAATTCTCCCCATATTGGCATGTATTTTGGTTTTTTTAAGTATTTTTAAAAAAATTTTAATTTATTTTGTTTTTGGCTGCTGTGGGTCTTCGTTGCTGAACACTGGCTTTCTCTGGTTGTGGCAAGCGGGGGCTACTCTTATTTGCGGTGCACAGGCTTCTCATTGTGGTGGCTTCTCTTGTTGCGGAGCTCAGGCTCTAGGCGTACGGGCTTCAGTAGTTGTGGCATGCAGGCTCAGTAGTTGTGGCACGTGGGCTCAGCAGTTGTGGCTCGCGGGCTCTAGAGTGCAGGCTCAATAGTTGTGGTGCATGGGCTTAGTTGCTCTGCGGCATGTGGGATCCTCCCAGACCAGGGCTCGAACCTGTGTCCCCTGCACTGGCAGGCGGATTCTTAACCACTGCACCACCAGGGAAGCCCTAGCATGTATTTTGTTTTGTTCTTTTTTGTGACTTGAAGGAGAGTAATGCCACTAATTTAGGAAAACCTTGATCTTCTCACATCTCATCTGCACCCTGCAGTAGTCAGACTGGGCTCCCTTCTTTAATTCCCATGGACCACTGCCTTCCTGTGAATCATCGAATTAACTTCTCACATCTAGCCTCTATTCAAAACCAGTAATAGACTCCTGAAAGAAGTCCCCGCTTCTTACTCTGACATGCAAAATTCTCTGCAATCTAGGCTTTCTTTTCTTTATTTTAGAATCCACTTCTCTTCAAAATTAAGTTTTTTCAAAGAGTTAACTGACTTAAGATTCTACATGCCCATATCTATGCTTTTTCTTTTGCCTTTTCTCCTACAAGTGCTGGATCAGTAAGAATAGGCTGGGTTATCTGTAGTAACAAAACAACCCGTAACTCTCAATGGCTCAGAACGACAAAGGCTTATTTTTTGCTTAGGTCGCACGTCTGTTGTAAGTTAGCACGGGCTGGCCTCATCTTTCACACTACAGACCCAGGGGATGAAGCAGCCATTTTGGACATCACTGGTTGCCATATCAGAGAATGAAGACAGCTCAGCAAGACTCAGACTGGCAATAAATGCTTTGACCTGGAAGAGACACATGTCACTTTCACTGTCCACTCATTCATCAGAAATAGCCATGGGGCCCCACCCAACTACAATAGAGTCAGGATGTACAATGCCACCAGTGGCTGGAATGGGAAAAAATAGTGGTATATAGCATTTATGAGAGTACTGGTTCAAATTCTATCAGTTCTAAAGGCTAAGGTAAAAAATCTCTCCTCTGTTGCTTTTCCCACAGAGCCCAGGTGGATGGCAGTGGTGTTTTTTTCCCTTCACTTTTAGAAACTTTATTTTTTGTTCCATTTATTTAGCACTATAATATTTAAACATATTTTAAGTTATTATTTCACGTACACGTCTTATCTCCTCTGAGACCAGAAACTCTGTCATTTTGGAAATCATTCACCTGATCTACCACAGTTAAGAGCACATAATAGATGTTTAGTAGCATATTGAGGCATTGATTACCTTTCCAAATTTCACTGAAAATACAGCATCTACCACACTGCACTTTGATTTTGTACCACTATACATTAGAGCTTTGAACTCCTTGTTTAACCAGCTTAATTTTTATGATAATCATTTCAAATACTATTTCCTTAGTTGTTTTATCAAGCACTTATATTTTATCAAACACTTATTAAGTATTTTTTGATGTTTTACATTGTATCCCAAACACATAGGATAGTGCCTGACAAATAATAATCACCCAATAAATATCTCATTGAATAATTCATTCTGTGTTCAAAATGACCCTATGAGAAACTATCCTCATTTTACAGATGAAGAAATTGATTGAGGTTTAGGGAAGTCTTGCAAATAATGCAGGATAGTATTCTGATACAAAATAAAATTTTCGAGCTTAGTTCTTGATGGCAATCGAGAGAAGCCAACTTAGCTAACTTAGGCAGAAAAGGAATTTTTGGGGGGGTGGTAAAGGAGAGCTTGTAGAGTTGATGAACTGGTTAAAGAATAGGTTCAGAAAGGAAAAGCAGGATTTAAGAGCAGCAAGGCCCAGCGGCAGTTCCACAGCAGGAAGTCTGTTGAGGAAGGCCGCCCTGGTGCCCTTCCCACTGCCCCTGGCTCCACTACTGCTGGACTTGACACTCTGCTGTAACCCTCTGTCCATCTTCCACTCACCTTGAACCTGTGAGCCACTTCCTCAAGAACTGAGGGGCTGGTACAAGCCTGGTGGAGCCTTTGTACATGTCTGTACCATAGATGCTCAATTATGCAAGACGGGGCCCTGCCTCTCTGCCATCTTGGGAGAGATAAGAACAGTAGTAAACGAACCAAAATGGCAAACTTCCAGTGCAGTTATGTGGGGTTAATTAGACCCCATGAGCCGGATTGGCATTCCTGATCTCAAATCAAAAAACTACAATCATCACACTACTATATATAAAACAGATAAACAATAAGGACCTACTGTATAGCACAGGAAACTATATTCTATATCCTATAATAACCTATAATGAAAAAGAATCTGAAATAGAATATATATATCCTGTGTGTGTGTGTGTATATATATATATATACACACAACATATATATATATATATATAACTTCCCATATAGATAGATAGATCTATATATATATATCTGATTCACTTTGCTGTACACCCGAAACTAACACAACATTGTAAATCAACAACAATAAGAAAAAACAAAAGACTATGATAAACCCTTGTATCAGACATGAGAGTGCAGAAAGTGTTTCCACATAAATGATCCTTTACGGGTAGGGAGAGCTGCTGTTCTCGTTTCACAGTGGGGAAACCGAGTCTTAGGTTGCCTGACAACAGCACAGTAAGTTAGTGGAAGGTGAGCCTAAGCTTATGTCTTCCTCTGCCCAGACACTGTGTTCATTTTACCATGTAAGACTATACTTCAATCTACACTGGAATTCAGGGAAGATAAAATGTTTATTTATAAAAGATAGAACCAGATCAGCTCGGTGCTTTGTGACCACCTAGAGGGGTGGGATACGGAGGGTGGGAGGGAGGGAGATGCAAGAGGGAAGACATATGGGAACATATGTATATGTATAGCTGATTCACTTTGTTATACAGCAGAAACGAACACACCATCGTAAAGCAATTATACTCCAATAAAGATGTTAAAAAAAAAAAAAAGATAGAACCAAATTTTCTTTAGTAAGAACACCGCTCCCAACTTCCTTCATGTAATGGCACATGTAGAAAATGAGCATTATCATACAGCCCTCTGGGATAAACACATGAGGCTGCTCAGAGCCGACTCCAGTGAAATCCAGACCCTATCGGGCTCCACAGAAAGCTGAGGGCATCAATGTTTTAGATTATACAATGTGGGAGGCTCTGATTTATAAAATAGCTACATGAAAACAATTGTAGAAAGCATTTTCTAACCAAGGCACCTGGGATTATAACATTAAGTTATACAGCCCATGACCAGGGATAATCCCCCAAACACTGATTTCATATCTACTATGGGTGAAACTGAGTGGTCAGGGCAGAGAAGAAAGGTTCTCACACATGAAGAGCTCAGAGTTTCAAAGGAAGCAGAACATTTCTGTGCAGTGTGGAGTGGCCACAGGTCAAGCAATGCTGGCAGCCACCAGAAGCTGGAAGAGGCAAGGGACAGATTCTCCCCTAGAGGCTCTAGAAGGAGCAAGGCCCTGACAGCACCTTGATTTTGGCCCAGGGATACTGATCTCAGACTTCTGGCCTCTAGATCTGCCAGAGAATTAGGCAAGCTAATTAGGAGCAGAGGTAGACTTTGAACCGAGATATTCTGAGCCAGAACCCTTGCTCTTAAACTTTATGACATTCCTTCTGCAGGGAAGTCCATGTAAGAGGGGACCTAATAGGCAGTTGTATCAGGTGAAGATACAGATTTGGCAAATATCAGCTTAGAAGAAGTGTGGACATTCTTGAATCTGTCCAAATCTAAGAATATATGAATCTCACCTGCAATTAAATAGTCAACATTAACCTGATTCATAGTTATCTTATCCTATGTGTACATCAACCCACTCAATTAAGACTACACTTCACAGTCTGATAACCAGGAAGACTGAAGGTTGCAGTGGGTGCTTTACTGGCACTGATTAGTTTTTTGGTAAAGATTTCATAATATTTACTTTAATATGTTTTCTCCTAAACTGAGATTGTGTGCCCATAAACTGACTAAATTCTAATATTCTCTTCAATTTCAGCTGAAATGCCATTTCCTCAGGAAAGTCTTCTCTCACCTGCTCCCACAATAAAGCAAACACCTGTTAAGGATGCTCCCAGTTTGTGCACCACAAATCTATCTGATCACGGTTCTACTGGGCTTTATTTTAATCATTTATTTCGTTATCAGTATCTGTTAGTAGACTGTACGCTCAGTGATGAGAAAGGCTGGATCATTTTGTTTCCATGATGCTTCTAATACCTGCACGTTTCAATAAAATTTCTATGAGTGCATGAATACACGAATTGATTGAACTTTGATTATTCATTATTCTGGGACTTGGAAAAATTTCAAAATTGTTTAATGAGGTACGTTCTGGTTCCACCCACGGATATTCTCTGGGGGAATTTACAGTGACCTATTTGCTTATGTGTCTGTGTTGGTCTCTACCACATTTATAAGATGGAATCAATCCCACCTCTAGCTACGGGTGGGATTTAACAAGTGTTATAGATATCTACTATTCCAGGTGCTTGCCAGGGAGCATATTTGAAAAAGCTTGAAATAGAATTTGTGGAACATTTCTTTGATGCTAGAACTATTCATGCTTCTAGGTACCCTAAAATACATCCTTGGGTTAGACGAAAGCATGAGAGCCCTGCGTACCTGGAACAAAGGTGTATAGTTTCCTTATAGAACTTCTTTAACGAACTTCACTTGGATAACTGTAGCACTGTAGCAACTTTATAGCTTTTCTAATGCTATCGAACTCATTTAGATTCACCAGGAGAATATATTTGAGGAAACTGGTCACTATAGTTCATTGTGACCTCTTGTTGGTGACTCAAGTTCCATACTCCACTTCCTTTGGAAAATCTGTTTAATTTTATCATATCATCAAGTTTTGGTTTCCTTACCTGAAAGATGAGGACAATAATAGTATCTACCTCAGAGAGTTTGGGACAAGATAAAATGGGGTAACACCAACAAAATGCTTACTTAGCCCAGTACTGGGGGCGTGGTAAGCAATTAATAAGTATCATCTTCATCATCCTGGTCACCATCACCATCACACTACTTTCTCGGCATCTATGATTGGAAAGCACCAAGGCATGCCCCTGACCACCTCAACCAAGTGAAATTTACTTCATGGACAAAATAACCTTAACTTCATTCTTCCGGTCCTACTTTTCTCTTGAACTACTTTTTCATTTACATATTTCTAAGTGCCTTTTTGTTCATACTCTTAGATGCTGGCTTACAATCTTTGTGGAACAAAGTGAGTTATTAGTACACACAGACGTACACATAGTGGTTTTCAAAGGGCAACGATGTACCACAGAGAGGTGAAATGACTTGAATCAAAGTAGCAAAGCAGGAAGAATTCCTGTGTTCCAAATCTTAGCTTCAGGCCTTTTTTGGCTAGAAGGACACAAGTTTCCCTATGGCTGAATTTCTACGCAATCCCTTCAAAGAGTTTGATGTGGTTTTTGCCACATTCCAGGCTACTTGTTGTTGAAATGAAAGCTTTCCCTCTTATTTGGTGCAGAAACTGCATAGAGAAGGACCCTGAGAGAACGGATCACAATAGCTGGAAAGGAAGAAAGGATTCCTGGAGTGTTGTGTACTGCCTAGGTAACCTAGATATCAACTAGCGAACTGATATAAGCAGGGATTTTAATATTATTAACATGAATCCAGCCGGACACAGAGCCCTTGAGGATTTATGGCTATGTGCATGTGATGAACATAAGTTTATAAATACATTTGTAATCCCCAAGCTCTACCTTTCAATACTGAAAGCATCGCCCACTTTCCTCTTGATACCACGTGGCCTTGGAAGCTGCATAAAGGACATTGGGGGCTGCCACCTGCCCTAAGTTTCTCTACAGAGATTGACTTTGTTCTGACCACTTCAGCTGCGTATCTGTCCTCCCTCCACCACTATCACTCCCATCTCTGGCCTTTATGCTTGTATCTTCTCCATGTGGATTTGGTAGCTTGACTCCAAAGTGTTTGCCTCGGCACAGAGAACAAGAAACCCCACCTGGAACGCTGATGCAAGCAACTGCTCCACTGCCCAGCCTTCAAGTTTATAAGCGCACATCTTGGCCTTCAAGTTTATAATCCCAGGTTCCCAGGATTTGCCAGTAAGCATGTCCAGTCTCCTGCAGAGTCAGAGGGAGAGATGGTCCTAGATGTGTTTCCTTCAGATAAGCTGCAGCTTTTTGAAGGCGGGGCCCACTTCACTCCCACAGTCTGTAGGTTCTGCAGAGCAGGAATCTTGTTAAAATAGCTTTTTTTTTTTTTTGGTACGTTCTGCCCCCCACAAAGCCATTTAGGGTTATATTCTACATGACCTGGAAGTGTTTATTTAAGCAGATTATAGGCTAGAAACAAAATCACAATTTCCCACTCCTGTTGTCAAAGGCTCCAGATACTAGAATTACACTCCGCCTACCAACACACACAAAACTTCTTGTCTATCCACTCTCAACCGTAAACAAATAAACAAATTCTGGCAAGAGTTCAAATTTGAATATAGGCTGTATGCCAGAAAATACTGAGTTCCAATCTTGGTTTTAACTCAGAGTCTCTTTTTGGTCTTAAGAGAGAAAAACCAAACAAAACACATTTTCTCATCAATTTGTGCAAAGTCATTCTCACCTGCCCCTCCGGACAAAGTGAGGATTAATGACTTCTATTTCCTAACAATACCCCAGTCCCTGCCTGGTAGTGAGTTAGGGCTATGGGCCCATTAACTGCAAATGTTGCTCTAGTGGCCTTAAAGGATTAATGTACCTCCCAAAGCCCTTAACTTACTGGGACAAATCTGGCTCAATGAGTTAATGGGCTAATTAGTTAATTGTCAACTCTGCAAAGATGAGAAGTATTGTTATTTTGCACTTTATTAAATTCTCAAGGATTAACAAGTATGGGGGGGAGATGTTAAGAGGATTTGAAAGAGGCTGGGTGATCGTGACACACCACAAACTCTCGTCCAGTCTCTACTGGGGGAGGGAGGGGACAACGCCATTAGTTATATCCCATGGGTATATAACCCAGAGTGGCTGCAAAGAGATTGGAATCCATCATATAAAAATCCTGTTGATGTGAGAATGGCTCTCCTAAAGTAAAATGAAGCATCAGGGTAGTAGAATAATTGTCAGCTTCTATGCTGTTGAGTGAGAGAGACATTATGTAGTGATGTGTCAAGTGAGGCAAGGTTTGGTCTGCATCATAACTGGATATGCAGAATGGCGAGGTACTTTATAGGGAGGCTTTATCATGCCACTTGAAAATATGGTTTACTTTAGAGCCAAAGAAAAGAGCATGGGGAAAGTATTTGAAAATGTGACTATTCTCTAAATAAGAATGAGGTGAGACCAGCACAGGGCATCTGAGTCACAGATACTATTAACAAGGGAAAGTCACTGGAAGACGTTCAAATGGTTAGTTATGACCAGAGATTATATAGCTCAGGTGACTTGTTTCTAAGGAGAAAACTTGAAAATTGCATGAGCCTCTGGATGATTTGGGAATGTGTTCAATCCTTTTGCATACCAGTACATTTTGAAAAATTGGAAGTCCTACACATAACAGTCACAGACCAAATGATGGATAATTAAGCATTCCTGGTACCATGGGAAGCATGTTTTATTTAAGGCTCTTGCCAAAAAAGTAGCTCATTAGACGTTTGGAACAAAAGTATGTACAAAGAACAGCTGAAAATTTCTTCTTATCAAAGTGAAGTTCTGTTCAAAGGGAAAAAGGCTTCAAAATGGAACATACACAAACACAAATGTGCAGTCACAGATACTGTGCCTGAAACACTCCTTGAGAGATGCAGTAGGTTGTCTGTGCAATAGCCATCTTCCCTCTTTCATGATGCCCAAGCTCTGATCTTCTGGTTTGCAATCCAATCCCCTTACCCATGAATCAGGTAGATTTAGATAAGTCTAAGGCATTAGTGATGGTTCCACTGCTACAAGGGTGGGCAGTTTATAGGTAGACATGTAGCCAGTTTTGTCAACAAGATGTGAGAAGATGTATACTGGAGAGCTTCTGAAAGTTTTCCTTCATAACAAATTTCAGAGGTAAAAATTATCTCCTTTTCTACTGCTGGATGGTGTTGTATGTTGGTGTGATTCTGTAACTACTTCAGCCATCTTGCAGTTATAAGAAAAAAACAGCCTTTAGACGAAACCAACACAGAGAACAGCAAAACAGAGAGCCGGAAGGAGCTTGGAGGCTCCTTTTGAGCTTCTGATCTTACTGTGACATAAGTAATAAGTGCATTGAGATGATAAGTTCCATTATTTATTCTAGTTCACCTTTCTCTGTAGCTTACAGCCAAAGGCACTCTACAAATCCAAAAGAAATTGCCACCTCCTGACCCCAAATTCCTGTTTGCTCTAGAAACGCTGAATGTAACCTTGTACATGTATGGAGAGTAGCAGCAATAGAGTCAGACACAGGGATGGCTCCTGACTCCGCCAGTGACTGCATGCACTTGGATAAGTCACTTCAACTCTCTGCACCTCAAGCTTCTGTCCATGAAGGAACAATGACCACTAGGTCGTACAGCACTTGGAAAGATTATGAAAGAAAAGGCAGGCAAAGTGTACTCAAGAAATAACAACCAACATACAAACACACATACATTCTAAAGGCAACTCTGACAGCTGTTTTCAAATAGGAAACATATCAAGTAAGAAAATAAACACCATTCAAGCAGCAGGATTAAATAAAACTAGAAAGGCATATGGGATTATCCGACAGCATCTGAGTATAGGACTTAAAGCCTATTTTTTTTGACACCTCATGCAAGATGAAGTACAAAAATATTTGTATTTTTTTCTGATCTCTTAGGAACCTAGACTCTGAGGGGAGGATCCCTTAGGAACCTGGGATCTGAGAGGTACTCAGTGTTTTAGGGCTTTGAGATTGTCAGAGAAGGATCACACAATGAGGCTGAGATGGAGTAGCCAGTGATATAAGTAGGGCAAAAACAAATTGAATATACTGATGCAGAAGCCAAGAGAAGACAGTGTTCCTAAAAGATGGAGTGGAAAACAGTGTGGAATGCGGCTAAGACACCAAGTTCAGTAAGAATACAGAAGGGAACATAGGGATTTCCAAGGAGGAAGATGATGAAAAGATGAGTGGAGTGGATTGAGGAGTCAATGAGGGTTGATAGTTTGGAGCCAATGACCATTCACACCTTTTGTATCCTATTAGGGCAGGATAAAAAGAAATAGGGCAGTAACTGCAGGCCACCAAAGGTGTGTTTCCTTTCTTTCTTTTAGGGTGAGAGATGCTAGGGCATGCCTGTATGCTGACGCAAATGATGCACTAAAGGGGGAGAAACTGATGGAGCCAAGAGAAGAGGGATGATCACAAGAATAAAGTTCTCGAGGGAAGATAATGATGAAAAATCTGGCCTTAAGTAGGAGCTGGGAAACTTTATACGTAACAATGAGGTAGGAGGTATGATGTGTGCAGATGGATGCAGGTTCTTTGGTGGATTGGGGAAGATTTCCATCTGTTGGCTTCTATCTTAGACAATGGACAACATGATATAAAAGTCAAAAGATAAAGGACTTCCCAGAAACAGAAAAGTGTTACACATTTACCTTGTTCTGGATTTCAAAGTTTTGACCTTGGGTTAAAATTCAGAATTCTGAGAAAGAAGAGCAGAATTTGCCTCTAACTGGAGACCACTCTAATGGTTCAGACGCTGAGCTGCTTGGATGAAGAGCTTCTTTGGAATAGGTACAGTACAAATGATTTGGGACAGGGTAGTCATGAATTTAGCAGGAAAACTATTTCTCTGACTGTTGTCCAACTACTTGGTGGCAGCACAATGTAGTAGAAAGAAAACAATTTGGGGTCAGAAGAAATGAGGTGCACTCCCAGCGTTAAATCTAACACACATTGAATAATATTGGGTCAGTATTTTATCTTCTTGGCACTTCAGTTTCTCTAACTACATAGAAAATTATTATGATAATAATTTGTCTCTGATGGATTTGATATGAAAATAAAATTATATGAAAATAATATGAAGAATGTCCCTAATAGTAATAGGGATTATTACTTATTGAGCACCTACTATGATGCAGTAATTCTAAACTCTGCTCTCTCTACATATACTGTTATGGACTGAACCCTGTCCCCCGCAAATTCTTTTGTTAACAACCTAATGCCCAGTGTCTCAGAATGTGACTGTATTTGGACATAAGGCCTTTACGGAGGTGATTAAGTTAAGATAAGGCTGTTAGGGTGGACCCTAATCCAATCTGTCCATTCTGACTGGTGTTCTCATAAGAAGAGAAAATTGGACACGCAGAGATATGCCAGGGGTGCACACACACAGAGAAAAAGCCATGTGAAGACACAGCGAGAAGGTGGTCATCTGCAAGTCAAGGAGAGAGGTCTCAGAGGAAACCCATTCTGCAGACACCTTGACCTTGAACTTCCAGCCTCCACAACTGTGAGAAAATAAATTTCTGTTGTTTAAGCCACCCAGTCTGTGGTATTTTGTTATAGCAGCCCTAGCAAACTAATACATAGTATAGATAGATAGACAGATAGATAGATATAGATACATGTATATATATGTATAATCTCTTAGCCTCACCTTAACTCTACAAGGTAGGCATTATTATCTTCATGTTATAAATGAAGACACTGAATATCCTATGATAAACCATAATGGAAAAGAATATGAAAAAGAATGTTTATATATGTATAACTGAATCACTTTGCTGTACAGCAGGAATTAACACAAAATTGTAAATCAACTATACATCAATAAAATAAGTTAAAAAAATAAATGAAGACACTGAGATTTAGAGAGATTAAGTGACTTCCTCAAGGTCACATATGACAGGTCATTTCTTACAAAGTGCATACTGACTATAGGATCCCTCTTAAAGGTAGTTATAAAAACTGAGGTCATAGAAACAGAAATTTAAAAAAAAAAACTTTTTATCTGTTTCCCATAACCACTCTCTTAGATTCCTGGCTTATATGCTATGATTTCATAGCTTTTTTTCCATCGTTATTTTCAGAGGTCCAACTCCACTATCTCTTCAAGGTTATTAGAATTTTTAAACATCCTTCGTATTGCACCTTTTATTGGCCCCTTGCTGCAATTCTATCACTCAAACTCAATCAACCAGATTGTTTATTCCCTCGGCCTTTGTCCCCATCTCAGCTGGATCACTCCAGGGGATTGCACCTTGCCAGTTCTGCGATGAGGTGCTTAGATCAGAACTCTGAGCTGGACCCCATTTTCCGGGACAGCGTTGCAATCAGATGGCGCCTATGTCAGTGCAGCCTGGGACCTCGTAGCCTGGCCAAACATCTGCGCTCTCTGTTCTCCCCTGCAGCATTTGACTCCCATTAAAAGTGGAGCTTCAAATCTCCCTTGTGCATCCAGGCCTGGGCACTGGGTGACTTCCAGTTAAAGGGTCAATAAATATAATTAAAAGGCTCATCCAACTGGATCTCATGCTCTGAATATCTTCCCTTGGAGGGCCAACTCTCTCCCTCTCATAAATGGATTTTTTAAAAACAGGAGGGCTGTGAAAGGTTGCAGGTGTCCTCAGCCTACGGAGTTGCATGGCTTCGTGTCTGGCAAGTTGTCTTCGGGGTCCTCTGACTCATAAGAACACATCCGTATGTGCAGAAAGTTAACAGACAGTGTTCACTGCATTATTGCCTGTCCAATGGTCCCCTGATGACAAAATGGTCATCCACTCAGATCTCCTCATAGACAGACAAGTAATAATGCCATGACCCATCAGGAAATATCAGTGAGACAAAAACGGTCACAGCCAGTTTCTTGAGCAACTAATGTATGACAGAGCATTTCTTTGTATTCTGATATACTTTAGTCCTATTCCTTACCATAATCAGGCAAGCTGTCAATTATTACTTCTCTCTCATTAATAAGGAGACCAGGGGGAATTCCCCCCTGGCGGTCCAGTGGTAAAGAATCCACCTTCCAGTGCAAGGGAGGGGGGTTCGATCCCTGGTCACGGAACTAAAATCCCACATGCCACAGGGCAACTAAGCCCAAGTGCCACAACTACAGAGCCCACGCGCCCTGGAGAGAGAAAACCCACACGCCACAACTAGAGAGAAGCCCACGCACCACAACGAAGAGCCCGCATGCCTCAACGAAGATCCTGCGTGCCGCAACTAAGACCCAGCACGGCCAAAGATAAACAAAATAAATAAATAATAAGTAAATCTTAAAAAAAAAATGAGGCCAAAGTTTGGTGAATGTAAGTAATGTATCCAAGACCTCATAATTATGTGTCTGAGATGGTCTCTCCATCTCCAAAGCTCATGTCTTTTCACTCTATTCAACTTTCTCTCAGCCAATCATCACTGACACTCCCCAAATATGAGTTTTTTTAAAAAAGTTACCCTTTGAAAATTCATTAAGTTGAATGGTGCTTTCTTATACCAACTGTCTGAGCTGCTCTCCTGTTTTAGAAGTCTAGATGTTCAGTGATCCTTTGAATTATTGGTTTATTGCCATATAATTCAAAAGAAATGACAGTATGGTTCATTTAAAAAATTTCTTTTGCGTCTGAGGTTTTGCCAAGATCTGTTTATTGCTGTCATGTGGAAAAGGAAAATACGATGAGGCTTGAGACGTTCCAAATGTGAAGTTTCCCTTTTCCCATTCAAATAAGGGCCAGCAACAAATCAAAAGGCAAGGTTTCATTTTCAGTGATTGACTTGGACAAACTAAAGGCAGAATAAATGTCAGATGAATTAGATGTGGTGACTGCTGTTTAAAATATGTGAATCTTGATACTTTTGAAAGGTAACAGACAGATTGGAAATAGATCTTCCATCAATACTAATGGTGACATCAAGGATCATAATGATGGTAATTTGGGTTTGTGTTGCTTTTTCCTTTGCACCATCTCAAAGCTGTCAACAGATGTATCAGGAAGCGAAGACCACAAATGGACGTGTAGAGTGAGCGCCACTGGGCTGGATTACTATGCCTCATCTCCAGCAAACGACAGCCCATCTAGGATGTGCAGCTCCTTGCCATTTGGTGGAGATTGCAAAGGAGAATTCAATCAGATGTTTGTTGCTACGGGGATAAGAGTTAGGAAAAGAGCTTTTCAATGAAAACTGGTCTCCCAACATAAAACCCTTCCCTTTAGATATGATTCTCTTTGGGTTGTCCGGGGGCCAAGCTGAAAATAATTTGCAAAAAAGTCAGAAACTTGAATGAGTAAGAGCATAATCTTTAAAAAGATTTTTTATACTTACATTTCTATTGCATTTTTTTAAACTTTTTACTTTATATTGGAGTATAGTTGATTACTGATGTTGTGTTAGTTTCAGGTGTACAGCAAAGGGATTCAGTTATACATATACATGTATCTATTCTTTTTCAGATTCTTTTCCCATTTAGGTTGTTACATAATATTGAGCAGAGTTCCCTGTGCTATACAGTAGGTTCTTGTTGGTTATCCATCTTAAATATAGCAGTGGGTATCTGTCAATCCCAAACTCCCTAACTATCCTTTCCCCCCACTCTTCCCCCAGGTAACCATAAGTTCGTTGCATTTTTGTTTGAAGAATGTAAGGCAGATATTAACGAATGAGGAACAGAATCATCGTTTATACAATTTTGATAGCTTAGCAGTCAAGGTAATGAGATTGGGATTCCAAGAGGCTAGCTTCAAATCCTGCTTCTGCCACGTGTTAGTTATGTGGCCTTGGAGAACTTCCTTAACCCCTTTTGTCTTTCGTCTTCTCAACTATGTGAGGGAAACAATGTTTGACTTACAGAGCTGGTGGAAGACTTAAGAGTCAGAATGAATATCAAGCATATTTCAAGTACCTGGCACAAAGACGACATTAAAAATAGCAGATTTTAATATTAAAATTGATGATTAATATCATTATGGTACTGTGATGACAAGACTGGGTAATAATGTCATCAGTTAGTTAAAAAGGTAGGTTTATAATATTCACTTCCAAAGCTAATAAAGAGGATGAAAAAGAGTGAAGGGTTTGAGAGATAATAAAACGACTTGGGCTGGAATGACTTTGCTATAAATAGATTTTTTCGGAGGGTAGGCTATTTTAAAAGAAACTAAGCTGCACATTTTTAAAAACCACACAGTAGGGTACTAAGGTGGAAATCACAGATGAAAGTCAATATGCTTTGCCAAAAATATAAATAAGAAAATTCATCAGCTGGAAGAAGCATTGCTACAATGTGCATGTTGCTTTCATCTGAAAGAAAAATGCCAGAAAGAAACTTAATATTCATGACTGACACATTTTCTTTGTACTGTCAGTCAGCTGGAACCAAAATACACAGCTCGTTAGAAAGCCCATCTCTACTTCATGTTTCATCTGATGACCTTATACATCAAATCAAGAATTGTGGGCTGAAACAACACTCTTCATCCTCATTTATTTTTTTCAGAGGATGGTACAGTGAGCAAAATCTGCCACAATGTAGCCTGTTTCCTTTCTTCACCTTTCAAGTTCTTATCAGAAATCAACACCAGAATTCAAAAATAGATGTCCGCTTAATAAACCCCTAAAATAAGTGAGAAAAAAATACACACTTGGTCAAATATCTTCTTCACAGGCAAAGTAATTTGTCAAATAGAAGATTCATTTTTGTTTTCAGAGCACTGAAGTTATGTAGTGATATCGTAAATACATTTTTTGGGGGAAACTTGGCCATAAATATTCAGGAAATCTACATGCTGGAAAGATCTTCATTGTTAAAATACGTCTATTTTTTATAGACTGTAAACTTCTGGCATCAAATCCAACCTTTTATTACACAATTTCCTGGATCTGTAATCTGCATGGAGTATTTATCAGAGAACTTTGCACAAAGCACAAATAACTCATTTACCAAATTATATAAGTTCGGGGCTATACATTTTCACATTGAAAGGGAGTGTCAAAAGTTGTACTGTTTAATCTGTCACCAGGGATGGAAAGAAGCAAATTGACACATAAAGGATGACACTGAAGCATCTGGTCTCCTCAGAAGGAAATCATTGCCATTTGTCTGAGTGGAAGATGTCATAATTGCAAAATCAGTAGAAACCAAAGTAGTCAGCTAAGTGCACACCTAAATCTTCCTCAAGAATTCCATTCTTTCTTAGCATGTCATTGTAAGCAATCACTAAGAAAATATTTGGGTGATGATGAAAGACTAAAATACATTATTATCTTTAAACAATATTTCAGGTGGGAGGTAATTCTTAGAACCATAATAATATCCTTATTCCCTTTCCAGGGATTACTTAAAACTAGCATAGAAGTCCCAGAGCACTGTAGTGGAAATAAATTCCTAGCACTCTGGCCTTCTGAGAATTGACTGCAGATTTATATATATTTTTGCTTGCTATGGTATGGAGCAGACTGTAAGAGCCCAAGATGACAGAGTGTGGTTGTGATTCTGCGGTCCGACAGATTTAGTCATCAAATGTGCATTGTCTACTGACGGTTGTTTAAATTATCAAGGCACACACTGTAATTCTCATGCCCACATGCCGGAAGGATGTATGGGGTAAAACTCCAGTGAATTCCCCTTTGACATAATGGGAGGCAGGGGAATACCATGTTACCACCGGCAGGCTCACAACTCACCAACTCTCCTTCGCTAACGTCTGGGCTGTTTTGTATTTCACGGGTGATTGCTGCTTATTGTCTGTCTCCCAACAACCATGTTTGCTCACCAGCACCTGGAGCAATTTCATACCTTGGCTAATTGCACCCTAGAATAATGGTTCTGTTTATGGAAGCCTAGCTCCTGTGGCAAGCAACAAATACCCAGGAGTTTCCAGGGAAGCAATGGTAACAGATGCTGGAATGATGAGGAGAGCCTCCCCACTCAAAAACCAGCCCCCACTTCTACGCCCTGTCGGTCCTCACCATCCATCGAGAAGTGGTGATTAGAACCCTGCTGTGTGCAGCTGTACTTCTCAGTACAGCCTGTCGGGGGGTGGGTACAGGGAGGGCACCTCATTACCACGACTTTCAGGCTGTAAGGTAAAGAATAATGTAAAATGAATCCCTTCAGCTAAAGGGCAGGCGAGGCACAAACTCACTTACTTCTCAGGACTAAGCAATGTGCTCTATTTCCCTCCACCCCTCTCATGTAGAAGGCGTGGACCACACATGACGGAAGAGAAGCGACGCTTGGCCATCGCAGAAAACTGGTGTGGTGCCAGGAGGGAAGGAATACTTGATCATTAGAGAAGGATTGATGACTGCAAGTGTTTTCCAGCCACAAACCATCTAGGCAGGTGTCTTTTAACTAAGATTAATAAACATATGTCACCAGCAAGTTTCTCATTACCAGACGCATGATAATGGAGAATCAAAATTTTCAAGTTGCCAAGCTGCCACAGAGTAAAATCTCTCCAGATAAACAAAGCCGTGCCAGCTCGAATAGGAAAAACTGCCTTTCTGCACCTGGAATATTTTATGCCCAAGGTAAACAGTCCCCTTTCTTTCTGGAAAAAGTGAACTTGGACCAGAGGTCTCTCTGTTCAGGCCAAAACACAGGTTATAAAATTTCCTCTCAACTGGCAGTCTGTGCTCATACGGACCAAGGCAACATCCTGGCCTCTAAGTTAATGCCTGCAGCCAAGTAAGGGACTATTTTAGAGACTGTCATCGAAATTGGTAGCCAGGGGGCTGGAGAGAGCAACAATTTCACAGGACAACTACACAAAATGTGAAGATGATGGTGACAGGTGTAGGAAACGTTCCATGGAACACCAGAGGGGAACACAAGCGGCCAATTCAAAATTTAGTTTCTCTCAGAATGTCAAAATGGGCCAGGGCTGTGAGTTCTCAGGGAGCCATCTGAGCCATGGCTTGTGTTACAAATTCAGGATCAAAGTGTATTTCCATTCTACAGCTCATGTGTGTAAATCTATCAGTGAACATTAGTTTGAATCTTGCTGTGAAACTCTGGGCAAACTCTTTTCACAGAGATAGTTAAGTGCTTTGAAAACAGAGTATCTAAGCTCCTTGCCCACAAAAGATAATTTTGCATTTTTCTACTTCCTTGAACTTGTAGTGGAATGGCAATCCATTTTTCACTTTAGACTCAGGGTAATGTGTATATAATATATAGCATAATATATTATGTAATATATAATAATATTAATATATTATATATTCACATGTATATATGTATATAAAATATCTGTATACATATACATGTACATATATAAATGCAATATATATGTTACCATATACATGGTGAAGTATATATGTGTATACTATTTATATATAAAAATATATACATAAAGAAATAATAACCATATTATTTTGTCTATAAAACTATTTTGTTGATGAGAAGTAGACAGGCAAACCCTCAACAAAAACTTACGGGAAGTCATCCTTAATTTAAAAGTTATCTGTTATTTTCCCAGATTACACACATTATTGCCTTTTATAGCCTGGCATAGTTATGGCAACTAAATTTCACTGCATGCATCAAGTCTGATGGCTCGCTATGGCTGCCTGGACCCCCTGTGTTGAGAAGGATTCTGAAGCTGCATCTGGGCTCAAGAAGACAAGGGATAATCAACAAATAATATCTGCTCTGGCAGATGGTGAGTACATAACATATACTTGTCATGATTCACTCCGTACCTACTAGGTGCTTGTTAAATGTTTATTATTGATAATAAAGAATGGAATGTTAGCATGCAAGATGCCAAAGGACCAAAGGTCAGAAGTTAGAGGATGGTGAAAATCAGCACAGCAAGGAGAAGCTTCCTCATGAAATAGAGGTTCAACAAGGTCAATAACTTGAAGAAATGGACTGCTGCCTGAGGAAGTCATCTTCCAATGTAAAAAGAATCCATTTCACATTGCAAAACTTGAGGACCTGGTACTAGAAACAGTTACTAGGAGCTAAATGAAGAGGCTTCTTCAGAACTGCATCTAATATCAGTGGGGCTAGCAGGGAGGAAAAGACCTTTAAAAACACTCTTTCATGAACAACAATACAATTCAGGTAATCAAAATGTATATGTTCTTTTGTAAAATTACGGAAATGTGTTTAAGGGGAGGAGATGGTACATTCAAGGGGAAGTTAGATAATCATTTATCAGAATTTTGTGAGGGAATTAATTCATGAGATAGCCAAAGTCACTCTGAATCAAGGTGGGGTGCAAGAACCACCTGTGGAGACAGCTATCGAGCCATATTATACAAACCTCAATGCCTGGGACCCAGGAATGTGTGTTTTATTATGTCCTCAAGAGATTCTGACACATCCTAAATTTGGTAGAAAATAAACTTACAGATTTAAGAAGCTCATAAATCCCAAACAAGATAAACTCAAAGAAGTCCATACCCAGACACATCATAATCAAACTGCTGAAAACTAAAGGCAAAGCAACCAGGGGAAAGTGTTGTACTATATACAGAAGAAGAATGATTCAAATGGCTATGAGTTTCTCATCAGAAACCAAGAAGGCCAGGGGGCAGTGTATTTTTTATTTAACATTTAAAGAAAAGAACCGTCAACTTAGAATTCTATATCCAGCAAAATTATGCTTCAGGAATAAAGGGGAAATGAAGACATTCTCAGAAGGAAAACGAAGAGACTCCAGCAGCAGCAGCAGACCTGCTCTAAAAGACAAAAGTTCTTCAGAAGAAAGAGAAATGGTATCAGTGGGCAATGTGGAACTTCAGGAATGAAGAAAAACAGAAATGGTAGATATTTGGTTGATATGGTAGACTATTTTTTCTCATATTAGTCTTTAAATATGAATGATGGTTGAAGGCAAAAATTATAATATTGTCTGGCTGGGGCTTTAAGGTATAGAGATTATGACTACAATGCAATGAATGATGATGATAACATAAAAGGGAGAAGGACTAAAGGACTTCTTTAGCGGTAAAGTTTCCACATTCCACTAGAAGTGATAAAATATTAATTATAACTAGACTACAAAAAGGGAAGTATGTACATTGTAATCTCTAGCCAAGCACTAAGCGTTAATGCAAATAGAAATATTAAAAAAATTCAATAAATAAACTAAAATGGAATAATAAAAAATTCAAACAATCTAGAAGAAGGCAAGACTATGGGGAAAGAGAAGAATGTAAAACCAAGGGAACAAACAAACCAAAGCAAATAATAAAAACGGCAGACCTAAATCTGAGCATATCAATAATTACATCAAATGTAAACAGTTCATGCAGCAATTAAAAGTGAAAGATTATCAGAATGGCCAAAAACAAAAGACTGAATTATATGCTGTCTAAAACGACCTTCTTTAAATATTACCAGGGATAAAGAAGGAATTACAAAATGATATGCGGGTCAATTCATCAAAAGTATATAACAGTCTTAAGGGTGTATGCACCCAAGAATAGAACTTCAAAAATCATGAAGCAAAAAAACTGATAGAGCTGAAAGGAAAAATGGACAATCCACAATTAAACTCCTTTGAATAGAACTGAACAACATCATCAACCAATGGATCTAAGTGACATTTAAAGAACACTCCAAAAAGAGCAGCAAAACTATATGTGAAAACTACAAAAGGCTGATGAAAGAAATCAAAGAACTAATAATTGACCTGACATACCATGTTCACAGATTAGATGACTCAATATAGTTAAGATACAAATTCTCCTCAAATTGATCTATGCATTTAATGCAATTCCAATCAAAATCCCAGGAGGATGTCTTACAGATATAAGCAGGCTGATTCTAAAATTTAAATGGAAAGGTAAAATAGTATAACCAAAACAATTTGGAAAAAGAAGATTAATGTTGGAGGGATCACACTATTTGATTTTAAGACATTATAAAGCTATGTTAATCAAAACTGTGTAATTTTGGCAAAGGGATAGACATATAGATCAACGGAACAGAAAAGAGCCCAGAAGTAGACCCATATAAGTATACTAAACTGAATTTTGACAAAGCTACAAAAGCGTTTCAAAGGAGGAAGAAAAGCGTTTTCAACAAATGGTGCTGGGGCAATTGGATACCTATAGGCAAAAAAAGAAACTTGACCTCAACCTGACTCCTTATACAAAAATTAAAAATGGATCATCGGGCTTCCCTGGTGGCGCAGCGGTTGAGAATCCGCCTGCCAGTGCAGGGGACACGGGTTCGAGCCCTGGTCCGGGAGGATCCCACATGCCGCGGAGCAACTAAGCCCGTGAGCCGCAACTACCGAGCCTGCGCGTCTGGAGCCCGTGCTCCGCAACAAGAGAGGCCGCGACAGTGAGAGGCCGGCACACCGCGATGAAGAGTGGCCCCCGCTCGCCGCAACTAGAGAAAGCCCTCGCGCGGAAACGAAAGACTCAACACGGCCAAAAATAAATAAATAAATAAATAAGTCTTAAAAAAAAAAAAAAAAAAAGGATCATCAACGTAAACATAAATGTAAAGCTAGAAATTTATAGGAGAAAACATAGGTGAAAACCTTTCTGATGTTGGGTTAGGTAAAGAGTTCTCAGATAAAATACCAAAAGCATGATCCATAAGAGAAAATTGGATAAATTGGACATCATCAAAACTGAAAAAATTTTGGCAGCGCAAACAACACTGCCAAGAGAAAGAATGGACAAGCTACAATCTGGGAGAAAATATTTGCAAATTACATGCCATAAAAAGAACTTGATTACAAAATATATAAAGAACTCTCACAATGCAATAATAAGACACAGAACTCAATTTTTAAAATGGGCAAAAGTATTTGAACAGGCATTTCTGTGAAGAAGATATACAGATGAAAATAAGCATATGAAAAGATTCCCAACATTATTACCCATTGAGGAAATGAAAGTTAAAACCAAATGTGATACCACTACACACCTGGTAGAATGGCTAAAATAAATTAGTATAAATAAATATGTATGTACATACATTGATGCATAAATGATAAAGCCAAGAGCTTTAAGAATGAGGAACCACTGTAATTCTCATGCACTGATGGTGAGAATGAAAACTGGTACAGCCACTCTGGGAAACACTTTGGAAGTTTCTTAAGCTAAACATGCATTTTCCACTCCTGTGGTAAGAATGACCTGACCCAGCCATCCTACTGCTGGGTATTTATGCCAGAGAAATAAAAACTTATCTTCACACAGAAGACTGCGCACCATGTTTATAGCTGCTCAATCTATAATTGTCAAAAAATTGGAAACAACCCAAATGTCATCAACAGGTGAAGAGATAAACTGTGTTACAGTCATACAATGGAATATTACTCATTAACAACACAGAACAAACAATCAATACATACAACAAATTGGATGGCTCTCCATGGAGTTATGCTAAGTGAATAAAAGCCCATCTTAAAAGGTTACACATTGTATGATTCCATTTGTGACATCCTGAAAAGACAAAACTCTAGTGATGCAGAACAGATGAGTAGTTATCAGTGGTTGAAGTAGGGGAGGATTTCACTGAAAAAGAGCACCATGAAGATATTTTCATTCTGTGCCCTAGCTGTAGAGATTGTTTCAAGAATCTACACATGTGCTAAAACTCACAGAATTGCACATCTAAAAAAAGTTAATTTTACTGTACGTAAATTTAAAAAATAAAAAAATTAGAAGTCTCTTTTGATCATATGTCAAATGCTCCTGTTTGTAACGTTTTCATGGAAGTGTGTGTGTTTTATTGTGTGTTTTGCCTCTGTGTGTAACTCTCTATTTATCTACGTACCCACCAACTGGAGATCCTTACAGTCTAATGGAAGAAACACATGCTTTAGGGGTAAATCTGAATTTAAATTCTGGCCCCCAAACTTTATCCATATATATACTGAGCACCTACTGTATGCCAGGTATGTGTTAGGATCTTGGAATTGAAGGATAAATAAAACAGAGGTTTAGATATCAAGGAACTTACAGTCTTGTGGGGGAAACAAACAGTAAACAGAAAAACACTAGAATAGGTACTTCAAGATGATTATAGACTGTGGTGAGTGCTACCCAGAAAATAAACAGGGTGATGAGCTACAGCAGAATGAAGGAGGGACTGAGGGGACATTTGAGATCTGAAGGATGACAATGAACCGCCCACGGAAAGGGCTAGGAGAAGAGGCGTTGCTGTTGCAGGGAAGAGCAAGGCTAAGGGAGCAGAGGTAAGAAAGGGCTGGTGCATTCTGGGAACAACAAAGATGCCGATGGGGCTGGAGTGTTGCGAGGGGCAGAAAAGAAAGAGGAAGTAGCCACATCACAGAGGCTCGTAAGCCATGGCATGAAGTCTGGTTGATTTGAAGAGCAATGGGAAGCCACTGGGTTTTGCTGTGTTTTTGTTTTTGTTTTTGTTTTAAGCAAGGGAGTGGCCATGGTCTTCTTTATATTATCAATGTGACCTTTGGAAAGTTCTTTTAACTTTGCATCTCAGTCTCCACATATGCTAAGTGGCGATCATCACACACCGAGCAAAATTTTTGCGAGAATTACGTATATTGATGTCTAGAATTGTGCAGGTTATACTGGGTGCTCAATAAAATTTGAGTTTCTCTTCTTCCATTGTGTGCGTGTGTGTGTGTGTGTGTGTGTGTGTGTGTGTGTGTGCCCTTTTATTGCTTTTGTTTGTATGAACCTCTCAGTTCTGTCTCTTTTTTCCGCCGCTCCATCTTTTGCTTATTCTGTCTGACCTCCAGCACAAGCACAGCCAAAGCCTCTGGTTTCTGCTGTCACTGCCCACTTGCGAGAGTGGGCTGGGAGACAGGCAGCTTTGACTCTGTGTGGTTGAACCATACGAAATGGCTATTTGGTAGATCACAACCGATTAAATTAGGGTGAGCCAATTTCACATGATTCAGCTTCGTAGTACACTTAAACGTGACCATCACCGTTCTGAGGTGTTTCTTCATCTGCTACAAATTAGATGATTTTTGAGACCCATTATTGTCCTAAATTCTGTGAGTCAAGCCCATGTTCATCAAAGACATACCCTATCAGGAGCCTCAGAGGCCAGATGGCATGGGTCGATCTACTTGAAGTGTTGAAGGAAAGAAGCTGTCAACCAAGAATCCTGTATTTAGCAAAACTGTCCTTCAAAAATGAGGGAGAAATTAAGACATTGCCAGTTAATAGAGAGTTGAGAGAGTTCTTAACCACCAGAACTGCCTACAGCGGGGCGTCCTTCAGGCTGGGGTGAGTGACCCTGGGCAGTAACTGAAAGCCTTATGAAGAAATAAAGATCTCTGGTAAAAGTAGATAGACGGGCGATCAGAAAAGCTAGTACTATTGTAACTTTGGTTTGTAGCTCTACTTTCCGGTTTCTGTTTGATTTAAGAGACTAATATATAATTAAAAACAACAACAACAACAACAACAAAAAGACATACCCTTTCTCACTGGTATAAGTGAGCATCCTTCTCGCTGGCTCACTGTCTTGGTGACCAACAGATTGCTGGGTTCTCTTTACAGTCACAACATTAATATACAAAAGAGTTTTCCCAAGCACTGCCTTCTGTATCAGAAGTATTCAATCCTTGTTATTTTATTAGGCAAACTTCATGGTTTCATTGCACGAAACATTATTGCCATCACTTCCTTGAGGATGACCCTGATAGAAGGTACGATAAAATTAGAAGATCAAGACCAATACAGTCAGTTGATAAGTCCTAGTTTGCATGTTTTATTGGAGGCACCCAATTTATAATTCCTTGAGGATGATACGTAACATCTGTAAAATGCATTTTGTACAATGCTTCTTAAGCTAATTTTCATTTGAAATAGGAATCCATTCTCTACTGCTTTTTAAACAAAGCCAAGTTATTTTATCTGTCCACAAGCAGGAATAGCATTATGACCCTTACCTGAACACTGTCCTACAAGATTATGTGTGTGCCACATATTAGATTTCAGCATAGGACATTTTATCCAGCTCTCTGCCTCTCCCTTGACAAAAATAAAGAGATAAACATTTAAAAGTTACAAATCCTACAAGCTCATTTCCTGAAAAGCAGATTGCAACTCCTTCCTTTTTCTGCCCTTCTTTGCTGTATCTGCTGACTCCACGTTCTGAAGCACTGGCTTTCACCAGACTGGTCAGTTACGCAGGTCATATTAATTTCCGTAAGGGTTTTCATTCCCACCGTTAATCTTTCCCCAGATCCTCATGAGGAGATAAAGCAGATATTGATACAAATAAACATGCAACTTATTTATTCGTATCAGATCTCCTTTCTTCTCAGCAGGAAGTGAATTTCAGCCTCAGTCTCCAATCTCCCAAAAGTGATGAATCAAAAGGCTACAGCCAGAAGAACTTGAAAATATCAAGATGAAGAGAGGCCTTCAGGGTCTGGCTCTCCTCCGCTCGCTCTTTCTACTGAGTCTTTCTTCGGAGTGTTGTCATTAAGATCCTTGGTAAGTGCTGAGAAGCAGCATGGTGGGAGTTTCTGAAGATCAATGATGTACCACATATGACGGTTTTAAGGCACCCTCTTCTGGACCCAATCAATAACAGCTTTGATGCGATCTCGTGATGCAAAGTTCTTACACACATTGCTGCCAGGCTCCTTCAAATCACATCTCATGTTCCTATTCAAGAGTTCCTACTGCTGAGAACTGCATTGCTCATCTCCCAGTAAAAGGAATTGGTTTATATTGTCTCAAGTTGCCTGACAAAACTTCATTGGCCCGATCCTGTCCATAAACCAAGGTATTGATGCCTAAGCCTCTGGAAGACTTTTTTTTTCCTTTCACAAGAGAGAAGAAATACCTTTATTTTTCTAATATCCCATAGTTGTGGGTGGCGGTGGTGGAATTTACAATTTCTTTTTTTTTTTTTTCTTTTTTTTTTAATCAGTCATCAATTTTATACACATCACTGTATACATGTCAATACCAATCGCCCAATTCAGCACACCACCATCCCCACCCCACCGCAGTTTTCCCCCCTTGGTGTCCATACGTTTGTTCTCTACATCTGTGTCTCAACTTCTGCCCTGCAAACCGGTTCATCTGTACCATTTTTCTAGGTTCCACATACATGCATTAATATATGATATTTGTTTTTCTCTTTCTGACTTACTTCACTCTGTATGACAGTCTCTAGATCCATCCACGTCTCAACAAATGACTCAATTTCGTTCCTTTTTATGGCTGAGTAATATTCCATTGTATATATGTACCACAGCTTCTTTATCCATTCGTCTGTCGATGGGCATTTAGGTTGCTTCCATGACCTGGCTATTGTAAATAGTGCTGCAACGAACATTGGGGTGCATGTGTCTTTTTGAATTACGGTTTTCTCTGGGTATATGCCCAGTAGTGGGATTGCTGGATCATATGGTAATTCTATTTTTAGTTTTTTAAGGAACCTCCATATTGTTCTCCATAGTGGCTGTGTCAATTTACATTCCCACCAACAGTGCAAGAGGGTTCCCTTTTCTCCACACCCTCTCCAGCATTTGTTGTTTGTAGATTTTCTGATGATGCCCATTCTAACTTGTGTGAGGTGATACCTCATTGTAGTTTTGATTTGCATTTCTCTAATAATTAGTGATGTTGAGCATCTTTTCATGTGCTTCTTGGCCATCTGTATGTCTTCTTTGGAGAAATGTCTATTTAGGTCTTCTGCCCATTTTTGGATTGGGTTGTTTGTTTCTTTAATATTGAGCTGAATGAGCTATTTATATATTTTGGAGATTAATCCTTTGTCCGTTGATTCGTTTGCAAATATTTTCTCCCATTCTGAGGGTTGTCTTTTCCTCTTGTTTATGGTTTCCTTTGCTGTGCAAAAGCTTTGAAGTTTCATTAGGTCCCATTTGTTTATTTTTGTTTTTATTTCCATTACTCTAGGAGGTGGATCAAAAAAGATCTTGCTGTGATTTATGTCAAAGAGTGTTTTTCCTATGTTTTCCTCTAAGAGTTTTATAGGGTCCAGTCTTACATTTAGGTCTCGAATCCATTTTGAGTTTATTTTTGTGTATGGTGTTAGGGAGTATTCAAATTTCATTCTTTTACATGTAGCTGTCCAGTTTTCCCAGCACCACTTATTGAAGAGACTGTCTTTTCTCCATTGTATATCTTTGCCTCCTTTGTCATAGATTAGTTGACCATAGGTGCGTGGGTTTATCTCTGGGCTTTCTATCTTGTTCCATTGATCTATGTTTCTGTTTTTGTGCCAGTACCATATTGTCTTGATTACTGTAGCTTTGTAGTATAGTCTGAAGTCAGGGAGTCTGATTCCTCCAGCTCTGTTTTTTTCCCTCAAGATTGCTTTGGCTATTCGGGGTCTTTTGTGTCTCCATACAAATTTTAAGATGATTTGTTCTAGTTCCGTAAAAAATGCCATTGGTAACTTGATAGGGATTGCATTGAATCTGTAGATTGCTTTGGGTAGTATAGTCATTTTCACAATATTGATTCTTCCAGTCCAAGAACATGGTATATCTCTCCATCTGTTGGTATCATCTTTAATTTCTTTCATCAGTGTCTTGTAGTTTTCTGCATACAGGTCTTTTGTCTCCCTAGGTAGGTTTATTCCTAGGTATTTTATTCTTTTTGTTGCAGTGGTAAATGGGAGTGTTTCCATAATTTCTCTTTCAGATTTTTCATCATTAGTGTATAGGAATGCAAGAGATTTCTGTGCATTAACTTTGTATCCTGCAACTTTACCAAATTCATTGATTAGCTCTAGTAGTTTTCTGGTGGCATTTTTAGGATTCTCTATGTATAGTATCATGTCATCTGCAAACTGTGACAGTTTTACTTCTTCTTTTCCAATTTGTATTCCTTTTATTTCTTTTTCTTCTCTGATTGCCGTGGCTAGGACTTCCAAAACTATGTTGAATAATAGTGGTGAGAGTGGACATCCTTGTCTCGTTCCTGATCTTAGAGGAAATGCTTTCAGTTTTTCACCGGTGAGAATGATGTTTGCTGTGGGTTTGTAGTATATGGCCTTTATTATGTTGAGGTAGGTTCCCTCTATGCCCACTTTCTGGAGAGTTTTTATCATAAATGGGTGTTGAATTTTGTCAAAAGCTTTTTCTGCATCTATTGAGATGATCATATGGTTTTTATTCTTCGTTAATATGGTGTATCACATTGATTGATTTGTGTATATTGAAGAATCCTTGCATCCCTGGGATAAATCCCACTTGATCGTGGTGTATGATCCTTTTAATGTGTTGTTGGATTCTGTTTGCTAGTATTTTGTTGAGGATTTTTGCATCTATATTCATCAGTGATATTGGTCTGTAATTATCTTTTTTTGTAGTGTCTTTGTCTGGTTTTGGTATCAGGGTGATGGTGGCCTCATAGAATGAGTTTGGGAGTGTTCCTTCCTCTGCAATTTTTTGGAAGAGTTTGAGAAGGATGGGTGTTAGCTCTTCTCTAAATGTTTGATAGAATTCACCTGTGAAGCCATCTGGTCCTGGACTTTTGTTTGTTGGAAGATTTTTAATCACAGTTTCAATTTCATTACTTGCGATTGGTCTGTTCATATTTTCTGTTTCTTCCTGGTTCAGTCTTGGAAGGTTATACCTTTCTAAGAATTTGTCCATTTCTTCCAGGTTGTCCATTTTATTGGCATAAAGTTGCTCGTAGCAGTCTCTTAGGATGCTTTGTATTTCTGCGGTGTCTGTTGTAACTTCTCCTTTTTCATTTCTGATTTTATTGATTTGAGTCCTCTCCCTCTTTTTCTTGATGAGTCTGGCTAATGGCTTATCAATTTTGTTTATCTTCTCAAAGAACCAACTTTTAGTTTTATTGATCTTTGCTATTGTTTTCTTTGTTTCTATTTCATTTATTTCAGCTCTGATCTTTATGATTTCTTTCCTTCTGCTAACTTTGGGTTTTGTTTGTTCTTCTTTCTCTAGTTTCTTTAGGTGTAAGGTTAGATTGTTTACTTGAGATTTTTCTTGTTTCTTTAGGTAGGCTTGTATAGCTATAAACTTCCCTCTTAGAACCGCTTTTGCTGCATCCCATAGGTTTTGGGTCGTCGTGTTTTCATTGTCATTTGTCTCTAGGTATTTTTTTATTTTCTCTTTGATTTCTTGAGTGATCTCTTGGTTATTTAGTAACGTATTGTTTAGCCTCCATGTGTTTGTCTTTTTTACGTTTTTTCCCCTGTAATTCATTTCTAATCTCATAGCGTTGTGGTCAGAAAAGATGCTTGATATGATTTCAATTTTCTTAAATTTACTGAGGCTTGATTTGTGACCCAAGATGTGATCTATCCTGGAGAATGTTCCGTGCGCACTTGAGAAGAACGTGTAATCTGCTGTTTTTGGATGGAATGTCCTATATATATCAATTAAATCTATCTGGTCTATTGTGTCATTTAAAGCTTCTGTTTCCTTATTTATTTTCATTTTGGATGATCTGTCCATTGGTGTAAGTGAGGTGTTAAAGTCCCCCACTATTATTGTGTTACTGTCGATTTCCTCTTT
Organism: Eschrichtius robustus; assembly: GCF_028021215.1. Lineage (NCBI taxonomy): Eukaryota > Metazoa > Chordata > Mammalia > Artiodactyla > Eschrichtiidae > Eschrichtius > Eschrichtius robustus. The sequence continues at coordinate 68,451,135 of NC_090841.1, read as the reverse complement.
TATAGCTGTTAGCAGTTGCCTTATGTATTGAGGTGCTCCTATGTTGGGTGCATATATATTTATAATTGTTATATCTTCTTCTTGGATTGATCCCTGGATCATTATGTAGTGTCCTTCCTTGTCTCTTGTAACATTCTTTATTTTAAAGTCTATTTTATCTGATATGAGTATAGCTACTCCAGCTTTCTTTTGATTTCCATTTGCATGGAATATCTTTTTCCATCCCCTCACTTTCAGTCTGTATGTGTCCCTAGGTCTAAAGTGGGTCTCTTGTAGACAGCATATATATGGGTCTTGTTTTTGTATCCATTCAGCCAGTCTATGTCTTTTGGTTGGGGCATTTAATCCATTCACGTTTAAGGTAATTATCGATATGTATGTTCCTATGACCATTTTCTTAATTGTTTTGGGTTTGTTTTTGTAGGTCCTTTTCTTCTCTTGTGTTTCCCACTTAGAGAAGTTCCTTTAGCATTTGTTGTAGAGCTGGTTTGGTGGTGCTGAATTCTCTTAGCTTTTGCTTGTCTGTAAAGCTTTTGATTTCTCCATCAAATCTAAATGAGATCCTTGCCGGGTAGAGTAATCTTGGTTGTAGGTTCTTCCCTTTCATCACTTTAAGTATATCATGCCACTCCCTTCTGGCTTGCAGAGTTTCTGCTGAGAAATCAGCTGTTAACCTTATGGGAGTTCCCTTGTATGTTATTTGTCGTTTTTCCCTTGCTGCTTTCAATAATTTTTCTTTGTCTTTAATTTTTGCCACTTTGATTACTATGTGTCTCGGCGTGTTTCTCCTTGGGTTTATTCTGTATGGGACTCTCTGCGCTTCCTGGACTTGGGTGGCTATTTCCTTTCCCATGTTAGGGAAGTTTTCTACTATAATCTCTTCAAATATTTTCTCTGTTCCTTTCTCTCTCTCTTCTCCTTCTGGGACCCCTATAATGCGAATGTTGTTGCGCTTAATGTTGTCCCAGAGGTCTCTTAGGCTGTCTTCATTTCTTTTCATTCTTTTTTCTTTAGTCTGTTCCGCAGCAGTGAATTCCACCATTCTGTCTTCCAGGTCACTTATCCGTTCTTCTGCCTCAGTTATTGTGCTATTGATTCCTTCTAGTGTAGTTTTCATTTCAGTTATTGTATTGGTCATCTCTGTTTGTTTGTTCTTTAATTCTTCTAGGTCTTTGTTAATCATTTCTTGCATCTTCTCAATCTTTGCCTCCATTCTTATTCCGAGGTCCTGGATCATCTTCACTATCATTATTCTGAATTCTTTTTCTGGAAGGTTGCCTATCTCCACTTCATTTAGTTGTTTTTCTGGGTTTTTTTCTTGTTCCTTCATCTGGTACATAGCCCTCTGCCTTTTCATCTTGTCTATCTTTCTGTAACTGTGGTTTTTGGTCCACAGGCTGCAGGATTGTAGTTTTTCTTGCTTCTGTTGTCTGCCCTCTGGTGGTTGAGGCTATCTAAGAGGCTTGATGGGAGGCCTACAATTTCTTAATAGAAAAAAAAAAACTATTTTGAATTTCAAACTCAGAGACAGAAAGGGAGACAGGTGGAAAATATCAGAGATTGCTACAGCCTGCAGAACGCTAAAACTGGATAAAAAATGAAAAATTCAGCCAGCCTTCTTGATGTTTAGCTGGTAGGCTATCAACGCCCTAATGGAACAAGAAGAAAGCAGAGTCATGACCCAGTATGTGGACAAATAGCCAAGTTCAGGAGTACAAAGACCAGCTACAGCTGTTGATGCCTAAGGAATGGTCCCAACACAAAGCCTTCCTGCACTAAGTGTAAGGGCTCATTCAGTGCCATATATTCTGTTTTTATATTCTGGGGGGCATATCTATGTATCCACCTAAGACTCTTAATTCCTGAGATTCTCTGTTCCTTCAATAAATAATATGCTCCGTTTCATTTGATCACATGGTTTGAAATAACTTACTCAACTTATGAATTATTTCAGGTCTGGGGCCTCTGCCTATTCTTACAGACCAGAATTCCTGGCCTCTCAGAGTTCATCTTTCCTGCCATAGACAGTATCTGCCCATTTCTTCTCTCCCTTCCTAATAGGGACCCAGAAATCCCAGCTTGAGTTATTTGGAGGGCTTCTCCTCTCTCTACTTAAAAATGACTGATTTTAAATGAACATCAGACAAGCCTGTTTAAAGAAGCCTCTCAAATTCCAAAATTCCCTTTGTATGTTCACCATTTTAGAGCTGGCTTATGGCCACTTAGCGGTTCACCGCCATACATCCATGTGCAAGGAAAGACACGAAAGCTGAATAGGAACAAAGAAAACTCATTCTATCTGGCAATGATGTGACATGTTCATGGCAACCGTTTTGGAGACTCTGGAGAAAACTGGCAATCCTTAACTCTGGGATAATTTTACTGTCTTCAGTTTCCTAAATAATTCAATGGCTTTCTTTGCTTGACCATTAACATATATAACCCATGGAAACTGGGGGCAGCATCAGAGCTAGGTGGGTTAATTGATTATATTCTCTGAAGAAAAGCATCAGTCTCTGGGAAAAAAAGAAAGAGTAGCTGAGACAAGCTTGAAATTTCGTAATCAATATGGATGCTAATATATCACAAAACATTTCTATGCATTTTCCTAACAGATTTCTAAGTTACCCACAACCATTCCTGTTTCACAGGAAAAAGTTATATTCAGGCTAAGTGGCTATTGGACATGAGAGAATTATTTGGGAATGTATTTATGAAAATAAGGTTACTTTTTCAGGGCTTTAGTCCGTGATTTTTCCTTCAAGGTGTGACAACTAACTAACAATAATGCCAATAAACACCAGCAATAACGTATTTGTCATTCCACCATAACAGCTAAGTGGAAGCAATTTTAGCTAAACAGGGTCATCTCTTGCAAACAAGATTTGGATTCACAAGAAGTGCAAAAAGGGTTCACGTTTTCCATAATAATGGAAAAGAGATTATCTCTGAGGCCCAAAGACAACGTAAGTTGTTTTGAATTGGGCTTCATCTCATTATTGATATATTTTCATTTGCTGAACTGCAGCAGAGTTATGATCTGCCCTGGTTTCCTGTTGAGAGTTTTATCTTTCCATTTTTATAGTACATGCTTTTTCAAAAGAGTAAACTTCCAGAGCAATTTATTTAAGAAGATACAGCTACTGAATATCAAGATCACTGAGCAACTGTCATGAATACACTACAGCTTTTCCAGAGAACAAAGCTTTGTCCTTGGCTCTTCACCTCTGATAGCATTTTAAAAAAACTTGGCTCCAGGCTGCTGTGTAGAGTTGGGCAGGTTGTTCACTGCACAAGAGCATCTAGCCAAGGGGTAAGCGGACTGAAATTCAGCCCATGCTCTGCTTGCTCAGCCGTGTGCCCTGGCATTGGGCTGCCTCCACTCGGAAGAAGGAGGGCCTTTTACTAATTTTCACAGAGGCATTTACGTGCTAGTGGAGGCCCTTATTTAGCCTGGCAGCTGACATCGAATAGGAAAACTCCAACATGTTAAGATTAATTTTTGCTCTGTAAAGGGCAGAAGGGAGGGTCTCCACAAGCAAGATGGAGGAATCGGAAATATGGAAGGAAGAATTCCTCAGAGTCAGAAAGACATAGTTATCTGCCTCTGGATAAGTCAAAATGAACTCCTTCTAGCCTCAGTTTCCTCATCAGTCAATTAGGTATAATAATGTATACGTGGCAAGGTAAAGCGTACCATATAGTGGCTGCTACTTAATAGGCCTGCAATGCTTGGTGGTAGCTGTTGCCACTGCTACTGTTTTATTGTGCTATGATTAATATCTCTTCCTTCCCCCTACTCCTAGGAAGACTATCTCTCCACCAGGATCAGCTCATTCATACTTACGTATGCAACGAGAAATAACCAAGAGGCAAGGACATAGCTCAGCTCCACTCTGTCTTCTGCCTGCCCCCCACATATAAGGGGTAGGCAGAGCCTTTAACTTTGCTCCAGAAGCCAGGATGTGCTGCAGGGGAGCTGACTTATTCTCATCCTAGACTAGCATTCTTAGCAGAGGGCCGAGAGGAGTCTATGAATCCTATAATTATAAGAAACATTTGAGGGTCCGTGAGTCCTAGCAAGTCTCTGCTGAGTGAGTCTGTAGCATTCACTCAATTCTGAAAGTGCCTTCAACACAAAGTTTAAGGAGCTCTAGACTAAGGAAAGAGAGAGGGAAGGAATTAAGGAAGATTATTTCTCCCTTTCTCCAGGAAATAGAGTTCTTCTCTGGAATGAATGTGTCAAGAACTGCTTCGTCCAGCTCTTTGCAGCCTATTTATCTCTTTCTATAAGACTTGGGCTGTCCACTGAAGGCTGCTGGTTCTTACTAATGCAGGACAATCACTCCTAACTTGAGCTGAAGCAAATACTTGGCATAGTATCAAGGGTCTATCCTCTTGCTTTCTATGGGTGCTGTCAGTCTCTCTGCAGGGATCCTTAATCCCAACTATCCACCTTCTCTTGCCAGCTTCTTAGTTCTTGACGCCTACTTATGTTTTCTTTCGGTATTCCATTCTCCCCAGTTCTAACTTTCACAGTTCCAGATCTGAGTCCTGCCTTAGGGATTGAGTTCTATGCCTGCCGCTGAGACCAATCTCCCCCATGCTTGCCTTCTACCTGTTCTGCTTTTTGATCTCCTGGTCCTAGTTCCCTGCCCTAGTGTCCTGTTCTACTCACACTGATAGAATCAAGCACAGACTTTTAAAATTAATCATGTTATTCAGCAATACATTCCAATAACTGCATTTCCACTCTGGGATTGAACAAAAGGTCACTGAGGTCTGCACTTTATGATTCATCTTGGCTTCTTTCCAGACCCTCAACTTGAATCACAATCTTGGCGAGCCAGACAAGAAGGATTCAAATTCCCCTGCAAAAAGCAGTGTAAGTAAGATCAGAAGTTTTAATAAAGCAAATATACCGGCTTGATCTTGGGGCAAGTCCAAAAGTCACAGAGCCATGAGTTATCTCTCTGTGTTCATTGATCTGACCCCATGTTTACTCTTGCACGGTGTGTGGCCCACTCCACAACGTCGTATTTTCATCTACTCTCTTTTTGCATCCTGTATTTTCAACAACTATCACATCCATGCACACATGGATGTTCTGTTAGCTCCTCCATACTCAAAATGTCCAAACCCTCAATCCACTGTTTTTCCCCCAAATGACCTCCAAACTCAGATGCATTTTTAACACTATAGTCATAATGATCTTTCCAACGTGCAGCTCTGATGTAGTTGTTGGCTACCTCAGAAAGTTCCAATAACATCCCATTCCCATAGAACAAATTCCAATAGGAGGAATCTATGAGGAATTCTCATAGAACAAATTCCAAACTTCTTCCATTCCTATAGGACAAATTCCAAAGATGACATTCAAGACTATCGTCTACATGAGGGGGAAGGACCATGCTTTAGCCAACATTACAATAACTTGGAAGGGATGCTCTTCTTATTGAATGTTCATTCTGCACCCACTTACAAACACTGATATACCTACATAACTTGACCTGTATAACCTGGTGCTCCTGATGCTATGCCTGACTCAGTGAAGATGCTTAATAAATATTGTTTTATTTCCTCATACCTGTGCTCTTAGGACAAGAAATATTTAACTCTAATATTTCTCCCTATATAATGTTTATTATAAACATATTTATATTACAATATTCTGAGTATTTGATGAGTATTTGATGACATTTGATGACCATGGCCCAACAACCAGATGGCTTTTTTGTTCTGGCGTCCATTTTCTTGCTCTGTCCAACATAACACTGCTCTCTTTGTTTTTCTTTAACTGGATGCGCTTAAGAGTATAGAATAGTGCTGCAATCTACCGTCCATGTTCCTGGTATGCACTGAAATTAGGCATATCACAAACTCTATTAAAATAAGGTAAACCCTTTACCTCTGGAAGGTAAATTGGGGATTGGCAGGGAACCAGCAACTGGTAGTCTCAGTAGCACCAATTCTGACGGCCTTGTTGAGTTTCACGTCCCCCTTGGGTCTCGCCCACCTTGGTCAATATAGGCCGCGCCAACATCTTGGCCGCCAGATGTGTGCTATTGTCCATATAAACGCTGGCCTATGCATGAACCCAAATACCTTCCCTCGTTATCCCTTAGCAAAGCTGGAACACCGTGGAATAAAAAAAAAAAAAACAGACTTCGCCAAATACGAAAGCAGAACACAAAAACAGTAAAGAAAGAATAAGAAGTGTAAACTCGGTCACGATTATACCATCTAGATTTGTAATATTTCATAGCTAGTATTTCACTGTCACTATCCATTGCTCGTGCTTGTTAGAACTAGAAGCCAGGGGAAGACGGTCTCCTTGCAAAACACTATATATATTTAGTAGCTCTTGGTAGTCTTGCTTCAAGTTGATGCCTGATCAGCAGAAGATTTTTTCCGTCAGGATGTGATTATGAGTATCAAAAGCAGGCGTGCCAAGATCTTCTCCAACTGCCTGGGAGCGAACGGAACGCCTGCTGTGTAACAGGACATAGCTGCCAAAATCTTGGAAGGCTTGGCACCTTGATAGAGGAAACAATGAACATTTGTTTACTGCAACCTTCCTGAAATGTATATATGCTCTCTCAACCGGGGGCTGGAATGATTAGGTTTCTCCTCTTGTAACCCCTCAGCCATTTGCGATCTGCTTATGTTATAGTTCTATGAATAGTTGAGTCATTACATCATTAGAATGCTTATTGAGATTTCCTGAATTATTTCAAAAGATGACTTGCTTTCGATATATCATCAAATTTGCTGATCCAGCAAGAGTCATTCTGCCAATGGATTAATTACCTACTACAGCACTACCCTCCTTTCAGAGACAATAACTGTTGAAACATGTGTAACCTCATCAAGACTACTTTTGATAGGGTGCCCTAAACACCCCAAACAGACCTCAGATCCCAATTCAAGCTTGATAAAAGTGAGTACTGTTGCAAACTTTTCTATCGACTTCTGACAATTACTACCCAATAATTAATCAATCCATAATTTAATACCAATCTATTGAGTACTCACAGTGCCATAAAATCTACTATTTTTTTCCTCAACATCTCCTTCTATTTCATCCCCACCAAGAAACTCAAGTATGCTTTGTTTTGCATCACGGTTTTCTATATATTGCGGCAAGCAAACTTTTGCCTTACAAAACCACTATTCACGTGATATATAATATTCAATTAAGAATCACTTGGTTCTTTAAGGCAGGCATGTACGTAAAACATGAAAGTGTTAGGTCTCACTTATATTTGCCTAAGTTTCTGGTCATTTAAAAAATGAGAACATGTCTGCATTAAAGTTACACTCAAGAGAAATTATTGGAGAAGTGCTAAATGGTAAAAATCACAACCAGCATCCATTTTCAATTCAGTTCATCCACGGGAGCTCCAGTCTGGTGTCTATAAATAACTGAACTGCATTGGGCAAGGAAGCCAATATTTAGAGCCAATAGCTGTGCACACACATAGTTCTGGGTAATTTATTATTCTGTACAGTAAATGGCTGGCCCATAATTCACAAGCTGAGAGTTAATGAGAATATCTGTCCCTAATACCCATAAGAAAGATAAGGACTGGTATAATGCGGTTTATCCAGGACTTCTGAACCTTTCAAGGGCAGAAATGAAAGCCTCTGACAGCAGAATGCAGCCAGAAATATTGCACTGACCTACAGCCTTCCCGTTCTTCCTGCCTCCCATCAAACCAATCCATGTGTACATGCATTAAGGAGCAATTCATTCTGAATAACTGTTCCCAAATAACTTGATCCTTTTTAATCACTGGTATAATTAACTTAATGATATAATTGTGTAGCTCCAAATAAGAAAGGGGTAGAATAGGGATAGTAATTTATTTCTTCCTCATAACTCAGCTAGTAAAAGTAGAATATATATATATATATATATATATATATTATATACACACACACATATATATACACATACGTATATATAATACATATTATATACATTTGAAACTATATATAAAATACATATATTCTATATATATATACATATTCATTCAAAACTATCTATCTAATCTACATGGGGGTATATAGGGGTGAGAAACAAATTAAACAGGGAAAAAGTCCCCCAAATGACTAATTGTTTATCAGTATAAGTGCTTTTATTACAAACCTTTAGAAAGTAAATATATGCTGGGGGTTTCATCAGAGTGGTAATAAATATTAATAATTACCAATTGACTAGAGGTTTTAAATGGCCCTTCTAAAGCAACGTGTCAGTAATGCTGTGTTCCTAGGAAACACAGAATGGATGTCTGCATTCATGGCTTCTCCTCTGTTTGGGGTTTTAAAGTCAGGGATGTGCTCAACGGTCTCTCCTAATGGCCTTCTAACTCTTTCTGCTATTTCCTTGAAGGTAGCTGAAATGTAAAGAAGATGTGTTACCACTCTATCCTGAAATGAACCTACCAAATCCCCTGCCTTAAATAAAAGCAGATTGTGTGTGTGTTTGTGTGTGTTGTCTTAGGTACCTAACAGTAAGGGGTTCTCCATGTGGGCCCTTTGGCCAGGAGCAGTGCTCCCCCAGGTAGCTCATGGGCCAGCAGTATCAGTATCACCTCAGAAATTGTTCAAGCTGAAAATTCTCAGGCCCCTCCCATGGCCGACCTACTACATTTCTGGAGCAGAGCCCAGGAATCTGTGTTTACAAGCTCTGCAGGTGATGTGTTTGCTCACTAGAGTTTCTGAAGCATTGGTCTAGAATCTTCCTGTGCTGTGAATAAAGTGGGTATAAGCAAGCAGATATTAGAGACTAAATAATGTGATTGCTGGCATTTTAGATTTTATATAAATGGCTCATAGGATCCATGGCATTGCTTGTACATTCACTGAAGAGTGTGGATGTTGCTTTTTATGAAGGGCATGTTTATGGGAATCCAAAAAAGTCGTATTAAAAATCTTTTTTCCCCCACCTGTATTGTGGCTTACGTAGCAGGAAATAATCCATTTTATTCTGAGTTTAAACATGCTTCAGTCAGAATAGAAGAAATGGAGTTTGAGTATTTATGTTAAAATTCTAGCCCCTTGAACAACTGTGTCTGAGGAGAAATGAAGGAAAAGCTAGATAAGAATGCAAAACTGACATAGTCGGAATTCGGGATCATTTGCTAAGAAAGTCTTGCGTATGTATGTACTCAAATGTTCTGCTTGCAGAAGGCAGGCCCCGAATCACTGTTGGCAATTACTTTGCTACATGGTCAACTAGCTGAGGGAGTGACGCTAAGCATCTCTCTCTTTCATAGACAGTGTTCATTCCCCCTTCCCCTTAATCTATTGCCTCAAAGGCAGTTAAGAGTGGTGTCTGTATGCTGAGCCAGTGTGACCTACCTTCCAAGCATAAGCGAGGTAAACAAAGAGAGGAGAAAGCTGCCGCTAGTGACTGGAAAAATAATGAAAGCATTCTTCTTCCCAGGCCCTCAGAAAGACTGTGAGTCTCTAAGGCTCTACTGTGCCTGCCTGAATGAGAAGCGAAAAAAGAAAACAAGGTATAGGATGACCTCCAGGATGTTTTCCTTTCCAGTCCCTGGCCTCGTTCTTCTTAGCTAAAACAAGAAAGCAAAAATACCATGGCTTCCAATGGGGGCAGAAGAACAAGGAATTTACCTGATTTTCATATTAGCTCCTTCCAAGGACTCAAGGCATTCCTGGTCCTTAATCAGGCCAGGGTGATGGGTATCTCATTTGATAAAGTTGTGTTGATGCTTTTTATTTTTTTCACTTTTAATTCAGGGCATGTCCAATTTTTTGACCACTTAATAATTAATTTCTAGGCTGATTGAGATTTGGGCAATATATGAAACTGGCTGGCTTCATGCCTCAGCTTGCGTTCCTCAATTCCCAGACTAATTTCTTCATCCTGATCCATTTCACATGGCTTTAGGCACTATTTATCACCAAATACCACCCAGACCTCCCACAAGCAGAAATTTTGTCAAAATCCTATCTGCCACCACGTGCATACACCCAGCTTTATTTCAGGGTTGCAATTCAAGAGGTTCTCAGACAAACACGGAAGCAATGTACAAGATGTGTAACAGGTTAAACAAATAGGCAACATTTTTAATGTTTTTGTATTCCCTCCCGCATTTCCCCCAAAAGTCATAATTTCTCAATATCACACACAGATTGAGACATATCTGACCTTCATTTTCTTAAACCTTACCGTGGGGTGCATGTGTGTTAGTGTATGCATATACGCATGTGTGTTAATCACAGTGCATCACATATAGGAGGTATTTGGTAAATGTTTGTTGAATAAGTTATTGAAAATATTTGTTAAAATACTTGCTATATAACTACCATTGTCCTGCAGTAGATGTGAAACAAAAAGGCCATGGAGAGGATTTTGATGTGGGTCTGAGGATTCCAGGCCTGATGGCCTCACTGCAAGTTTCATAATTAATGGTTATTTATTAACTACAACATAGGAAAGTAGCTCAAAGAGTTTGATGGATAGATTGCTGAAGAAATGTAGGGTAATAATTATACTCTGCACAAAAATACACTAAAGTTACAAATACTTGAGACGCTCCACTCAGAGACTGGCTCAATTCAAAAGCAAGAGATCCGTTGTGCGACATTATGCCTAGGTTAACAACATTGTGCTGTACATTTAATTTGCTAAGAGGGTAGATCTCATGTTAAGTGTTCTTACGACACTAAATAAAAATAAATACATGAATAAATGTATGTTATTCATAACAATAATTTTTTTTTAAAGCAAGCTATCCCCGGAGTGAATTTGTTAAGAATGTTAGCCCTTTCAGATTAGTAGGGTTCTGACAGGACAAAGTTAGTGCTATGTAATTTCTTGTATGAACCAGAAGAAGTCTCAAATAATCTTGTTGAAGGGCAAACATCCTAGCTGGGGATGGTCTTATAGCTATAAACTATATTTTGGTGACAAAGGGGGGATTGTTTTCATCAGAAAATAAACAGACTGAAGCTGATGCAAGGTTACTCAGAAATATTTCTCTGTGACACCCCAAAGGAAGTTTATCCTTAGAGAAAACTGCAGTTCTTTTGCTGGGTTGCAAGTGAAAGGATTCCCTTTAAAGATGCTAGAGAGTCTCCAAGTCCCTCAGACAGTGAGCTGCAAGCATGTAATCCGTCATCTCCAAATGCTATCCCACCTAGGCTCATAAAACTTCTACTTAATGATTTTCTCAGGCATCTCCCTCCCAAGGGAACTTCTGCCTGAGGGAAGGAGTGGGAAAAATAGACATATGCTAAGAATCTTCCTAGTTAAGGGGTTGAAATAACAAGCAAAAGACAATTAGCACATATAATCAGCACATAGGAAATTGGCCGCATTCAAGGTTTTAAAATTCCCACTTTTATGATGATTAACACCATATTGTCACAGTTACTTTTCCAAGGGATGTAAACAGAAATTTTGCCTTATATGATTTTTTTAATCATTTGCTTTAGTTTATAAACTGAGGTTCATAAATGTTTCTCACTGGATAATTAAATGTTGCCCTTTCATTGGAAGTACTGAGGAAAAAAAGGGAAATTCTAGTCTCTACTATTTTAACCCTCTATTTTTCTTGCTTTTTTTCTTTACTATCTCAGGGTGACAAAGAAGAATGGAACAGGGACCAAGTTGTGGTTCTGACTGATTGACAACAGGCTCTACTGCCTGTTTATGCTCAGAATGTATACATGGAAATTTGGAAGAATTTGCCTTGTACAATCAAATAATATCAGCTGCTACCCTGATTTCATTAACTGTAATAGCATTTATTACAGTGTCATTCCTACATCTCAGATGAAGCTTTTATCTCAAAATAGAATGTGTCCTCATCTCTTTCTGAGACCTGTTTCATATTAAAACAGCTGCCAACACTCATAAAAGAAAAAAAAGCTCTTTAAAACTCTGAGGCTATATTTAGTACACAAAGCTTTTGTTGAATACATTACCATATTCTTTGTCAAGCACTTGGTTCCAACACACAAGGTGAATGTAAGAGAGGTGCATTTTGCAAAATGGAGAGAGAGAGAGAGAGAGAGATTGGGAGGGAGAGCCTCTGCTCACAGAATCCAAGGCAGTACTGCCAAACTCAAGAAAAGTCCCTGGAAAAATCACAGAACGCTAGTGCCGGAGGGATCTTACCGTCATCGAATCCAATCTCTCCACTCTAGAGATGCGTAGGCTGAGGCTGAAGCTGCGAGAGATAACATGTAGTGCTGAAGTAAGGCTAGTGCAACTCAGGGACTGAATTTTTAATTTTGTTTAGTTTGAATTCCGGCTTCAATTTCAATAGGCTCTCACGGCTAGTGGCCACCCCATTGGGCGACCCTATACTGGCTATTCCTATGTCCTTCTCTACAACTAGGTTTAAAGACATGGCCGATGGGTTAAAACTCGAAAGAATTAAAAAGACAAAAGTCACTCACAATTAATGAAATCCCCAAAGCTTTCTGAAATCAACCACAAACATGACAGGCATTCCAGGCGGATGTGATTCATAAAACAAAGACCTACGAAAACCAAAACACTTGTGAGGACTTACAACCTTCCTCCGGAGCTGAGAGGATGAGAAAGAGTGAAAGTGGCACAAGAGAGCAGGCAGGGCACACACTTGTCCCTCTGACTTCTTAACTAGCAAGAATCCTGCCTGAACAGAAATGGTGTGAAGGAAAGCTTGCAGAGGTGCAATCAATGATTAATAAGAGGGGAGCCACTGAGCAAGATGGCAGGGTTGGAAAGACGGAGAAGATCATCCTGCCCATCTCCTCTCCTTATCATGCACAAAATCGATGCCGAGAGGGTGAGGAGGCAGCGGACACTAATCAAGTATATTGGATTTTTATCGCTATGTTAGCAAGTTGGAGTGTGACCTTGGGAAGCACACTTAACTGGCTATCTCACTTGCTTCACCTATTTAAAGAACTGATAATGAGACTTGGTTTCAGGTACCTTGGGAAGCCTAAGATGAAAGTGTAAGATATAATCATCACTTGTTCCTTTTCCATCAGGCCATACTTCTCTCTCCAGTTAATAAGACCAATCACTTTCAAACCACAGTCCTAGTTTCTTGTTATAGAAGCCTTCTTTGAAAACAGTCAGGCTTAACACTTTTTTTAGCTTCTTTCAAAATATAACAATTGGGGCTAAAATTAGTGTTGTTCATGTACTCAATAGAAAAGGCTTTAAAATATTTAAGGATGGAGCAAAACCACGTGAGGAAGTCCCTAGAATCTAAAGAAGTGGATGTGAGTGAACATTGTTCTTACACTATGAACTATTTTTAATTAAAGTACAAATGGTTGTGATTCTGTAGGTATAACTGCCGGTCATTGTAATTTCTTTCATTTCTACTCTTTTCCTGAACACCACATTTTCCTTTGGAAATCAGCTTATTTTCTAACTTCAAGGTTATCCAAGAATAATTGTCTTCAAAAAAGCATATCAATGCAATAACGCTTGTAACCCTCTTGTCCAATTTTTTCCCATTTATTTATTTTTTATTTTATCTACTGAGGAAACTATATAGTGCTTGCTATATGTCCAACATTATTCTAAGCACTTTACAAATATTACCTCATTTAATCAAGTTACCACTATTACCTCCAATTTATAGAGGAGAAAAATGATGCAAAAGGAGGTTAAAAATCTTGTCCAAGCCATGCAGCTCCTAAAGGTGGAGCCAGAGTTTGAACCCTGCCAGTCTGGGTCTCTTAACTTTTAGGTCATGTTACTTCATTTTAGGTATATACTTATGTCAAATTTTAAAATAACCTTGGTAAAATTAACTGGCTTAGAAAACTTTTTAGTAAGCCACTTCCCCCCCCCCCCAATGCTGTTTACCCACACCCTGTTTCCTCACTTACACTTTACTTCCAAAGAATCTAAATGGGCAATGTGCTACATCATCTCACATTTGCAAATCATTTCTCTCGAAAGGAACTAAATCACCACTTGGACAAGGGCCGTATTAGGACAGAACATCTATTCCTGTATCTCGTTTTTTTGTGTGTTGTTGTTGTTTTTTAAGTTTATTGTATTTTTTCTAAAACTTAAAGGACTGAAATGGAGAGAAGGCAGTCTAATGGAAAAGAAAGAGGTGGAGGGGATAAGTAAAAGAGAAGAAAGGACAGTGGAAGGAATGAGGGAACATAGGAAAGATGCAAAACCTCTCAGCTTTGCCAAGCCTTGTAAAATGTTCAGTTCACACAAGATATATTTAGTAAGTGCTAATTATTTACAATCAGTGACTTGAGTGGTTAAAGAACAGGTTGGACTTCAAATAAAAATATCTTATTCTCCCAAAAAGAAGCAGTCTTGAAGAAGGCCGTTGAGCCAATGAATAATTCTTTGTTAATTTTATTCACAGGGCGACAAGAACAACCTGAAGAGAGAAAATAAGGTTCCAGTTGGAGTCTATACAGAACCAGCTTGAGAGAGAGATCAACACAACTGTAAACATCACCTTCTATTGCTAAGTAAATGCAAGGTAAAAGGTTTAGAATTTGTGTCCTAACAACTCTCAATAGTTAGAACATTTATAAGTAACTCTTCTACTCTGATTTGATGGTATATATTTAAATATCTACATATTTCAATTCAAGCAATGTTACTTTAATCTCATGTATACACACACCTTATTTTTTCCAGTTTAATTGAGATATAACTGATATACATTACTGTATAAGTTTAAGGTGTATAGCATAACAGTTTAACTTACATATATTGTGAAATGATTACCACGATAAGTTTATTTAGCAACCAGCAACTCATATAGATGCAACAAAAAAGAAAAAAACAAGAAAAAGAAACAAAATTTTTCTTCCTTGTGATGAGAAATCTTAGCATTTACTATCTTAACAGCTTTCCTATATATCATACAGCAGTGTTAACTATAATCATTGTGTCATACATTACATCCCTAGTACTTATTTATCTTATAACTGGAAGTCTGTGCCTTTTGACCACCTTCCTCCAATTCCCCAACTCCCCTGCCCCCATCCTTTGCCTCTCTCTGGTAACCACAAATCTGATCTCTCTTTCTATGAGCTTGGTTTTTTGCTGCTGTCATTGTTTTTTGCTTTGTTTTAGTTTTAGATTCCAAATATAAGTGATAGTGACTCTATAATACATATAAAAAAAGATAATACATCATGGACACATATGGTTTGTCAGGGAATGGAAGATTTGTTTAGCATATGAAAACGAATCAATATAATTCACAATATTCACTAAAGAAAGAGAAAAATTATATTATCTCAGGTGAAGAAAAGAATTGACAGTATTTAATACCATTTATCATTTAAAAATTCCCCAAATTACAAAGGGGTTTGACAGTAGAAGTCTCTGCAGACAATTCACCACATTAATAGGTAAAAGGAGAAAAAAAAGTCATATATCCTCTCAGTACATGAAGAAAAATTTATGATAAAATTGCTTTACTCCTAATAAATATCATGAGTAAGCTAGAAATAAAAAAGAACTTCTTGAACCCAATAAAGAGTAGTTCCAACAACCTAGATCCAAAACATCCTTTACAGTAAAATGTTAGAAGCAATCACTTTAAAATCAAGAGCAAGAGAAGTATGTCCACTATCTGCTTCTATGCAAGTTGTATTACGGGTCCTTGCTTGCATATTAACACAGGAAAACTAAATTTTAAAATATAAGAACTAGAATGGAAAAAACAAAAATGTCATTTTTCACAGATGATATAATTATATACACAGAAAATCCAAATTAATTATTAAATTAATAAGAGAGTTTAGCAATCTGGCTAGAAATAAGATGAATACACAATCGCTATACCGTCAATAACAATTAAAAAAATGTAGATTTTTTTAAAGATATCATTTAAAATAGCAACAGAAATATAAAGTATCTAAAAAATCTAACAAAAGGTTTATAAGACCATTATGGACATAATTTTACAGCTTTACTGAAAGACATTAAAGAAGTCATAACTAAATAAAGAGATTTAGCATGTTCAGGGGAAGGAAGGCTTACTATCATAAAAGGTACATTCCTCTCCAAATTTATCTAAAGAGCCAAATCCCATCAGGGTTGTTTTCTGTTTGTTTGTTTTTAAGAAATTTGCCCAGGTGATTGTAACATGTATATTAAAAAGCAAAATGGCAAAGGCTATTGAAAAAGATAAATAGGTTGTGAAGACTTGCCCTACAAGATCAATTTAAGGCTCTGGCAATTAAAACACTGTAGGATAATTACAGGGATAGATTAGGGGAAAAAAACCAATAAAACTGAATAGACACAACAGATTTATGACAGAGATGGCAACACAAATCTCTCGGAAAACAAATGCTTCTTCAAGAATGTGCCCTGGGACAACTGGTGAGTGACATGAGAAAGAAATCAAATTTGAACACTACCTCTCACACCATTCACAAAACTCAATGCCAAATGTTTTAACTATAAAAGGCAAAATTTTGCAGCTTTTTGAAGAAAATATAAGAAAACATCTTTATATTCCTGGAGGTTAGAAACAGTTTTAAAAGGACACAAACAAAAATTTAAAAATTAATAGATGCATTGAATTCCATTACATTAAGCTTTCATCATCAAGAGATATTATAAAGATGGTGAAAGACAAGGCACAAACTGGGAGAAGATATTTACAACATAGGTAACTGACAGGATATCTAGAATACGTATAGAAATCTTAAATATCAATATGAAAAGACATGATTCAGTAGAAAAATGAGCAAAAGACATGAATAAATATCTCACACAGTGGGAAACACAAATGGTCTAAAAACTTATTTTAACATGCTCAACCAATTATCAATCAAAAAAATGCAAAATAAGATCATAAGATCCCATTTTGCATTTACTAGATTGGCAAAACAAAAGAGTTACACTACCAAGTTTTGGAAAGTACGTGGAGCAACAGAAAACATTCCTACACCACTGGCAGGAGTGTTAAGTGGTGTCAACACGTCAGAAAAACAATTTGGCATCATTTTCTACACCTAAACTTGTGCACATCCTGAGAATGTGCAAGTCCAGTACACAATGATACATGCACAGGCATGTTACTTAATGGCAAATACTAGCAAATGCTGCAAACAGCTCCAGTATCCATCAGTAGAAAAACAGATGCACAAACAATGAATGTAGCACATGGATCAATTGTAGAAACGTTCATTGAGTGATGAAAGCCTCTCTGAAATGACTACACTGACTGTGATACCATTACATAAACTCAACAGAAAAGCAGTATAGTATTTAGGGAAACCTGGCTTTAAAACTTTAAAAAACAAGAAGTTATTTTTTTTAAAGTCAGAGTAGTTACATCTGTAGGCTATTCAGGGGCATGAGGGAGCAAGAAGATCACATAAAGAGCTTCATCTGTATTAGTAATAATCCTGTTCTTAAATGTGGTGGTCAGTTAATGAGTCTTTGCTTTTAAATTATTTGCTTTAAAATTTTTCTCTTTGCATGAATTCCCTGGCCGTCCAGTGGTTAGGACTCAGCGCTTCCACTGTCGGGGCCTGGTTTCACTCCCTGGTCGGGGAACTAAGATCCCGCAAGCCGCTGGGCGCAGTCAAAAAAAAAATTCTATTTGCAAGTTATGCAAATGATTATAATCTAAATAATTATATATAATTCAATATATATATCTTAGATTATGTGTGTATATATGCAATATATGTACATATTATATGTATTATGTATATACATCACATTTTTTTAAGAGGGGACTTACAGTATACTCTCTCTCTCTATATATATATATATATACACACACACAATATACAATTATACAATATATATCTCTGTCCTGGAAATCAGCTTTCCTTTTTTTTAAACACCATATTCAAGAGAAATCATTGCATTAGCTATGATTAGTTATATCCTTACTCTTTTTGAACTGTTGGAAATCCAGGCTCCACTTAAACATGTATCCAAATGTATCAATTTCCATGTGTACACAGGTATATTCATTTTCTAGGGCTGATATAACAAATTACCACAAACTTGTTGGCTTAAAACAACAGAAATTTATTCTCTCACAGCTCTGGTGGTCAGAGCCCCAAATCAAGATGGTGCTGGGTCTGTGCTCCTTCTAGGGACCCTGGGGCAGGTTCTGTCCCTTTCCTCTTCAGCTTCCAGGGGTTCCTTGTCAGCTCTCCTGGGCTACATCACTCCAATCTCCACCTCTATCTCATCCAGCCCTCTCTCTGTGTCTTTTTCATTTCCCTCTGCCTTCCTGGTATAATGACAAAATTGGATTTATGGCCCACCCAGGTAGGCTAGGATGACCTCATCTCAACATCTTTAACTTAATTACATCTGCAAAGACCTTATTTCCAAATAAAGTCATAGTCATAGGTTCCAATGGGTATATCTTGTGGGGAGGGGCATCATTCAACGCACGACAGTAGGTATATCCACATACATTTTATTTTAAATATTATTTATAAATCTGAGATAATATTCATAACATATTATGAGGGGGAAAAAAAACAGTTGTATGATTCCCTTAATACAAATATACATAGACAGATATCTGAAAAAGTTATGGGCCAGATTATGATTCTCTCCAGGTGGTAGATAATAGGCAATTTTAATTTTACATTTTTCTATATTGTTTGAAAAGATGTTTCAATGAACCTGCAATTTTTTGTAAACAAAAAAGTAAGCTCTTTTCACTTTGGAACTAAAATGCTATTGACATGTTTCTTTTTTATATTTTAAAACCTTCACCTACATTTCAACTTAGGTTGACAGAATTTTAAAGGAAGCTAATGATATTTCACAGTAGGCTATGTCATGGCTGATCTCCTGCCTGTTGGGCAAAGTTTCCAGTCTCTCTTGAATGTCTTCATGGTTAATCGCTTTCTCTCAACAGAAGGCACACGGGTCAGACTCAGATTTGAGTTCAAGGCCAGCAGAGCAATTCTTCTTTTAAAAATAGCTTCTTCTTCTTCTTCTTCTTTTTTTCTTTTTTTTGTCTAAGGCATACAAAGCATTTTGAAAGCATTATCTCATTAACAATAACACTCCTGTTGATATAATGAAAGAGTTATAGGAAGGAGGTATGTGGCATGTACCTTTATCTTCACTTCACTGTCAAAGACAGACGGGCTTGTTGAAGATGGGATATGGCTTCCCAGTGAGGGAGGGGAGGTCTAGGACTGCACCCAGGGTCATGGTGCCATTCCTGTATAGGCTGTAGCTGTAGAATATTGCATCTCTTATAATCCCTGATTTTCCCCAGGGCTGATACAGAACTAGGCAGCATGTATAGAAGCAATTTCAAAAGATGGTAGTTTTAGTTGGGCCATGTAACTATCACTGTGTTATTTCTTTTTTACTGACTGCCTGCCTTGCAATGCCTGGTAACTGGTACAAGTCTCTTCAATGGTATCAGGGTAATTTAAATACGTAATTGAGGGAATTTGGAACATCTGATTATTGTCTTCTAGTTATTATGGGCAAAACACTTGTGGGAGATTTCTGCAGTTATTAAGAACCCTTTACACAAAATAATATCTTCTTCCATTTAATTATAGAAGAGTAGACTGAGAGCCAAGAATTTTAAGTTTGATTTGTTCTTATGCCAATGGAGTAGGGTAATTGATAAATCCATTTAGTTATTAACTCTGGATTATGATACCTAGGGATATTCTGAATTAAATGATAAGTAAAATGCAGCAAAATAAAGCTGAAGAGAGCATAGAGGTAAACTTATAAAAGATAAAAGTAGAAATTAATTAACTAAAAAACTAAGAGACAATAGAGCTTAGTAAATATAAGTGTGCAATACACAAAGTTTTGACCAATCTGATAAAGCGGGAAATAAAGATAACATTAGAAAAGGGGCATTTCTGCAGACACAAAGATGATTTTAAAAGTTACGTGAGAGTACTAAGTACAAACGTATGCAACTACTTTTGAAAATATACATGAGAGGAGCAATTTTTAATGAAAATATAAATTACCAAAATTGACTCAAAAAGATTTAAAATTCTTCATTGGACAAATGACCATAGAGGAAATTAAAATTTAGTTAAATTTCTATCCCTAATTTAAAGTACCAACCCAGATTATTTTACAAATGAATACCATAAAAGAAAATAATGGCAATAAAGAATACTGGTCTTATTTAAACTATTCCAAGGCTTAGAAAAAGCTGGGAAGTTTCATGCTCATTCTACAATGATCATATAATATTGACCCAAAACTATAAACTAAATGTGAGAATATTAACAAATTAAAGCTAGTGGCGTATTGGAAACTTAATATACACATGCATTTATACATATATTTGCCTATATGTATAATTATAATTACATATTTAAATATATATAAAAAACAAGACAGATTATATATATTGTGCTTTTTTCACTTAAAATGTAAAAGAAAAATCTTGACTTCTTATCATCTTCAACAACGGTACTTCATCAGTTGCATAGAATTCCATCAAAATCACCATTTTAAGGCAAAATAAAGAAATAATTTACTCGTGTTAATCACAGAGCATTTTTGCAGTGATACTAGGGAAAAAACTAACACCTGACAGTTACTCATTTTATGCTAGTCTCAGGAACTCCCCAAGTAACTGTGGCATCAACTGTTAATTTTCTATTTTAGTGAGAGAATAACACGGCAGAAAGAGAAGGTGGCAGTGAGAGGTAATTCTAAAGATCCGGTGAACTAAAAGTAGTTCAATGTCTGGGCTATTTATTTCCTAAACTAAAAGGTAATAAGGGAGCCAGGGGGTAGGAGAGAGAAGGATTTTGAGGGAGGCTACCAAGTGCCAACTCAAATAAAGGCAATTTGAAAACGGCAAGAACTTACACTGTTACACAGCACCTAGTGCCAGACTCTACCAGTCTCTCTACAAAGGGAAGAAAAAAGCATGATAATTCATTTCGCAGACATTTTTGAGGTTCTACTATAAGCCAGGCAGAGCAATAGGCAAGACACAATCATTTAATGAAGCCTGAAAATGTACATTGTAATGGATGAGACCAGGCAAAAGATTTATGAAAAGAAGGCATACAAGGAGAGTATGTAAGGATTGCATGTGAGACCTTTGCAAGCTAGCTCAGCTCTGAGTAGCTAAATATAACGGCATGAGCTATATTGCTCGATTCTGCATAGGATTAGTCATGGTTAATTAATTCGCCAGGACCAAGAGCTTTTCCTCTGTATTAATTGAGGACTTTTGCTTTGGCTTGTGGTCTTCTTTTCCAACTGTATTAGAAGCTTTTGCCCCAATTATTTCCCTTTTCATAAGACCTCGCACCTCCAGGTCACAAGGGTGCACAGTCCTGACCCAAGCAAGCATTGCGTCTTTATTTCTCCATCCATAGTTATTGGACCAAGAGAGGATACAAGATCCAAGCAGGGCTACAGAAAATCTTGCTGAACAAGGAAGTGGGAAATCTGGGGATACCCATGGCCATCTTTCATGCCATATGGAGAACACATGTTTGCAACAGCAGAGGATGAAGTAAACATAAGGGTGAGAGAGACAAGCTAAGATGAGAGATAGATCAAGAAAAATGACCTACATGTATGAAGTGAGATTCACCTCCAGCCTTCCCACTTGTATGAGCTAACGAATTTGTTTTTTACATTAGTTAAAATTTCTGACACTTAAAATTAAATGCTTCCTGAATGTATCTTCCTAATATCTACCCTGCTCCTAAGAGATTTCCATATGTGAATGATTCTTGTGACACCCCCAGCATCACCATGTTTTGATTATACTGTCTCCATGGCCCTGAATCTCAATCTACTTCAAACACCATTGGGCCCTTGTCATTACTCAGAACTGCCACACTATGAAGGGCTATCCTCTAATAATTAGAGAGATACACATATTCATTAGTATCTGGATTATGAAAAATCAGTAGTGACAGATTGCTTAATATAATTAGGTGCTATAAAGTTTTTAAAAGATTCTCTCCCATTTGGGGTAGTAATATTTTAAAAAAAGCTCAAGTGTTCTATCTAATTTCTAGCTAAGCATATGGCACATGAAAGAATAGATCTTGTTAATGATTTTCATGGCCCCTATTTTAAAACACATGGTATTCTTATATATTGATTGGTCTTTAACCAAAATAGACAAAAAGGGAAAACTGTATCATTCCAATCCTACTGAAAGCTAAATATAATTGATCTTTTTTTTTCTTCAAATTTCTTTTAGCCTTATGCTGCATTTTTAGAAAGCATATAGAATTAATTGAATGTGACGAATGGCTGAAGTGTTCTGAGATAGCATTAGGATAATAGAGAGGTAAGGAGCTGGGCCACGGTTAATCATAACAACATCCCACTTAAAAACTGGAATGCATCAGCAATCTGCGGTTGCCATACTGATTTCACTTAGCCCTTCTGGATGGAATATCAGGGAGATTTTCCAATGCAGAATCAAGACAGATGGTAGGGAGGTTGGGGAAAAATATAGTCTCGCAGTGTAATGGGAGTCAAAGCAAAGCTTTTTGAAAAATATTATTATAATTACTTGACAAACAACTGACATCAAACTAAAAACATCTATTAGTACCATGGCAAGAAGCAATGGTGTAAGAACCTTCCAGTCTTCAGCGATATTCACTAGCTTTTTACTTTTGATCAGTGAAGTTAGACTTTGCAGGGCTATCAGTATGACACTCTTATAGGTGAGTTCCTCAGATCATTTTAAAAATCAAATGACATAATGCCATTAATTAGACTGGAGTTTCAGGGGAAATCTTGACCTGAAAATGGAATTTTCAAAATGACATTTAATTACAGAGCAAGTGCTTAAATGTTATATCTTTAATAAAAAGATCATATTCATGAATCAAACATTAATGTTGATGGCTCATGATTTCCTATGAGATCAATATAGAAGCCCAAATCACGTTACTCTTGTGATGCAAGAAAGATGGAAGTCCACTCTTATGTAGGAAGTGCCCAGTTTTCTTCATGTTATCCAAAGCTTTGGAAGTGACTACTTTAAACTAGTTACCTCTATATAGTTACTATACTTTATCTTCCTTAGGTATATCTTTCACCTACTATCATTTTTTTGATCTTTAGAATTTGAGAGGAACCAAGGTAATTATTATTCTATGTACTTGCAAAAAGAGATAGCCTGGTGAAAAAAAATAGAATTTTGAGGTCAAGGGTTTTAATCCAATTCTATCACATATTAAGTTTTTGACCTTAGACAGTTTACTTAACCTTTTAAACCTTCAATTCCTCAATGTAAAATTGGAATGATATCAAATAATGTTAAATGTTATTAAGAAGATTAGATACATAATTATATAAAAGTGCCTGGATTAGTCCCCTTACTTTCCCTCAATCTTGGCAAGAAAATCCACTCTCTCTTTAAAGTGGGAGTGGGGCTGGATAATTTTCAAGTGGAACTTCTTGCCTCTTCAACGAGTCTAATGCATTGCTTGGGTCTAGTCGTGATACAGGGGACTGACTCCCTACTTTTTTCTAGAGCTGACAATTTATGGCTGTAAGGAAAGCCAGTTCAGCCAGAAATTGCTGCTCCAACTCATTGCTTGGGCTTCGTCTTTCTGCAGCAGTGGAAAAGGCTGAAGATAAAAGTGAGGCACCAGGACCAAGGCCAAAGGAGTAGAAGCCAAGTTTCAAGGGAAGTTTGCCTCTGCATCGGGCCAACTGCCAGGGGGCCGCAAGAGCAATACTGGAGTCAAAGCAGAAAGTTCCAGGGGTGCGTATCCATGACCTCAAATGTGGGTCAAGCCAGAGACCTAACTAACTGAACGCACTGGAATCAGTTCTGAGAGATTAAATATACACTAAATGTAACAGACCCCCGCTGGAAACTCTTTGCTCTCCACAAAGAGGTGGCCTTGCCCCTCGGCCTCTAAGCCGAAGCCAGTTCACTGAAGGAACTAAGGTGACTTGCACCACTTTTGGTGCATTGCCAAAACATAGCTGTCTCCAGCTCTGCTCTAATACCCGGCCCCTAGAGAGATCTGACTCATCTTTTTGAAAGGCCCTGGAGTCATGCATGTCTCCCGAGACGAGGTCATCACTTTTATGACTCAGCTGGGCACTGCCTTAAATCCTAGCACATGTTGTCACGACCACTGTTTTGCAGTTTATTTGTTCTCTTTTTGCCTTTTGATCTCCTCCTACTTCCTCTAGAGGTACGAAGGCAAGTTCAATTAAGTTAATCGAGGACATAATGCTTGAGCTGGAAGGTGCATTAGAAAATATTTATTTAAATTTCCTCATTTTTACAAAGGCCAGGAGGTCAGGTGACTTGCAGTGGTCATATGATGAGTGGTAGAGACAAAAGTAGAACTCAGATGTTTTGAGTGATGTTTTGTTCTTATGAAACAACATATCTTCTCTTGGATACAAATCATGGAATTTGTTGGACGCTTAGTAGGTCGTCAACTATAAATGTTGAATAAGTAGTTGCTTAACAAGTAATTGCCATGTAAGACATCTGATCAGTAACTAGATTCCTCTGTGAAGTTGATGTAAAGTAGAAAATCCGATTTATGTGTCTCCATTTTCTCCCTGTTTCTTTAGATCTGAGAATTGTAAAACACAGCACGAGTGAGTGGAAAGAGCTTAAGTAAACCATGCTGGCAAATGCACGGGCAACAGATTTGGTTTTGATGGGCAAATATGGTCATGTTTTCCCCTGTCATCTTGGCTACCTTGCGGCCTCTGAAAGTTCTGCCCTCTGGACAACTTATGCGAAGTTGATGTTAAAAATCTGGTTCATCCAAAGAGGAAAAAAAGATGATTGTCACAAGGGGAAGCCTTTTTAGAACTGAAGACAAGCTTCTCGTTTCCAACTGAAAATGTCAAACACTTATTCATATGGTTCTTACCCGACTTGATTTATATGAGCAACTGCCAATCCTCAACTTTCCCCTCATGCAAGTGCAAATGGGAAGGCTGTTCATTCAGCCATGAATATCACGTTAGTTTTGTTTGATATCCTGAATAGAAAATCATTTCTCTCCTCCATGTAGGAGTTATTGATTTACCCTGTCATTCGCTTTAAAACTCTCCTAGTTTCTAAATATGTTTGTTGTTTACCTGCAGGGTTGTAGAAAATAGGATTATTTTCCTTATAGTTTTCTAGAAGTTTGGCTTTCAAAAAATAAGTGTTGCTTACAACATGACTTGTAAGTTAAATTCATATTCTCCAAGCCCAGTGAAAATTACACTCTTTACAGGAAGAGAAAAAAATCAAAAGAAGATAAAATTTAATTTATACCATGTTTCCCAGCAATAATATGGCTTATGTACTGAAATCTATGCATTTTCTTAAGGACTCAAATATTTAAAATTTTTTACTTCTTGCATTTCTTAGATGAGATATGACTTTTACAGAAATATTCTTTAAATGAACATTCCAGAGAGTGAGAGAATTAGCAGGAAAAATGACATGTACACGATTGGGATAGATGAAAACAAGGTTTTCAGTGAAAATGATAATACAAAGATAAAGAAATAAAAAGAAAAAGGAGCAAGCTTGGCCCTACAGAATGAGTCACTTATTTCAGAAAGAGAAGAGGGAATCAGAAAGCATGATTTATAGTACCATGGTCCAATAAATCATAGCCAGAAAAAAGAGTTGTAAGGTACAAAACATTTCCTGTGATATGCCTCTTCGAGCACCAGATTGACAAATCTTCAAAAATTAGTCCCTACCCCCAAATGTATATTACAACAGAGAACTCTCTTGAAATCTCCCGATTCACAACACCCTCATTGTCAAACTAACAAAGACAGGACCACAAGCTGTGTTTTGGTTTTATTTCATACAGCACAAGGACTAAGAGCTCCAGAAAAACTGTAAAGAAACATGCCCCCGTTTCCCCACTTCAAAAAGAATAGAAAGATCATTTATTCACTGAGCAGGATTTCCACTATTACGGGATTTTACTCACAGTATGTAGCGCTCCTACAAGAGAAGAACAGAGGGTGTTTAATGGCCATGTTCTCCAGGGGAAGCTGGGTCATCACAGAAGCTTTCTCTCCCAGTACAAATGCTCAGTCCAAAGACTGCCAAAGAGGCCAGTCAATATCAGGATCACCCGAGTGACTGTTCGAGCTCCTGGATATTTTTAAAGCACGAATTTTGAGCCTCTCCACTTTTTTCAAACTCACTTTTTCCACATTAAATGACTTTCTTTTGAGACATGCCTGATGCATAACTCAGAACAAAGAATGACTTGAGACAGCATAACTTAACCACTGGTTGGACCATAAGGAAATAAACCACCTCCTACAGGATTAATGAAATCAGACCCGATCATCCAAGGTTGGCAATGAAGCATGGGAAGGATTGGAGGTCTCTTTGGACATCTCATACTCATTACTGCAGCCCTATGAGGAAATGTATTACCACGCAAAAAACCAACCATGTTTCTCTAAGTCCTGGAGGATAAGAGAAAGGTTAAGGGGGACACTACGTATTTCCCGAGGAGATTCTCCCTTCACCCCAACGTTGGCAATCTGAACTGGGTTTTATCAAGGAAATTGCCAGTCATTCCCTCAATTAGCAAGACAGGATGCAATTTCCTACTGAAATCTGTTTCATATTGAGCGACGTGTCTTCTTCTTTATCTATAGCATTATAATAAGAAAATGAAATGAATATCGCCAATCATAGGAATGTAACTCTATTTTATGAACATAAACTTAGAAATTGGCATTTTCTAGGAAAAAAATAACCCAGAATTTAAAACAAGCCTGAATATTCAGCTGAAATATCATGCACCTGAAACTGTAGTATTTAACAAAGTGTTCTTATTCCCTCAAGATGTGTAGGAGCTGGAAATCTTACAGCTACAGGTAACAGAATAAAATATGACTGCAGTGGCCTCAAATACATTTATTGTTAACATCCACCTGGTATATCTTTTTTCCTCCTTTCACTTGCAATCTTTCTCTGTCCTTATATATTCTCTGTGTCATTTTATGTGTGTCACTTATAAACAGAATATAGTGAAATTTGGTTTTCTTTTATTCAAACTAATATCTCTGCATTTTAAACTAGAGAGCTTGTTCCTCTTATATCAACTGAGACTATTGATATATTTGGAATGAGTTCTAATCATCTTATTTTATTGTTCCCATTTGTCCTGATTTTATCTAGGTTTATTTTTTTCTCTTTTCTGCCACATTTTGGAATCAAATTTTAAAATTTCACTCCTCTGCTTTCTGCCACTGGCTAGGACGTGACACACTATTTCCATTCTCTAGTAGCCATTTATATTAACTAGGATTCGTTCAGAGTAAGTGAAGCCCTTTGTACTTTTTAACATTATCATAACTACTGGCTTCATACACCCTCTTTTAGTGGGATGTTGGTATAACTTCAAAGCTGACAAGACCTAATCTTGCTTACAGAGACATGGGATATTTTGTTAAACTTGTGAACCACAGAATCACATGAAGGCAGAGCAGCACAGGAGAAAAGCAAGTATATCCACCGCGCTCCCACACTTGGTCTGTGCTGAATTCATTCATCCACTCAGCCATGTATGTAGTCAAAGAGCAGATCTTTGTTGCGTGCCCTCATACTGTTGGTGTATTACTTGATAATAAAACCAAATTGCTTTATATGCAAGGAGTTTGTCTTCACTGACTATATTGTGCATTTCAAAGAAACAAAGACACGATCTTCTATTTTATTTTCCATCTTTTCATTCAGTAGTTCTCAAACCTCAGTGAGCATCAGACCCACAGGGGAAGTTTGACAGTCATGGGGGAGATCTGGGGATCTGCCTTTTTAACAAGCGCTTTCTCAGATGGAGATGAAGCACAATCACATGGTCTGTCCAGTCAATTCTGCACTTAGTGGTGATCCAAAAATGTTTGCCACTGGGAAGTAGATTATTGCACTAGAATTGGGGGAGGTAGGAGTCTACATTTCTATAAACCAGTAGTTCAGGTATTAGTTGACAAGGTCTTGATAGTGTGGTGTGCAGATTAAAAGTTAATCAAGAGTAATAATAACCATGGTTACATTCTATCTTTATATTAGTCTGACCCATTTAATCCTCTGAAGTTGCACCAAGAACCTGACTCTTTCAAAATCATCCTTGGCTGAGAAGCTCTCAAAATAGATGGGGCCATGTAAGATGGCAAGGGAATCTTTGGGATTGCAAAAATGTTGCTCTGTGGCCAGAAAAAAAATGCACACTAAGAGAATTTAAACACTTTAATAATGCCACATAATGTCAAATGGCAGCCAATTATACACTTTTCTAAAAGAAGACATATTTCTGGTGGCAGTGAATTGTTTTCCAGACCGAAAGTTACTTTGAAAAATAATAAAGGATGGATTTTTCACCTTGTAAGTGTATATTTCAGTTGAAGGGGAAAATGCTTAACGTTAACAAGGTGACTGTGCTTAGCAACATCATAACCATAACCACTACTTCTAACTCTTTACAATTACGTGCTAGCTGGTATCTGGCAACTGTTTGATCAAGCATTGTTTCCGTCCCAGTCTTGTTGCCAGAGACACTGGGTGAGTCCATTTTGTGAGCAGCTATCCATCTGCCACCCTAAGGTTGGCCTTTGTCTTCCTCTTAGAAGAGAAGAAGAAATCATTTTGCTGTGGCTCGAGCTAATTTGATTTTGATCTCAAGGGCCCTGGCAAATTCTCTTAAAAAGTGGGGCAATGAAATGAGAAAGAAGGAACTAGTGATGGAGAATATCACCAACACTCCTCCTTACTGACTTTTATGAAAGTACCATGTAACTAGTCCAGAGCAAAAAGAGTGATGCGTGACCCCAAATAGGGAGGGAATATTTCACACTCCTGGCTCAAAATCTGTTACTCCATCCCAACTTGCAGTTGAGATTAGAGCCTTTATCTAGTATTTTAAAATTGTTTGTAAATGATCTAATTTGATTGTTTTAAATATGTAACATGGCATACAATTCAAAGTTTGAAAATAGATTGTCCATTTGTCCCCCAGAAATCCAATGCCCTTCCACAGAGAAGCCTTTGTCATCATTTGCTTGTGTATGCTTCCAGAACTATGCAATGCCCATATAAGGAATTAATAACCCTTTCAGTAAATATTTATTGAGCACTCAATATATGTCAGGCATTGAATATATGCATATATAAATGAACAAAAGAGTCAATATTCCTTGCCTTCAAGGAGTCTACACTCTAGTGTGGGGAGACATGCAATCAAATAAGATAAATGTGCTAATTTTGTAGCCTATTAGAACATGATAATTGCTATAGAGATAATTCAAACAGGGAATGGAGGAAGAAAGTCTTGGGAAGATGTAGAAATGGGTGGTCAGAATAAAGCTTTACAGAGTGACACTTGAGCAGACTTAAAGGAGGACAGATAGTGAGTTCTGTGGTTATCAGGGAAGAGCATCCAGGAAGAGTGAGTTTGGAAGCAAAGAATGGGAAATGAGATCAAGGTACACAGTGGACTACATCAGGCTGAGATGTGTCACTATAATAAACTTGGCTTTGATTCTGAAGGAAATAGAGAGCAAATGGTGGGGGGCGGGGAGGTTGAGCAAGGAGTGACATGATCTGACTTACATTTTAGCAGGATATCCTGGATGCTCTGTTGAGAAGAGCCTGAAGAGAAGCAAGACTTCTGAGGGCGCTAAGAAGGACTTGGCAAGAATACAGTCAAAAGATGATGACTGATGGCTTGGACTAGAAGGCAGCAATGGAGGTGGTGAGAAAAGGTCAGATTCTGGATAGACTTTGAAGGCAGAGTCAACAAGAATAGACTATGGCTTGGAAGTGGGCTGAGAAAGGAAGTCGAGAATCAAGAGCGACTCTAGGGATTTTAGCCGGAACAACTGAGAAAACGGTGGTGTCATTACTGAGATAGAAAGCCTGAAGGGGGAGTAGGCTTTGAGGGGAAAATGAGAAGTTCAGTCTTAGCTACCTTAAGCCCGAGATGCTTATTAGACATCAAACTGGAGATGCTAAGCAAACAGTTGGATATGTGAGTATGAAATCACAGAACAGACCTGAGCTGGAGAAATAAATTTGAAAGTCAAGGGCAAATTGATGGTGTTCAAAGCTGTGAGTTTGGAGGAGACCCCGACAGAAGTGAATGCAGGGAAGAAGGGAACAGGGTGGAGCCTTGGGATTCTCCCACAGTTAGTAGTGAAAATGATAAGGAGGAAAAAGCAAGCTGACTGAGAAGGAGGAGCAACGGAGAGGAGGAAAGCAGTGTAAGATGTCCTGGAAGCCAAGGGAAGGAACATATTTCAAGCAGGAGGCATGACAATTGTACCTAATGCTGCTAAACGATTTATCAAGACCAAGGTCAATGGCAATATTGATGAGAAGAGTTTTAGTGGGATCAAAACAAATTAGAATGGATTTAGGAGTTAGGAGCAGAAGAGAAACTTGAGAAAATGTGTATAGATTAAGTCTCTTGAGGAGATTTGCTGTAAAAGGAAGCCAAGAAGAGAGGTAAAAACTAGAGGGAGATAATGTGATCAAAAGGAGATTTGTGTTTTTTTTTTTAATAGGAGAAATAAAAAGCTTGTTTGAATGCTGATGGGAATGATCTAATAACAAGGGGAAGTGTGTGCATGTTTACACATATTCATTCTGTTCCACATGATATTGAGTTGGCCAAAAAGTTCCTTAAAACCCGAACAAACTTTTTGGCCAACCCAATACATAGTTACACACAAATCTGAACTTTTTTCCCCCCACTTAATGACAGTATTCCATCAAGTTCAAGTTCTCACTGACCAGAAGACACACCATTATTATTTTACCACTCTGAAAGAAACAAATATTCTGCCATTTAAATATGACAGGCCATTATTTGAAAGACACATCCTGATTCCAGAGATGTTAAAATGGGAAAAAAGAAAAAAAAAAGCACCTCTCATAAACAATGACATATGATCTGCATCTTGGCGATTTTTTCCATCTCAATTCAAAGAGAAAAGCATCTTTCATGAAAGCCTGAAGGATATTCCTTTTTATCAGTGTACCCTAGCTTATTTAACCAGTTCTTTCTGATGATGATTTACTTATTTTCAATTCTTTGATGTCATAAAAATGCTGCAGTGAGTACCCTAATATATACAGTCTTCTTTACCCTGTCTAGGTGAATCTGTTAAAGAAATTTCTGGAAGTGCAGTTGTCATCTTATGGAGAATCCAAATGGCTGTGCATAAAGGTTTTACCAGCCTTCAGCAATGTCTGAGCGTGCCTTCTGACCCACCACCAGCCAACATATGGTGCTGTCAAATATATTAATCTTTGGTGATATTGTGTGGGAGACAGAATAGTGGCCTCCCAAAGATGCCTACATACGAATCCACAGAACCTATGACTATATTCCCTTACACGGCAAAGGCGACTTGGTGATTAATTTAAGGATCTTAAAATGGGGAGATTATCCTGGATTATTTGTGTGGGTCCCACGTAATCACAGGGGTTCTTATAAGTGAAGGAGGGAAGCAGGAGAGCCAGAGAATGGGATGTGAAGAGATGTCAGAAAAGCAGAGGCAAGCAATATGATTGGTGGCTTTTTGAAGACGGAAGGGGCCACAGGAAAAGATGAGTTCCTCTAGAAACTGGAAAGGCAAGGAAACAGGCTCTCCCCTAGAAATGAGTGCTTCATTAAAATAACCTAGAAACTTTCCTCCACTGTTCTATACTCTGAAACAGAACAGCATTGGAGCTATCTATTATTTAACATTTCAGTAGAATGGTGCTTTGAAATTTGCTATAGAAGTTGGTCTGTATAAATTTTCTATATATTCTATTCTATTTACAAAGTCATCCTCTTCATCCATATATTTTTTTAAATTAATTTATTTATTTTTGGCTGTGTTGGGTCTTCGTTGCCGCATGTGGGCTTTCTCTAGTTGCGGTGAGTGGGGGCTACTCTTCGTTGCGGTGTGCGGGCTTCTCATTGCGGTGGCTTCTCTTGTTGCGGAGCACAGGCTCTAGGAGCACAGGCCTCAGTAGTTGTGGCACACAGGCTCAGTAGTTGTGGCTCGTGGGTTCTAGAGCACAGGCTCAGTAGTTGTGGCACACAGGCTTAATTGCTCTGTGGCATGTGGGATCTTCCCAGCTCAGGGCTTGAACCTGTGTCCCCTGTATTGGCAGGCAGATTCTTAACCACTGGGCCACCAGGGAAGCCCCATCCATATTCTTTATTATGTTTGTATAGAGCTGAGCAAAATAGACTCTTATGATTCTTCCAGTTTCTACTGCATTTGTACTCGTCAAATTTTTATTTTTGTATTTTGCTTTCTCCCTTTTCTCTAAGTCAGCTAATAATTTATCTTTTTTTTCTGTTACCTAGCTTTTAGATTTATTTATTAGTTCTATAATTTTTCAATTGTCCCATTCATTAAAATCTGTTTTTATCGTTCTTCACTATTCCTTTGCTTTCCTAAGTTGGAAGTTTAAATTATTTTTCTTGTTCATTATTAAATTATTTAGTGCTATGACTTTCTCTGAGCATGACTTTAGATGTACGCTATAAGTTCTGGCATGTCATGCTTTCATCAATCTTTCTAGATGTATTACAATTTGAGTTTTGATTTCTTTATGTCTCAAGGATTAAGAGAAAAATTTGAAATTTCCACATGACTGTGTTTTTGGTTGTTTTTAAATAGTTATATTTTCAAATTTCTCCTTTTATTGCAATTGATCAAAAAATGGTTTTGATTCTATTCCAGCTTTGGTGAATTTGCTGAAGTTTCATTTATGGCCAATATATAAATTTTTTGCAAAATTAATTACATTTCCTGAGCATCTAAGAAAGAAGTATTCTCTATTTTCAGGGTAGTGTGTCTGATATATATGTATGTGTATATATATATACACACATATATATGTATATATATTCCATCTTATAAACTGTTATTTAGGCTTTCTATACCCTTAATCCCTTAATTATTTTTTGTCCATTTGGTCTATTGATGACTGTAATAAGTAGCTTAAAGTCTCCAATTTTGCCTTATATTTCTGGTGATTCTTATAATGATCTTGATGTTATATTTGGTGACTGGATAGTCACATTGTTTGAGCTTCATTGTGAGCTATACTCTATATCCTTATAAAGGGCCATTCTTTGTCTAGATTTTCTCCGGATTCAGATGGCCTCTTAAAAAAAATTGTGCAGGTAAATAACACATTGGAACTTATCGGCTAATGAAATGCACCCAGCTGAGCAGTCTACTGAGTTGTTCAACTGAAAGCCCGATGACTTTACTTTCTTTGTCAACTTAATATATTATCTTCCTAATTTGAGTGAGTAATAAATGTCAAAATCCTACATCCAAAATAGCCCTGCAGCATCTCAACCTTCAGCTTTTGGGGAAAATGCCAGAGTTTGTTCTTTAAGATGATTCTTAACTGCTAATGATTAACACCTCAAAGCCTGGAGGCACTCATGACTCCTCACTGGAAAAAAATACCCAATAGCAGAAGCTGCACGGGTGTGTGTGAATGAAGAAAAACAAATTTCTCCAGACACAGTGTCCTGAAGAGAGAATCAAATGGTGGGTGAGCTGTCACTTGATCATTCTCTGTGTTAATGCTGCTGCAGGCATTGCACATTTTAGCTTTCCATTAGCAAATAATCTTATTAAAAAGATGGTCATGATAACACTGATTGATGGAGAGGAAGCATGCCTGGTTTAAAATACTCACAATTTATAATCAACTGTGCTTTAACAATGTAAAAATGTCATTTAAAATGCTGTGTATATTTAATCTATTTCTGAGGGAGAAATTACATCTATATGAAATTCTAATGATTTGAATGTAATGTTCATCAAAGGATTCTCCATTTTCATTCCAGTCCCCTTCTCTTTAACAAATAGTTACTTTCATCTATAAGAACTGCATTCTTGAATACTCAATGATTATTAAATGTCAGTGTCTGGGTAATGAAGGTGGGATCAATGTAGGAGCAATCATAGTTTCACCATTTCTCACTGCTAGATGTCTGAGAAGTCTATTTTAGAACACTGACTTAGAAGTGAAGGATATGATCAAGTTGGGAGAAAAGTCTTTTTCCCTTGCAGCAACAGTACAGAGTATTCCTTCATCCAGCAACTATTTGCGAGTGCCCCCTGTGTATTAGGTAATGTGCCAGACAGTACCAGGTATGTGTTGAAATGACTGGTTGGTTCCTGTCCTCTTAGAGCTTGTGGTCTGAGGGAAGCAGTCAGATCATAAGTAAATAAGGGGGTTGCCTCCTTAGGTAGATTTATTCCTAGGTATTTTATTCTTTTTGTTGCAATGGTAAATGGGAGTGTTTCCTTAATTTCTCTTTCT
The DNA here is from genome assembly GCF_028021215.1 of Eschrichtius robustus. Taxonomy (NCBI): domain Eukaryota; kingdom Metazoa; phylum Chordata; class Mammalia; order Artiodactyla; family Eschrichtiidae; genus Eschrichtius; species Eschrichtius robustus. The sequence continues at coordinate 68,416,831 of NC_090841.1, read as the reverse complement.
GATTTTTCATCATTAGTGTATAAGAATGCAAGAGATTTCTGTGCATTAATTTTGTATCCTACTACTTTACCAAATTCATTGATTAGCTCTAGTAGTTTTCTGGTGGCATCTTTAGGATTTTCTGTGTATAGTATCATGTAATCTGCAAACAGTGACAGTTTTACTTCTTCTTTTCCCATTTGGATTCCTTTTATTTCTTTTTCTTCTCTGATTGCCGTGGCTAAAACTTCCAAAACTATGTTGAATAATAGTGGTGAGAGTGGGTACCCTTCCTAATCTTAGAGGAAATGGTTTCAGTTTTTCACCATTGAGAATGATGTTGGCTGTGGGTGTGTCATATATGGCTTTTACTGTGTTGAGGTAGGTTCCCTCTATGCTCACTTTCTGGAGAGTTTTTGTGTAAATGGGTGTTGAAAGCTTTTTCTGCATCTATTGAGATTATCATATGTTTTTTATCCTACAGTTTGTTAATATGGTGTATCACACGGATTGATTTGCATATATTGAAGAATCCTTGCATTCCTGGGATGAAAGAAATCAAAGACAATACAAGCAGATGGAAAGATATACCATGTTCTTGGATTGGAAGAATCAACATTGTGAAAATGACTATATTACCCAAAGCAATCTACAGGTTCAATGCAATCCCTATCAAATTACCAATGGCATTTTTCACAGAACTAGAACAAAAAATTTACAATTTGTATGGAAACACAAAAGACCCTGAATAGCCAAAGCAAACTTGAGAAAGAAAAATGGAGCTGGAGGAATCAGGCTCCCTGACTGCAGACTATACTACAAAGCTACAGTAATCAAGACAGTATGGTATTGGAACAAAAACAGAAATATAGATCAATGGAACAGGATAGAAAGCCCAGAGATAAACCCATGCACATATGGTCACCTTATCTTTGATAAAGGAGGCAAGAGTATACAATGGAGAAAAGACAGCCTCTTCAATAAGTGGTGCTGGGAAAACTGGACAGCTACATGTAAAAGAATGAAATTAGAATACTTCCTAACACCATACACAAAAATAAACTCAAAATGGATTAAAGACCTAAATGTAAGGCCAGACACTATCAAACTCTTAGAGGAAAACATAGGGAGAACACTCTATGACATAAATCACAGCAAGATTCTTTTTGACCCACCTCCTATAGAAATGGAAGTAAAAGCAAAAATAAACAAATGGGACCTAATGAAACTTAAAAGCTTTTGCACAGCAAAGGAAACCATAAACAGGACGAAAAGACAACCCTCAGAATGGGAGAAAATATTTGCAAACGAAGCAACTGACAAAAGATTAATCTCCAAAATATACAAGCAGCTCATGCAGCTCAATATCAAAAAAACAAAAAACCTAATCCAAAAATGGGTGGAAGATCTAAATAGACATTTCTCCAAAGTAGACATACAGATTGCCAACAAACACATGAAAAGATGCTCAACATCACTAATCATTAGAGAAACGCAAATCAAAACCACAATGAGGTATCACCTCACACTGGTCAGAATGGCCATCATCAAAAAATCTACAAACTATAAATGCTGGAGAGGGTGTGGAGAAAAGGGAACTCTCCTGCACCGTTGGTGGGAATGTAAATTGATACAGCCACTATGGAGAACAGTATGGAGGTTCCTTAAAAATCTAAAAATAGAACTACCATATGACCCAGCAATCCCACTACTGGGCACATACCGTGAGAAAACCATAATTCAAAAAGATACATGTATCACAATGTTCACTGCAGTACTATTTACAATAGCCAGGACATGGAAGCAACCTAAATGTCCATCGACAGACGAATGGATAAAGATATGGCACATATATACAATGGAATATTACTCATCCATGAAAAGGAACGAAATTGAGTTATTTGTAATGAGGTGGATGGACCCAGAGTCTGTCATACAGAGTGAAGTAAGTCAGAAAGAGAAAAACAAATACCGTATGCTAATGCACATATATGGAATCTAAAAAAACGGTACTGATGAACCTAGTGGCAGGGCAGAAATAAAGACGCAGACATAAAGAATGGACTCGAGGACACAAGGGGGTGAAGGGGAAGCTGGGATGAAGTGAGAGAGTAGCATTGACATATATACACTACCAAATGTAAAATGGATGGCTAGTGGGAAGCAGCTGCATAGCACAGGAAGATCATCTCAATGCTTTGTGATGAACTAGAGGGGTGGGATAGGGAGGGTGGGAAGGAGGCTCAAGAGGGAGGGGATATGGGGATATAAGTATACATATAGCTGATTCACTTTGTTGTACAGCAACAAATAGAAACTAACACAACAGTGTAAAGCAATTATACGCCAATAAAGATATAAAAAAATGAATATAAAGTTTTTAAAAATTACACTAAAAATAAATAAACAGGGAATTGGATTTTATTTCAAGTCAGGGAGAAGTCCCTGCAAGGTTTAAGCAATGGAGTGTCAGGATCTAACTTGCACTTTTAAAAGGTTAAATCCAGCTGTTCTGCAGGCAGTGAACTAAAGGAAGGCTGAGTTGAACCAAGGAGACTTCAAGTCCTTTGCAGTGACCAGGGGCCCGATAGTGAGGTGGCAGTGGGTAAATCTGAGAAAGCGGTAGTGGGACTAGCTATTGTTTGGATGTAGAGGTGAAAGAGGAGGCCGATCACAGGCCTCTTCTAAATTTCACGCTTGTGCTATGCAGCAGAGGGACCATATACTGCAATCAGGGAAAGGGGGCGGGGATAGGTCCAGAGCCCAACATACGCCAAGAGTTTTCCTAGTGCCTTACTATATTCACAAAACCTCATATGGTTAAACATGATCATCCCCATATCCTTGATGAAGACACCGAGGCTGAAAGGGGTCACATTACTTGCTTGAAGCCAGTTATCTCATGAGTAATGGAGTCAGAATTCAACCTTATTCTAGCTTCTCCTCTCTTCTCTCTCCTGCCACTCTTGACATAGTTTAGAAGAACTTTAAAGGTACGTTTTCTTCCTTTCTTTCTCCTTTAATTGTGTCCTCTTTTGTCCTATGATAATTTGTTTTCGTCTTACGGTAAATCCAGATTTATTATAAGCTATCTCAAATCTCATTAGAGGAATTCAGTCCAGTTACAAGGACTTCTTTAAAACTGATTAATGGTAAAGTTACTATAGAATATATATGTATGTATATATATGTGTATAAATATATACATATATACACATATGTATATGGTATTTGGATATCTCCCTTGTTAATTATCTATATCAGTACCTGGATTAAGACAGCATCTAAACTATAAAAAGAAATGGAGCATTCTTAATTATTTAAAAGGACCAGAAAAGTGCTAAAAGCTGTCTTAAAAAATCTGTTAAAAAAAGATTTATGTTCTTTTTTCTTTTTTTTTCTTTGGTAGGGGTGGGGAGACCCAATCACACTGAATAAATCAAATAGCTGGCCTAGTGACCCAATTTACTTCTACTAATGTTTATCTAGTGCTTATTTTCTGCAAGGTACTCTACTAGATTCTGAAACAGTCACAAAATAAATTTAAAATGACTGGGTATAAGCAATATCTGGAGGATTGGAAAGTGGCTGGCGAATCCTCAAAAAAAAAAAAAAAAACCACTGATAAAAGGCAACATGATGCACTGCAAAAAGATGACCAGAGGGAGCCAGGGGAATGAATGTCTGCTGCAGTTTGAGCTACAACTTTATTAATCCTCTGGAAGGCGACGTGCATTAATGAAATTTCCAGATGATGCTAAATAGGGAATTGTCAAACACACCAGTGAAAACAGAGAAAGAATATTATGTGCAAAGGCTAATAAGAGCAAGAAATAAAGGTTAGGCATACAGAAAAGATGTCACTGCATGCCATTCTACATTAAGAACCACTGTATTCTACATAAAGAACAAAGATTCAAAAAAATAAATAAATAAATGCTAATTGGATTGAGAATGTACCAGAGGTGACAGAGACAAGTAAAACAGTAAAATCCAAGGAGAGCAAGGTGTTATATACATAGAAGATGACGAGGAAGCTGGAAAAGCAATTGCTAACCAAATGGACTAAAAATATTTTGGATGTTTTGCATATTGAAAGTATAAATGATTTTTAAAAGCCTCAAACAAGCAATGAAACAAAAGGCAACCCTGAAAAAGTTTACTGCCTGGAGCATCTTAGGCCATGCAGGTTCTGCCTCCAGCCTCTTGCTTTTCTTAGTTCAGGGTGCAGGATGGCCCACACCTTCTCTCTACTCCTTTGAAGGCAGAGCCTCTTTTTGCATCCTATCAGCTGAAATGATGGAAGAATAGCACTACTTTTTTAAGTCAGTGAAGGTTCTGTGTTCAAAGCACCTCTGGAGGGCTTCCCTGGTGGTGCAGTGGTTAAGAATCCACCTGCCAATGCAGGGAACACGGGTTCGAGCCCTGGTCCGGGAAGATCTCACATGCCGTGGAGCAACTAAGCCCGTGCACCACAACTACTGAGCCTGCGCTCTAGAGCCCGCAAGGCACAACTACTGAAGCCCGTGCGCCTAGAGCCTGTGCTCTGCAGCAAGAGAAGCCACTGCAATGAGAAGCCTGCACACCACAATGAAGAGTAGTCCCCGCTCGCCACAAATAGAGAAAGCCCGCACATAGCAACAAAGACCCAATGCAGCCAAAAATAAATAAATAAAATAAATAAATTAAAAAAAAAAAGCACCTCTGGAGGTTGGGATTCTAGCCCAGAGTGTGCATTCTGTTTATTACCCTAGAGGAGAGATGCCCTGCCCACACCTCACCCCACCATGGACACTGTCATTAACTACTAAAACTAGAAACCTCTTCTTGTTATCTCCTTCTCATTCTCAGATATACTAATTTTATCTAAGGTTGTTTTTGGATTAGACAGTGAAAGGAGACATCAAGCCTTGTTCCTCAAGCACCCAATGTGCATTCTCACAGATGAGTCACAGTGCTTAATAAGACATGTATTGCTCACCTAAAGATGAAAACTCGCAAGTTGATATTAAGCAAATATCTAGCTCTTCTGTTCTCTCTCTTTCCCATTTACACCAAATGAAGGAGGTAACTTCCACTACCACTACTACTCTGTTTTATAGTTTGGTTGTAGGTTGAATGGTACAAAATACTTTTTTTGAAAGCAGAACTAGCTTTCTTTTGGCAATAACTACATGCCAGGCTGCTGGCACACATTAGCTCTTTTATGTTCCATAACAATGCTATGACCTAAAGATCACCAACTCCATTTTTAGAAAGCACTTCTTTTAACAAGATCCAGAAAAAAATGTGGCTCTTCTTTGAACATGATTATTTTTCATGTATCCGACCAGGAATGGTTGATTAAAATCATGATTGTAGAAAGGTTCAAGTTTCATTAGGTTCCCAGATAAAACTTTTCAACATTTGAGCCTGTCATACTGTGAATATGGTGACAAAAAAGGTGAAATCATCGACTCTATAACACTGAAAAGGACTCACTATTATATTCATATTTAGCATAATTCAATAGCTAGAAAAATATTCAAGCAATGGGTGGCCTCCTCCTTCCAGGAGAAGACAATGTTAAATATTAGAAAAAAGACCATTGTCTTTATAAATATTTAAGGCATTCCCTGAGTTACATTTAATCTCAATTCTAGGGTATCTCTCTATTTTATCTACATTTTAGGACTACAGAATGATGCCATGGAAACATGAACAGTGACTTTTAGACCTAAGTCTAACACAAATTTGGTAAATACATATAACATTGGGCTTCCTTATTCTTTCAGTAAATATTTATTGAGCACCAACTGGAAGTAATCTCTCTCACAGCTGAATTTATATACTGAAAGTATATCTCAGTTATTTATCTTGTATTTTTGGTATTTATGTTCTTGTCCTTTCTACTTTATTTTATTTATTTATTCAACAAGTATTTATTGAGTGGGTAAATTTTGTTAGGCTAAGTGCTATGTGGGACTGTTTTTGCCTTCAAGAAGTTTGCAATCAGCGGAGGAGACAGAGAAGAAAATAGACAATTACACAACTGGATTTATGGAGAGGACAATATATGTAAGGAAACTGTCCAAGACCAAGGAGAGAACCACTCTACAAGATTAGAGAAGACATCATTTGGCTTCTCACTCAGGGCTGGGGATTGTACCTGTTCCCAGTAGTCAAACTAGATAAACTCAAAATTCACAGGCTATTGAATAAAGTACTATTTTTCTGGCCCCACCTCAAAAAATTAGATGAAAGACTTAATGAATCTATTTCCAAGTAACGTAACTGAATCCAGGTAGAAAGTTTAAGAATATTTATAGGAATACAAAAATATCCAGTCCAACAAAATAAAAATGACAATGCCTGGAAGACACTCAAAAATTATCAGACATGCAAAGAAGTAACAAAATACCACCCATAATGAGGAGGAAAATCAATCTAACAGAACCAATACTGAGCCAGATATTAGGATTAGCAGACAAGCATACTAAAACTATATTCAGGATACTATCACTGTATTCCACATATTCAAAAACTTAAGTAGAGACATTGAAATTATAAAAATAACCCCAAATGAAAACGATTTACTGGATGAGATTAATCACAGCTGATAAAATATATACTGGATGGGATTAACCACAGATTAGAGACTGCAAAAAAAAAAAAAAAGAAAGAAGGATTACCAAACTGGAAGATATAGTAATGGAAACTATCTAAATAAAACAATCCTTCCTTTTTTTTTTTTTTTTCTTTTTTTCAGTGAGAAGAGTACCATTGAGCTATGAGACAACCTCAGGAGGCTTAACATGTATGTAATTACAGAGCCTCAAGGAGAAGGCGGAGAAGGGGGAACAAAAAATATATTTGAAGAAATATTGGCTGAAACTTTAAACACACAGATCCAAGAAGCTCGAGGAGTACCAACCAAAACAAAACAAAACAAAAACAAAAACAGAAACAAAATGAAGAAAATGACACCAAAGCATATCACAATCAAATTGCTCAAAGCAAGTGATAAAGAAGAAATCTTAAAAGAAAAAAAAAAGGGCTTCCCTGGTGGCACAGTGGTTGAGAGTCTGCCTGCTAATGCAGGGGACACGGGTTCGAGCCCTGGTCTGGGAAGATCCCACATGCCTCGGAGCAACTAGGCCCGTGAGCCACAATTACTGAGCCTGCGCGTCTGGAGCCTGTGCTCCGCAACAAGAGAGGCCGCGATAGTGAGAGCCCCGCGCACCGTGATGAAGCGTGGCCCCCGCTTGCCACAACTAGAGAAAGCCCTCGCACGGAAACGAAGACCAAACGTAGCCATAAATAAATAAATTAATTAAAAAAAAAAAAAAAGAAAAAAAAAAACCACATAAAACATACAGAGGGTAAAGAAAACAATGACCCTAGATTTCTCTTTGGAAACTATGCAAATGAGAATATAATGGAACCGCAACCTTAAGGTACTGAAAGGAAAAAAAATAAATAAATAAAAGTGAAATTTTTTTCAGTCATACTAAAGGTACAATAATTTATCACCAGCAGACCCTCACTCCAAGAAATGTTAAAGGATGTCTTCCAGACATATGGAAAATGATACTAGAGGGCAATACAGATTAAGAATTAAGACTTAAGAAGTAAAGCTGTCTTTATTCTCAGATGACATTATTGTCTACACAGAAAATCTAATAGATTTCCCAATGGATCCAATGGAATCTGCAAGAAAAGCTACAAGAATAATTGAGCTTAGCAAGGTTACCTGATAAAAGTTCAATATTCAAAAATTCATTACTAGCCATATATTAGCAACAAACACTGAGGATTCAAAATTTTAAAACATCACCATTTACAATAATATCAAAATATGAAATACTTGGGCACGAATCTGACCAAAGATGTGCAAGACTAGTACCCTGAAAACTGCCAAGTATTTATGAGAGAAATTAAATAGAGAGGTATGCCATGTTCATGAATAAGAATAATCAGTATTATTAAGATTTCAATTCTCTCCCAACTGAGCTATAGATTTAAAACAATTCAAATTAAAATTCCAGCAGGAATTTTTGTAGAAATTTTAAAGTTTTCTCAAATTCATATGGAAATGCAGTGGACCTAGAATAGCCAAAACAGTTTTGGATTAAAAAAAAATTTGAAAGAGTAGCATCACTTGAACTAACAATGAATGAATCTCAAAATAATTATGCTCAGAGATAGAAGCCAGACCAAAAAAAAAAGAAACACCTATAGTTACAGATAGCAGATCAGTATTTTGTCTGGATAAGAGTGGCGGGGAGGGGTGGAGTTAGGGCCAATGGAAGAATTTACAAAAGGGCACAAGGAGACTCTTGGAGTGAGGAATATGCTCACTATCTTTTTTTTTTTTTTTTAATTTATTTTATAAATTTATTTACTTATTTTTATTTTTGGCTGTGTTGGGTCTTCGTGTCTGTGCGAGGGCTTTCTCTAGTTGTGGCAAGCGGGGGCCACTCTTATTGGCGGTGCGCGGGCCTCTCACTGTCGCGGCCTCTCGTTGCGGAGCACAGGCAACGCAACGACGCGCAGGCTCAGTAGTTGTGGCTCACGGGCCCAGCCGCTCCGCGGCATGTGGGATCCTCCCAGACCAGGGCTCGAACCCGTGTCCCCTGCATTGGCAGGCAGATTCTCAACCACTGCGCCACCAGGGAAGCCCCTATGCTCACTATCTTGATTGTGGTGATGGGTTCATGATGCACACATACGTCAACACTTATCAAACTGTATACTTTAAATACGTAGAGTTTATTGTATGTCAATTACATCTCAATTAAACTGCCTAAAAAGTTACAGATGGAAACAAAGTCTCCTATCTTACCCCATTTCCCTCCCTGCTTCCACATACGTTATCACTATTAAAGTCAATTTCTTATGTACTCAGTGCATTTTTTCTTACTTTTTCCACATTGCTGTGTACCCATACAATGTATACTACTGTTTTGTGTGTTTTAAGCTTACATAAATGTTAATATAATGTGCACATTATATTTTATTGGCTTTAATCTCTCCAGAGTGTTGTGAAGGATATATGAGCTTCACTTCTGAAGCTGTACTGCCTTCTGGGAAGAAACCAGTATAATCCTGAGATGAATAAAGCAATGAAGAGGAAACTTTTTCTGAAATGGAAAAATGAGACCGAAAAAAAAAAACAAAACAAAGAAAAGATGTGATGAAAAGTTTTGGAAGAGAAGAGGCAAAAAGAAAGCCTAAAAAAAGTATTTCACAATGAAACATCAAAAGAGCTCTAGAATCGTAAACTAGGAATTAAAGGAATTTAAGATGAAACCATTAAAAAGATCTTTAAGAGGCTGCAGGAAACGAAAATAGGATAAAGCAGAAATGGCATGGAAAATGCCTAATGTAACAAACTGCTGGTTAAATCAAGATCCTATTGAAGTGTTGGGGAAAGAAGGCCCCTGACAGCCCAGGATATGAGGAGGAGGGACCCACAGCTGGGCTGTGAACGCACCATAGGAATTAACCAGTAAGCCCAAACTGGTAGGTTCCAAAGACCTGCAAAGAGAGTTTATGAGTGCCAATAAAAAGCGGACTGTGGATACAGCTCAAGAGAACCAACATCTATTGAAAGCTTTATCAGTTAGAGTTAGGTTCAGCTGTAAGCGTCAGAAATTCCACAATAACAGTGATTGAACAAGATGGACCTTGGCCTCTCTCTTGCATGAAAAAATTCAAAGGGCTAGAAGGGCTGTTCCACAGAGCTGTGAGGAGCTGCCCAGGTATGTTCATTATGCCACCATCCCTAGGGTGGAGCCCTCCATCATGGTCCAGGGGTGCCTGTTGGAGGCACATTGTGGGGATTCCAGGGTAGAGGAAGGAACAAAGGAGGAAGAACAAAGGGTACACCAGTTTCCTCCGGTTTCCTGGAAGGTGCCACCCAGCACTTCTGCTTTCATTTCATTGGCTGAGATTTTGTGTTACGGCCATACTCAGCTTCAAGGAAGGCTGGGAGATGGAGTCATTATTTATAGTGGCTAGAAACCAGCTAAAAATTAAGGTTCTGCCATTAAGCAGAAGAGAACAGGGAGACCGGGCACACAATTAGCAGTCTTTATCACAAACTCCTTCAGGCTGCGTGCTTTTATACACATAGATTTTTAACTCTCATATAAACGCTACAAGATAAATATTATTACTCCCACTTTACAGGTGAATAAAATGAGGACTCAAGAGTTCAAGTAAATTATAGAAAAGTCACAATAGGATTAAAATCTAGATCTATCTGGCTCCACAGCATATATACTTTTCATGGTTAAAAATGGGAAATTTAAGAGTCAATCCTGGGGGAAAGATTCTTGGGAAGAGCACAAATAAATGTAAATGCAAAAATGAGGCAGAAGACCCAAGCAGAATGATTAAAATATTATAAAAAACAGGACAATGTATTGATAATTTGGGGAAATTGTTCTATGTGATGTCTACGGAACATTTTTTGTTTTTGTTAGCGAAAACTTGGGCCTTTAACGTATATTTTGTATAGATTCACAATCCCTTATTTATATGCCAAATCCTCAATTTCTGAAAACCAAATTTTTTCCCCCAAATCATTTATTGGCAAAATCTGACTTAAACTGATGTGAGATTCTTTATATTAGTTATTTTGTGTGACTATGCATAAGTTTCACTGCAGCAGTTATCAATGGGCTTGACTATAGGGACTGCTATACATCCCTGGGTAATAATGGTATATGTACAATATTACCTTTCAAAGTCTGAAACTTTATGTAAGAAATATACCTGGCCCCTAGGGTTCAGCTAAGGGAATGCAGACTCTATAAAAACCTTTCTAACTATTGAAAATCAGATAAGGTAATATCTGTGAAAGTGCATAAGGATGACTTGAGAAATTCATAAACGTGTAATATATTATTATTAGCTCACGGCCAGATTGGCTCATTTACCTTTGGCTCAGCAGGTCAATACCTGAGGTATATTTTCCTCCATAAAAAAGAATGTGTCTGTAAATTTACTTTGAATATAAATTTCTTAGACATTATTATTATTAGATAAATATTGTGATTTATGCTAACATTCTAATTAGCCTGGTTCAATTTGGTTGTGGAAATATCTTCCTCAGAGGCAACACTTTATGTGTGGTTAATCCCTGAAGGCTCCTGAGTAGAACACAAATCAGCTGCAGAGGCAAATATGAGGTCATTAAGTCGATAAAGATATAAAAATGCCGTGTCATGTTCTAAAATAACATGTCTGAGCACCTTGCACTCAGGTGATATGCACCATAAAAACACATAAACAGCTCGTTTTTCAACAAGAGGAATTATCATGAGCCTCAGAATATGGGCAATCAGCATGAGAGGGTTTTGAAGAATTTAAAACTTTGCTGCAGTCTGCTTGTTAATTCACTGCTTCTAGATCTCTACTCTCTGCTCACCATGTGTCTTTCTACAAATGGTATGACTTTTCTTCAGTTTCCGCAGTGGTTATCATTACGTTGTCTTTCATTGAGTGCTTCTGAAGAGATGCAATGAAGACAGAACAGGAAGATGTGCTAATGTGGATTGTTCTTTTAATGACAACCTTAAACATGCGAGACGAATGACATAAATACTATTTCCTAAGTGAGCAGCGAACTTCCAGATACCACAAGACACATCCACGTCATCAACTTAAGAGCCAGAGGCCTATCAAGATACAGGGATTAAGAACAAAAGGAGAAAATCTTTATTTCCATATGGCTTTTCATCAGTAGAAGAGATTGCCTTTTGCAGCAGATATTGCCTTTTTTTTTTTTTTTGCCATTTCAGGATGAGGATAAAAGCAAAGGATAGTGAAATAGCAACAAAACAGGAATAGCAGTGGCTCAGTCAGGTTCGAGAACCATAGCTAACCAGCTATGTTAGCTCACCTAAAAGTCAATTAGTGAGTACACAGAAGACCATGTCACTGAAAATCTTTCTTAGTTCATCTTTTCCTGACCCCCCTAAACTCCAAGAGGTAAAAGAAAGCTAGTGGCAAACCCTCGGAAGGTAGGAGAATGGACAGTTGCTTCTCCAGGATTTCAGAGCTGCTTCAGGCCAAGCAGAAGCATCCTGCAGGGTTACTCTCTCCTTTCTGTATTTCATTACCACCTACTATTATGAGTAGTACAAAAGGAAGGAAGATCACCGTAGACCTTGTGGAGCTCAGAACCTATTTTTCTGAGATAAAAGTACAAGAACAAAACAAATTCTATGGAAGGCAGTGCCCGTAAGTGACGGCTGGGTCTTAGAACCACTAGGCATTGAGAGGAGAGAGAGATTATTTAGGACTTCCCCAGAAGCCAAGTGACTTCTTTTATCATTGTCTCCAGTGTCCCGGTGACCTAAAGAGGCAGGCAGGAAGGAGGAGGGGTGGGGAGAAACAGGTGATCCAGAACAGATGCTTTGGCATCTGGGGCCCCAAGGACACACACCTCTAATGTGTCAGCACCTTGTCAGTGAGGATGAGAGAGTGTCCCCTTGAATGCAGGGAGAAATGTGGCTGCCCGTGGAGGTATGAGGTCGGCAGCAGAGAGAGGAGAAGGAATAGAGAGAGAGGATGTTAGGAAGACTGGGATCTCGAGGTAGTGAGGGTTGCGTGGGTACTCTTGTTCTGGGCTTAACCAAAGACTCTCGAGAACAACTTTGTGGGACGTAGATTCACAGTAATAGGTAACGGCGTAGGTGCTAAATGATTTAACCACATTTTCTTTAGTCCTGCAAGCAAGAGCACCAGTAAACCTGTAGAAAAACTGACTCACAAAAAAAGCCAAGTGCAGATCGCATAATATAAAACAGTAATTATGCTGGCAATTACTCATTTTAAAGTCTAAGCAAGCTGGCTTTAATAAACCACAAACCACATATCACCAATATTCTCCTTTTTATTACAATAAAATAGCACTTTCAAGCTTGTAATTGCTTTATAGACCTAGAAATAGAATGTTGATGAGATTATTTCCACAGGGTTCAAATATTTATGAAAATCCTAATAATTTTAAAAGTCAAAACACAAACATTACCAAAAAAAAAAAAACCTCATAAAATAAAACAGCCTCTCTGTTGCATTTTCTGTTGTCTTTAAACCAAGAATTAACATTGCTCTCACATTTTCTGGCTTCTCCAAGTAGGAGCTTCTCAGTTACCGTTTCAAAGAAAAGGTTTCATAGAGAAATTTGGATGGTATATGTCTGGGTTATTTCTAAAGGAACAAGCTTCTTTATAAAGGTGCACCTTTACTAAAGCCTTTTACTGAAAAGCTTTATTACTTAAAGAAAGGTTTATAGGTAAGAGAAAAGAGGGGATAAAAAGTGAAAGACAGAGGAGGTCCAGAGATGGCTGATGAGTGAAGTGGAATTTAATGGCCATAATTGCTAATGTGGGCATTTACCAAATGGGCTGTTATAACAAACTGCCATAGACTGGGTGGCTTATAAATAGCAGACAACTATTTTTCATAGATCTGGAGGCTGGAAGTTCAAGATCAGGGTCAGGTGCAGCTACTAAACTCTGTTTATGTCCTCAAATGGTAGAGAGCAGAGGGGAAGCAAGCTCTCATGACTTTTATAAGGGCACTAATCCCATTCATTAGGGCTCCACCTTCATGACCTCATCTAACCCTAAATACCTCCCAAAGGCCCCACCTCCCAATACCATCACACTGGACCCTGAGTTTCAACATTTGAATTTTAGAGGATGCACAGATATTCAGTCCATAATACCAAATATAGCATTCATTCATTCATTTGTTCACTCACTTAATTCACCTAATTAAAACAGGTTTTAATTAGGGCCTCTTCTGTTACCAGCACTATTTTTTGGAAGTTATATCAGTAGTTATTCGATATTTTTTCAAATTAAATCTCACATTACATCTTATTATACAAAATAGATTGAAGAGGTATTTTACGAAGCTGGATTGTTATGTCATGAACTCAAGTTTATAATCTTTATTTTCTATGGTTAATCACCAAATAATATGGCTATTTTGATAAGCTCCCCAATTTGACATTGGCAGTTATAGCAGTCAGCATCCAATTTATTTTTTGCCCTTCCCTTTTTGTTGTTGTTGGTTCCATTAAAAATCTTGATTCATGCCAGAAAGGAGTCACAGTTGGTAAGAGTTCCCTAACAGCATGACAGCATGTGTCCTGTAATCTCAGGGTACTCTTCAATTAAATAGAGATGAAAGAAAGGCTTTGATCTGAGGTCTGCACAAAAATGATTTAACCTGGTATTTATTTATAGACTCAATAAGTCACTGCTAGAGATATAGTGGTGAGAAACTATCTTTGTCAGTCTTGTGAAATTTAAATCTGGCAGGGGAGGTAGACATTAAACAAAATTAAATACACAGGTCATTATTTAATAATCATTGTCATAAATGCTACAGAGTGCTATCTGAGCATGTGGCTGGGATGCTCACTCTGACTGGGGATCCAGGAAATCTCAGGACTGGATGATTGGTTGGGTGTGGAAGGCTGGAATGAGGGAGGTGCCAAGGACTGTTGAGTGGAATCCGAGTCAGGGAACTCCAAGGTGGAGCGGGTTTGTTACTCTCATTTTATTTTGCAGGGCAGGGGGAGTCATACGTGGTGATCTCCAATGTGTTAAAATTTGGATATCGTACCTCTGAGTGTATTTTATTATATTTTTAATATACAACTAAATGACACATTTAAAAAATACAGTTTGCTCCCCACACATGTGGAACCTCGAAAGCACCTCTCTGGGATCCTCATGCCGCCCTCCCATCAGAGTAGTTTTGAGGACATAACGCCAGGATTAAGTCCAAGTTCACCACCTCTAGCTTGACACCTGGAAAGTTCTGTCTCATTTCTGAGTGTTGATTTCCTCACCTGTGAACTGAAAGCAATAGGCCTACCTTATGGAGTTGTGAGGAATAAATAAATTTAAATATGAAGGGCCCCTTGAACAGTCCTCAGTAACTAATAGCCATGTAACACATGTTAATATCGATTTCTTTATCTCTCTCTTCTTTATCCCTCTGCAAAACAGGAATGAGGATACACACTTACCAGGGTTAATGTGAGGATTAAATGCCATGCTCTATGTGGAAGCATGTGGTACACGGCATACGCTCAAAAAGTATCAGGAAGGAAAAAAAAAAACTGGAAAAAGCATGAGAAATACGGTACTTCACACTTGGGATTAGACACTGTTACTCTTCCCAGAACCTACTCCCTCTCAGCACATAATCTATCAGCTATAGAAGAGCCAATATGCTCCCCGTCACCTACCTAAACACCAGTTCCTGGGATGCATTCCTTGGAGATTTGCTTCATGCAAGTGGACAGCAGAATCATATGATCTGCCACACGAGTATCCCTACTCTACAAAACTACACTTTTTTTCCCTTTCTGGACTACATCTCGTTCAGATTTATGGGTTAAAAAACTGAGTGATGTACACCGTTCACAAATTACTCCTGGAAGTTTACTGACATCCCAGACAAAGAGACTAGAGGTCCTCAGGCTGCCCGGCTTCCACACAATTTCCCATCAGAGCTCCACACTTTGGGCTTTGTGATTTGCGGCTGGACCCCAATGTCTGGCTCGCCCGGATGGAGGTAAGTCACACCCGGTATTCTTCCATCACGGTCCGTGTTAGTTCACTACCTTAGAGGCTAATGGTTGCTCCTCTATGTGGCCCACTTACCTGCATTAATGAGGGAGTCAGAGCATATTCTATCTTTATGCATGCTCTTCTCCTTTTGCTTGACTTTTACTGTATGCTGTTTTTTAAAAGTCTGAAAACCCCAGGAACAGAAATAAATGGCATAGATATAGGCATATATTTAGATAGATGGATGGCTAGATAGGTGCTAGATGGAGAGATGAGAAATAGATTAGGTAGGTAGGCAGATAGAGAGATAGATAGGAAGGAAGGTGAGAGAGCTGTGGACAGAATTCTAAAGGTGCCCCCACCTCCAAGAGTCTCCAAACCTTGTTTATTCAATCAAGCACTAATCTAGGTGCTGCTCTGAAGGAATTTTTACAGATGTAATGAAAGCCCCAGGTGGGTGTGATCTCATCGCCGAAGCTCTTCAAAGCAGAGAGCTTTCTTTAGCTGACAGCAGAAGTCAGAGTTTTGAAGTTGGAAGATGGGCAGACATGCAGGCAGCCACTAGAAGCAGAGAGCAACCCTGGCTGACAACCAGCAAGGAAATGGGACCTCACTCCTAAAACCACTGGAAAGAATTCTGTTGACCATCTGAATGACTTGGAAGCAGATTCTTTCTCAGAGCCTCTAGACAACAGCCCAGCCCGGCTCACATCCTGATTTAGGTCTTGTGAGACCCTAAGTTGATAACCCATCTAAGTCCACCCATGCTTCTGACCTACAAATCTATAAGCTAAATTTGTGGTAATTTGTTGTGCAGTAACATAGAAATAATACAGATAGGCAGACAAATAGATATCACTGCCAGCATATTGCATTAATTAAAATATTGGAGACTTGAAATTACTCAGTGACATGTCATAGGAGGATTATTTGGTGATGAGTCTAGATCAAGTATACCCTGTTGGTTATTACTAGATCACAGAATTTACATTGTGCCCTTGGTTGCTATTTCTTCCAGAAAGATTTTAACCCCAGTTTACTATAAAACCAAAAATTCAAAAATTCATTTAACATGTCATTTAACAATTATGGGTTATGCTTTCAAGTAGTAGGCTTTAGATTTCTAGTAGGCTACTTCAGTCATCTGTCCAGATTTCACTTTTACTTAAAAAAAACTTTCCTAATGGTATCAGCCCCTCAAATGGAATGCTTGATATTATGGGACATTTGAACAATTTTCAGAAATAATAATGGTAGCTAATTCAAGAAATAAAGGCAATTAAAATTCCCAGGAAAAGCAAAAAGCAATATGAGAAAAGAAATAAAACCATGATTCACTGTTTGGATCTATTTTAAACTGCATAAAATAATCACAGTAATATAAATATTCCTTATTGATTTTGATCTTTTAGAATTAGCTCAAAGCATGGAGATTTAATTATGATTGTGAAACAGAATGCAGATGTTACTAATCTGAATAATGTCAAAGCCCAAAAGAAAAAGTCTCAAAGATGGAAGGGGAGGAAAACAGTAAGAAGAACCCATCTTAGGAAGGAAAGGAGCAAGAAACAACACCTGTAATTGATGGAACACAAATTGTAAGATTTAAGTATACACATTTCTTAAAACTCAGTATGAACCAATAAAGGAACTAAACATCTCGATATAAATATGTTTAAAAATTGTGGAGGGAAGGTAGGAAGTGGTATAAGTTAGTACAATCATTAACGTTCATCATGGGAAATAGGTAATGTTTCAACTGGTAGGATTTTCATCTTAACTAGAGATAGAGCAGTAACTGCTAGAAGAAATAGCTAAAGGTAGTTAATAATGGTTGCCTCTGGGAAGTGGCACAAGGAATGGAAGGGAGTCTGGATGAGAACCATTGTGTGTGTCTGTTTTGTTGTTGTTGTTTGTTGTTTTGTTTGTTTGTTGTTTTGTTTTTGGCCACACTGTGCGGCATGTGGGACCTTAGTTCCCTGACCAGGGATTGAACCCGTGCCCCCTGCATTGGAAGCACAGAATCTTAACCACTGGACTGCCAGGGAAGTCACGTGTGTGTGTTTTAATTAGAAATAGTTCAAGAATTCAAAAAAAAAGAATAGATAATAACAGAATAAACATCAAAGTAAACCCAGTTTTACTAAATTTAGTATTTTCCCACATTTGCTCCAGATTTTTTCTAATTTAAAAAGTGTTTTAAAAGTGTTTAATTAAAAAAAAAAAGTAAAATATAATCAAAGAACCTGACGTACCTCTCTAATCTGTCATCTACCTTCCCTCCCCAGAATTAAAAACTAATCGGAGGTGAGTGTTTTATTCCCTTGAATGTTTTGTTTTTCCCTTCATATGAATAAATCCATAGCATACACAGTACTAGTTTGCATGTTTTTAAACTTGAAATTTCCAGTTTGCCATTTTTTTCTCCAACATTACTTCTTGAAGATATACCCATGTTTTCCATGCTCTGTTGCATTCAAGATGTTTGTTTTTGCTATTTAGTATATTTAGCAAAATGCTATTTGCATTTTATGACTGCTCTACAATTTTTAAATTAATCCTTCCATCAATGGACAGTTGGGCTGTTTCCAAATCCTCACCATTATAAGCAATCATGAATATCCTTACACATCCACTTGTGTGTTGATTCACACATGCAAGGCCTCTTCTAGGCTGTGTAGCTAGCAGTGAGTCCTTAGAGAGTAGGGAAGGCACTCTTTCAACATTATCACATCTTGCCAAATTAATACATCAAAAGTAATGATGTCAATTACAATTCCTACCAGCAATGCATGAGTGTTCCTGTTGCTTCACAATCTTTCCAACTCTTGGTATTCTCAAACATTTCAATTTTGCATACTTGATACTTGATAAAGTAAAATGGCATTGCTTTGCTTCATTCTGCCTTTACCTGGTCATTAGTGAGGGAGAGCATCATTTTTTTTTTTAAATTGGGGTATAGTTGCTTTACAATGTTGTGTTAGCTTCTGCTATACAATGAAGTGAATCAGCTATATGTATACATATATCCCCTCCGCTTGGACCTCCCTCCCCCGCCATCCCACCCTTCTAGGTCACCCCAGAGCACTGAGCTGAGGTCCCTGTACTATACAGCAGGTTCCCACTAGCTATCTGTTTTACACATGGTAGTGTATATATGTCAATCCCAATCTTCCAATTCATCTCATCCCCCCCTTAAAAGGAGAGCATCTTTTGACATATTTGTTGGAAATTTGGGTTTCCTCCTTTGTGATTATCCTACTCTACCCTTTTCCCAGTTTTCCATTCCATTATTTGTTTTTTCTTGGTAATATGTAGAAGTGACCTATATACCCAGGATACTAACACTCTGTTATACCTTACAGATATATTTTTATAGATAGTCTTTCCACTTGGTATATGGCGCATTTTATATAGATGTTACACGTTTTAATATAGCTTAATTTATCCATCTTTTCCTTTAAAGTTCGTGGGGTTTTGTACCTTAAGAAATCTCTCCCTGAGCCAAGTTCAGGACATTGGACCACCAGAGACCTCCTGGCCCCACATAATAACAATCAGCGAGAGCTCTCCCAGAGATCTCCGTCTCAATGCTAAGACCCAGCCCCACTCAACGACCAGCAAGCTCTAGTACTGGACACCCCATGCCAAACAACTAGCAAAACAGGAACACAACCCCACCCATTAGCAGAGAGGCTGCCTAAAATCATAATAAGTTCACAGACACCCCAAAAAAACACCACTGGATGCAGTCCTGCCCAACAGAAAGAAAAGATCCAGCCTCATCCACCAGAACACAGGCACCAGTTCCCTCCACCAGGAAGCCTACACAACCCACTGAACCAACCTTACCCACTTGGGGCAGACACCAAAAACAACAGGAACTATGAACCTGTATATCAGCAAGATCCTTTCTGACCCACCTCCCAGAGAAATGGAAATAAAAACAAAAATAAACAAATGGGACCTAATGAAACTTAAAAAGCTTTTACACAGCAAAGGAAACCATAAACAAGATAAAAAGACGACCCTCAGAATGGGAGAAAATATTTGCAAATGAGTCAATGGACAAAGGATTAATCTCCAAAATATACAAGCAGCTCATGCAGCTCAATATCAAAAAAGCAAACAACCCAATCCAAAAATGTGCAGAAGACCTAAATCAACATTTCTCCAAAGAAGATATACAGATTGCCAACAAACACATGAAAGGATGCTCAACATGACTAATCATTAGAGAAATGCAAATCAAAACTACAGTGAGGTATCACCTCACACCGGTCAGAATGGCCATCATCAAAACATCTACATATAATAAATGCTGGAGAGGGTGTGGAGAAAAGGGAACCCTCTTGCACTGTTGATGGGAATGTAAATTGATACAGCCACTATGGAGAACAGTATGGAGGGCCCTTAAAAAACTAAAAATAGAACTACCATATGACCCAGCAACCCCACTCCTGGGCATATACCCTGAGAAAACCATAATTCAAAAAGCGTCATGTACCACAATGTTCATTGCAGCACTATTTACAGTAGCCAGGACATGGAAGCAACCTAAGTGTCCATCAACAGACGAATGGATAAAGAAGATGTGGCACATATATACAATGGAATATTACTCAGCCATAAAAAGAAATGAAATGGAGGTATTTGTAGTGAAGTGGATGGACCTAGAGTCTGTCATACAGTGAAGTAAGTCAGAAAGAGAAAAACAAATACTATATGCTAACACATATATATGGAGTCTAAAAAGAACAATATATATATATGGTTCTGATGAATCTAAGGGCAGGACAGGAATAAAGATGCAAATGTAGAGAATGGACTTGAGGACACGGGGAGGGGGAAGGGTAAGCTGGGATGAAGTGAGAGAGTGGCATGGACATATATACACCACCAAATGTAAAATAGCTAGTGGGAAGCAGCTGGCTCACATGGGGTGATCAGCTCGGTACTTTGTTACCACCTAGAGGGATGGGATAGGGAGGGTGGGAGGGAGACGCAAGAGGGAGGGGATACAGGGATATATGTATACATATAGCTGATTCACTTTGTTATACGGCAGAAACTAACACAACAATGTAAAGCAATTATACTCCAATAAAGATGTTAAAAAAAATTAAAAAATTAAAAAAAAATAAAAAAGGAAATCTCTCCCTACCAAGAGGTCATAATATATTCTCTGAGATTTTCTTCTAAAATTTTTAAAGTTTTTTTCATTTTCACATTTAATTCTTTAGTCCGCATGGAAGCTATTTGGAGCCTAGCGTAAGGTAAGGGTACGATTATCTCCTTGTGGATAACCAATTATCTCAGCATCATTTGTTGACTTGTCCATTCTTTCTCCACTGGTTTATATGCTACCCCATCATACCACATTTCCATACATGTGCAGGAGCTTTCTAAGGAGCTTTGTTCTGTTCCAGGGATCATCTGTGTTTCATCATCAGGTCTTCTGAAATATTTATTTTAACCATATATGTATATTAACTTGAAAATAATAAATATTAATAAAATAGAAAATCTAAGGTTTTTTTTTACTGTAAAGGTAGAGAATTTTCCCTTTTCTTTTGAGCCTCTATTTTTTTTAAAAAAGTGCTTTCAGTAAAACCATGGATGGCTGCTTCTATCAAAGCACCACTCAAAGCAAATTACTTTTACAAACAGTCACAAAATTGTTGAACGCACATGCTTCGGAAAATATATTTTATTTAAAACATTGGCTAAATTACTCAGCAGCGTAATCTCCTCTCTTGGTATAAAATAAAATTCATATACGGGAGATGTTCAGGATCTACTCTTGGAGAGGAGGTATAAACGGGCTCTAATGCATCTTCTGGAGCCATTAAGCCTTGCCAGGTAAATACTGTGTGTTTTAAACATCCCTGAATCTATATTTACAGTCATATTATAAATGGTAATGGCTCCAAAGAGAAACCTTAAGATCTAATGGGCATTTAAAACAGCCCTTCAATATGTATTTATGCAGGGGATTCAAAGAGACTCAAAAGTGGTTTAGTTCTATTTGATCAATGGCGATCAATGGTTTTGAAAGATGTAGAATGTTTAGAGTCCATATTTAAAACTTCTATAACAAGCAGGCCTACAAGCTTATGGTTATAAATGCTTCTTTGTAGCTTGGGGCAGATGTGGAATTTTGAAAATATCCCAGTAACATCACACCAAAAAAAGGCCAAGAAAATTTAGCACAGAAAAAGATGACATTTCACAATAGTGAAGTTGTAGTACCAAACAAGAAAAGCTGGCTCATCCTTTTTATATCCTCAATTGGATTTTCATTTGATGTTACTCAGTAGGAGTCATTTTGAAGACAATTTCTCCTGAAAATAAGCTTTGAAGCTTTACTGTTTTTAAAAATCTCATTTGATTCAGTTTGCACAGGCCTTGGTTTCTATTTCCGTTCTCTTCTCCCTTTAGAATCACTTACTTTTCCATTGTATTGTTTGAATCACACTTACTGAATCCTTTCAATGCACTGGGTGTGTTGGGGAGGGAGAGGATGTCCCAGAAGGAGAATTTGCATCAGATTCTTAGAAAGCCTTTATCGGCTAAATAAAGAGTGTCAGGAAAATGTGAGGGACATTCAGAAGCTACCCAACAGTTGCTTATCAACACATCACCTTGATTGATTTGGATGGTAAGCCAACACTTCTTACTCTAGAAAAATGGCTATTTGACATCTGTAAAGGATTAAGGTGCAGTCCTGGCGGCTAGCTCATTCTTTCATTGTCTCACCACACACCACCCCTCAACCCTCACCCTGGAGTAACAGAAACTGTATGCTTTTGCTTGCGTGAGTTTGATATCTCATTGAGTTCAACATATGGAATTCCAATCCAACAGAGTCTATCACCATGAAACTCGAATTCCATAGCTCCAAATCATCAAGTGATGCCCAATCCACCCATTCCCTGCTTTATTGGTATTCCAAGTTCTTACGACGCTGTCACATCAGGAAGTATCTACAGAAATCCTGGTGTCAAGAAAGATATATTTGTACTTCTTAGTGTTCATGCCCTACAACTCTGTTTAATTCTCTCTACCATTTACGTTAGTTCAATTTGGTTCAATTTAGCCATTTTTCACAAATCTAGGCAGCCCTTACACAATCCCTAAGCTACAGGTCATGGAAGAAAAATCAGAACTGGTTCACACAATAGACGAGAAATGAACTCAGACCATTCCCGGCCTGTAACTTTCGACAAATATTCCATATTAGAGTAAAGCATCTGCTATCCCAGAAAACTAGAGT
This sequence comes from Eschrichtius robustus, assembly GCF_028021215.1. Lineage (NCBI taxonomy): Eukaryota > Metazoa > Chordata > Mammalia > Artiodactyla > Eschrichtiidae > Eschrichtius > Eschrichtius robustus. The sequence goes on along the minus strand of NC_090841.1, from coordinate 68,393,989 downwards.
TCCACATAAGTTATATATTTTATATTCTACTGGGGCAGAGAATCACAATAAAAAATCTTAGCTTCACATATAGAATACTAACTGGTCTGCTCAATCTATTGCAATTATATTAGATACCATTCTTTATAAGGGATATAACTGAGATTATAAAAAATTCAGATTGATCACAATCTGGATTATAAAATCACAAGGTAGGGATATAAATAAGTATGAAGTCATAAAGAAAACCCGCAGAGAGAGTGTGGTACAAAATATATTGGGAAACACATGGAAAGTCTGGAATGAGACATGCAATGACACATAAATAGAAGATATGTGGGAAGGCAGCCCCTGAAAAAAGTCCTATGGATATGCAGGTGCTTAACTGATGCTTTAGATGGTGGCTTAATAAGGAGACATCCTTAGAAGTTAGGAGAAAAAATATATGTATGCAAAGTAGAAACTAAGAGGTTCATGCAAAGTAGAAACTAAGAGGTTCATGCAAAGTAGAAACTAAGAGGTTCACAGAAGGACATGAAGTAACACAAGCCAGAGAGAATGAAGACAGGCAAAGATGAGGACTATCTTGTCACAATTGCTCATATTCTATTTTCATACAGAGAATTACTGAATAAACTTATGTATTTCTCACATAAAAATGATTCATCTCAATGTTAAAGAGTTTATTTCTTCTTCTTATTTTATTACTACTTATTACTTTGTTAATAAATTACACACATATTTGGGAATCATTAGAGTGCCCAGTTACTTTATTTTCACCATGTAATTATATGTCTGACGGGTGTTCTGGCTGGTCAGGCTCTGAGAACTTGAGAGAGTGGGTCATTCAGCCTGGGTTATGAGGGGATATAGGCTGAGGTGTGGCCAACCAGGGGGAAGACAGGTCAGCCTGAGTTTACTGGCCTGTGCAGGTAACGGTCAAAGAAAGATGCCCAAGCTGAGAATGGAAAAGCTCAGTTTCTACAGTTCGCTCACCTCCCTTTGGACTGGGCAGTTTACACACAAGGCAGGTTAAGATGTAGGACAGACTCAGGACAAAAGGTAGATTTTTGTTGATGAGACCAGCGAATGATGAAAGTGTGGAATTGTTGAGAAGTCTGAGAGAAACGTGCTATTCTGATACCAGCAAAGTTCGTTCAGGTCCCGCTGGCTACGTGCCCTCTGAGATAACACCCGTTTCATCTTCAAGGGTTGGGACAGTTCTCTAGGCCTGGTTTCCCCAGGGCACAGAAAGATTCAGCTTCCATCCAGAATTCTCCAGCAGGTCCTCCTCACCCCCGGGCGAGACATTTCTCTGCACACAGAGAGCATCTTACGCCTCATCAGGGGTCTCTCAGTCTGCATTTGGGAGGGGCAGTTGCCTGGGAGGCAGTGCCTGCCAGGAGATGGAAAGATGAGGCGGGACCCACTGCAGTGGGGTCAGCCTGGCAAGACGAGGCTGGGGGTTGGGACTGTGCCTGGCTTAGTATGTATTTGATAGACATGTGTTGTGTAACAAACGAAAGGATGAGTTATCTGCCTAACCTGTGCATTTCCTTACAGAGAGAATGCCCTCTGTTATTTGCATGCACCTACTAAACGCCAAGACCTCATAGAGCCCAGTTTTATCACTTTAGTCTCTGGGACCTGAAGCAGCCAGCTCTGGGTGGGCTGTGCTCCCAAAGCCTTGCTGGTGGGTGTGGGGTTCTGGGGAACCCAGAGTCAGCTGCCTTCAGGCAGAACTCTGCTGAGTCAGCCCCCAAATGAATGTGGCCACTTCAGGCTGGGACCTGCACTATGGTTTAATTTCTAAATTTATTGTTAAATGATACTGCTTAATATTTCATCCTATATCTTTTGGCTGTCTTCTTAGCCTTTTTCAAAATCTTAAGCTGTACATTTAGTAGGCTAATTATATATAGCAGGAGCATTAGAATAATAGTCATTGCAATAGACATTAATAGCACAAAGTGATTATTTACTCTGTACCAGAATTGTTTCAGCTACTGTGCCTCCCTTATATCTTGCAGTGATTGAGAAAGGGCACAGAGTTGCACTTAAGGACAGGGATTGCAGACACAGGTTCAAATATAGCTCTGCCACTTAGAGCCCTTTGTTTGAATTCTAAATTATTTTCTTTACATCTTCTCCAAGTTACAAAATGGTAATCATAATAAGGAAGATGGAGCTATTTCAGTTTACCACTTCATATAGATATTAAAATTAAACAGTATCTTAAAATGCTTCACCTTGAGTCATCTACTTGACATTTATTTATTGCTTACCATCTTAGCTCAGGCTGCTATAACAAAATACCATAGAGTGGGTGGCTTAAACAACAAACATTTATTTCTCACCGTTCTGGAGGCTGGAAGTCTGAGATCAGGGTGCCAGCATGGTCAGGGTCTTGGTGAGGACCCTTGTCCTAGTTTACAAATAGCTACCTTCTTGCTGTATGCTTACATAAAATCCATCTCTCTCCTTTCTCTTCTTATAAGGGCACAAATTCCATTCCTGAGGGTTCCACCATCATGACCTATTTAACTCCCAGAAACCCCACCTCCAAATACCATCACACTGGGGGTTAAGGCCTCAACAAACAAAATTTGGGGGAATCACAAACATCTAGTCTATAGCACTTACCATTGGGAAAGTTTCCAGGGATACAAAGATGAATAAGATAAAATGCTTTCACTGAAAGAAACTGTACACATGTGCATGTGTGCTCCCATGTGTGAGTTTGAGAAAGAGAGAAAGTAAGAGGGAGACACACAGAAAGAGGGTGGTGATGAAAAGACGTTTTTAGGAAAAGGGTAGGGGGATGGGTAGTCAAACATTATTTTTTCTCCTATCCTTTCTTTCATCCTATCAACAACTGAACAGCATCTACTTTGTAAAATTGCCTTTCCATTCCCTTGTCCCTCATTGATAGGCATATCATTTTGCATCTTTGTGGCAATGCTGGAGAACTGCTCCACAAATGAGTTGAAGGAGTGATCACATTCCCCCAGCTCAGCTGGTGTGGTCTGACCAGGACCCTTGGATCCCACACCACTGGGCTATTCTCCCTTGGATACCCACATCTCTCTGAAGAGAATCAGTCTCTGGGCTGTGTATGAGAGCTGCTTAGTTAAATAAAAGCCTGACCTATGTGTATAGAGAGGGCAGGGGCCGTCTGAAGAAGAAAAAGAGAGAGGATAGTATTATTGGCGATAAGAAAATAAGTGAAGGATATATTAGCAAATTGAATATTACTGCACCATTATTTTTCTGACCTTCCTCAGTGAGACAATTAGCCTAACAGAGGCCAGAGAAAGACACTGGTGCATTCTCAAATTAGACTGACCATGCCTTGGGAAGTCAGAATACTATTATTGAAAATTTCATGTTACGTGCTGCAAATATGAGGTCCAGACTTTTACATGGCCTCGTGTTTTTCAGAAACTTAATCCAGTCATGAGCTGGTCTCAGATAATTATGGAAAAAAATGTAAAGTGACTTCTAAGTGCACTGTTTATTCATTTTCCACAAACATACTGTGAAGTAGGGAACAGGTCAATGATTTCTGACTGCTGTTTTCTTGAACTCATGACACCAGCGCTTAGTGTTTTTCTGCAGGCTGGCTGAAAGGTTCACAAATCCAATATCCCCAGGAGTTATTTCATTAGATTTCCTAACTTTAAAGCCTATCTGGAATGCCCTTATTCCTTTGCAGCTCTTATTGACTGACGCTGATTATGCCATCAGCAAACCACACTAACTCAACTTCTTCATTTAGATCATTAATGGTCAATAGAGGACCTGAGATGGTTTACTATCAACTGTTTTGCATTCAGAGGACCTTTCATTCAGAGGACTTTCCTTTGTTTTTCACTGCCTGCTTAGGTTGGCTCTCTATAGGCAGAGGAGAAGAGAGTGAAATAAACAAATCCTGGATTCTTTCTACATCCTTCCTATGTGGACATGAGCCCTGGGATTGTCAGGGCTCCTCATAGGAGCTGAACATGCAGAGTGCAAAGGAGGAAGCATCCAGGGTGTCTGGCTCCCAGTGCACGTATGTAGAAGCCGGAGGAGGCATGGCCAACATGAAGCACTGCCACAGTCGGCTGCAGTAGTTCTCCAGTGTCAGCTTTTTGGCTCAGGCCTGGCTGGATGCATCCCAAGGTCATGGAAAGGCTTGAAAACTGCAGATTCCTGGGTCCCACCTCTAGAGATACTGATACAGTAGAACTGAGGTGGAGCTCAGGAATCTTTTTTTTTTTTTTTTCTTTAAAGCTACTCTGGTGATTTTAATGCAAAGTGAAGTTTGGGAACTGCTGTTCAGGGAAGCTTTCAGCATCTCTCCACTGCCTAAAAGTGGCAAGGGTGGGAGAGAGAAGGAAGATTATCTGTTGGCGCTGCCAGAACTACACAGCCATGTGGGTACTCTGAGCAGGTTAATAATTTGCTACTCCTCTAAACTAACTTAAAGCCCATCTGAAATGCCCTTCACTGGGCATTGCCCCAAAAACTGCCCCAAGAAAACAAATTAAAAAATATATTTTGTGTGTGGGAGAGGCAGACTGTTGCATAAGGAGTGGCAGGATTCTTGGGAACCATCCTTGTCCTCCTGAGGCTTCAACTCTGGTCCTAGACGCATAGCATCCACCCCCAGCCCTCACACCTGGAAAACCAAAGCCCTCCAGGCACATGGACCCACTGTCCTGAGAAGAAATTTACTTGACCACTAGTTGTTATCAAAGCCTGCCTCTTGAGAACCTCAGTATCACCCCATTTAACTCAGCACCTGTATTTCTTAACCTACACAGTATTTTGCCTGCTAAATATAAGATTTTTCCTTGCTGTTATATTTGCACTGATGTTTTAGCTCCCAGAGGTTTTTTTTTTCACACCTTTTTGTTTGAAGACCCAGGAGGCTCACAGCCCTGCCTGCCCCTCAGTCCAGCTCTGGGTGTAACACACGACCCGAACACAGCTTCCGGGGGCTGCCTGCTCAGTTTCTGGGGGGATGATCCTGGGTGAAGAGAAATGTGCTCATTTCCTTTTTGCTCTTTGGGGACGGATGTACTAAAAAGAAGTAAATTTCCTTATTTGTAAAGAGTTAAAAAGACGACTCATTATATTTTGTGGAAAAGTGCCGCAAGGAAAGGAAGCAATGGATTATTCCAAAAAGAAAAAAGATACCTAGATGAGCTTGGATTTGGCAAACTCTTGTACTAACAGTAGAGAACTAACCAGATATCGATGAATAAAGGAGGAAAAAGAGGCAGGAGCCAGTGAGAAGTTACTGTCGTCTTCCTTTGGGTGAAGTAAGCAAGAATTTAATGATGGCACCTCCAGCTGGAGATTTGATGAGATCGCGGTCACCTGGGCAGGTGTGCAGCTCACAAGTAGAAGGAGAGAGAGGGGCTGGAGCGAATCGCTGGAAGCCATGCAGGCTGCTTTTCTGCCCACCTGTTAGGTTCCTCATGTGCTGCAGGCAAAGGCTTGCTTTGGGGAAAGAATGCACAAAGCAGATCCCTGAGGACGGGAGTCATGGAGAGGATTATGAGGCTTGAGCCAGAAGCCACCCACCTTTGGGTTTCAGATGTGGGCCCGTGGAAGGGCCATGAAGATCTGGGTGCAAGAGAGGAGCTGTGAGAGGCTGGGATGGCCGAGTGGGCTCTAGCGTCTTTTTGTGGCACCCTTATGGAACTTCTGATTCCAGACATGGAAAATTTGCTAAATTGCACAGGATTCCATGAATGATATCACCTGGAAGAATCTGAGTAAAAAAATCACACTGACAGAAGAGTTAACCTGAGTCATTATTTTGGCTACTTTTGTCTTTCTAAAAGTTATACTTACATTGGTTCATATGCAATTTTAAAAAGTCCTAAGAAGTTTGGGGGAAGGCGGGATAAACAGGCAAAACACAGAGGATTTTAGGGCAGTGAGACTATTCTGTATGATACTGTAATAGTGGGTACACGACATTATACATTTGTCCAAACTCATAGAATGTACAACACCAAGAGTGAATCCTAATGTAAACCACAGACTTCAGGGGATAATGACATGATGATGTAGGTTCATCTGTCGTAATAAACGTCCCACCCTGGTGGGTGATGTTGATAGTGGAGGGAGCTTTGCATGTGTGTGGGCAGGTGTTACATGGAAAATCTCTGTTCTTTTCACTTAATTTTTTTATGAACCTAAAATTGCTTTAAAAAAATAATGTCTATTTTATAATGCCCTAACAGAGTCTTTTAACAAATTTATTTGCTTTAACAGTTTCTGAAAAAAGGTCAGACAGCACCCATATGGGATCCCAGGCAACCTGGACCCTTAAGAGCTCCCTTCCCATCTCTGACAGCGACCTCAGGGTGCCTATCAAGCTTAGCTGCAGGTTCAGATATTTAGGAACTTGGGAGAATTTCTCACTCTTCCAGTCCTGTGACTCAAATCTCCCTGAGGCCTGGGGTCCCAGTTCTCAGAGTTTCCTTCCTGCTCCCTCATACCTGGCCGCTTCTCTGCTAAGCGCCATGAGGTTGACTCTTCAGACGGCCTGGATCTGCTTTCCTGCTCAGCCTGCTTGTAAGCCCCGGCCCTAGAGCACTCAACTCAGGAGCAGAATCTTCATTCCAATACAGGAATTTAAGTTTACTGCTTCTAGATAGATTCAATAATTTTAATGTCTGGTCTTTGCTCTTGATCAAATGATCGCATTAATCTATAATTATCTGTCCACTTGAGACGTCCACATCCATTTGCCCCATCTAACTGCTGACGTTCGTCCTCGGCAAGATGACTAGGGCAGGCCAGCTTGGGAATGAGTCCTGTAAACCATCCAGACAAGATCCAGATCATGCATAGAGAAGAACCAAAAGACTTCCAGGTTGGGATTTAGTCTCGAAAATACCTGGTGCCAGAATCCCATCTGATCTGTGTAATGTTGACCAGAGACAGAGCTTGCTGTCTGCTGATATTATAACCCACTGACCTCTGTTTGCTTCAGGGCGGGTTGTGGAGTTGCCTGAGATACTCAGGGCTAATTAGAAGTGCCTCCGTAGAACTACTGTGAGGACAAGGACTGACATCAACGTGTTTAAGCCAAGATTTTGTTTGTTTGTTTGTTTTAATAACAGAAGACATGTAACATCCTTTGTTAAGTGCCCCAGTAGTGAAGTAAGTAATCCCAACAAATCCAGCAAACAGAACATAAGAGAGAGATTATCAGTAAGTAGTGCTAACACAGATGCCTATGAATTTGCTGCATTTTCTTTGTTATCCCCATTTAGACACATGAAAATATTTGCAGCAATTTTATGCAGAACAGAAAGCAAGCGCTCAATCAGGCTAAGTGCCTCTGATGAGAGCACACCATTATCTTCATTCTCCATTTTTAATTAGGATGCACCAGAAAATTACAGGTTGGTTACTCTTCTCACAGTCTTAACAAATGCAGAGGAGCAGAGCTGCTTCCCGGGTTAATGCTAAAAGTTCTCAATGCCATTTGTTAAATACAGTTCTTAAGCCCAGGGAAAGCCTCAATAATAGGCAATGCCAATGTCAACAGATCATTTAGGAAAGTTAGTCTTTAGTGGAAGCTCTCTCATAGATACACATGGTTTGCTATTTGGAAGCAGAAGCTCTTTCTGGTAACAGAATTATGCCCAGTATTAGAATTTGACTTTAACATTAATGGAAGCAATTCAGAGAGCAAATATGTCCAATATGCATGAATGTTTTAAACCAGGACTTGGAGATCCTCTAGTTCAACCATTTTATTGGACAAAGAAAGAAGTCTCAGGATAGTTGAATGAGGTAGCTCAAAGTTATAGAGGAGAAAATAACCACAAAATAGCACCTAATGCTTTATTAAATTTTATAGTTTAAAAACACTTTCCAGTATACCATTCCTACTGTGCAAACTGAGGCTCACAGAATTTGATTGACTTGCCCCGGTCACTTACCCCCTTCATCTCTCAGTCCCTTTGTTCCATGTCCAGCTAGTATGTCTTGTGAACTCAGATACTCACGGTAATTCTTGGGAGATATTTAAAAGCCCCTTAAAGAGATGTAAATCCAATGATCTTAGTACTTTTTCTCTTGGAACACTTTCTGAAATTAAAACGCTGAACCCTCCAAAGTTTCTCTGTTCTGTATATATAAGCAAGTGATTTGTTTTGTAGGTTTTCAGTAGAGAATTGGGCAGTAGGTTTGATACAGCCTTGCTGATGTCAGAAAGGTGTGGGCAATTCTCATTGCACCCTGATGGTTCCAACCTTAGACTTTAAAAGTAAGGTAGGAATATGTCTAATTGGTTAATATTATTGATTTGGCTCATTTGTACATACATTGACAGTATTTCCTTTAAAAAGTGCCAACTGAACTACATGGGAATATTGTCCCCAAAGGGCCATTCTGGATATGAAAACACCAGAACAGTCTGTCTAAAGGGCCCTAAAGAACTATGAATAAAGACAGAAAAATCCCTATCAGATGCCTTTTGCATCATCTTACTGGGATGATTGCAGACAGCTTTTGACCAAAGAGGAATGGACCACATGTTCTTTAATGGTCTCACCTGCAACTATGATTCCTCCCCACAACTAACGTGGAGCAAACAACAAATATTGCCTCTAGTTGACTTCACCTGGATGTTGAATTCCATAGATTCTGCACAGCCATGCTTACTGTTCCTCTCAACTCCCTCATCACATCCTCTTTCCGTCCGCTGTGATTTCCATTGATCACCTTGATCCAGCCTCTGCCCTTCCAACCATTGTCTATGCTATGTATTGTTTTCTTAATACCCCTTTGCTTATATGTAATTCTTACATTTTTTTTGTCTTCCTCATTAAAATATAAACAATTGGATCATGGAGACTCCTTTTTATGTCCACCAAGTACCCAGAATACAGTAACGTGCTTTGAGTATTAAATTTTGACTGACTTTTCTTCCCAGCTCTGTGAGTTCTGTACTGTTGGATTTCATTTTTGTGCCCAGAAAAAAAAAAAAAAAATTAAGGCAAGTTAAATATGTTTATTTAACCACTTCCAATAGTTATTTAAAATCCAGCCTCTTCTAATTTTATTCTTAAATACCATAATTGGGATTTGTCTATACATAATGTAGAATCTCAGTGAGCTACCATGTTATTTGATTAGTCATTCTCTACATCTTCAGACCAGTAATTAACATTTCACCTGTCTCAAATAGCACAAGTGTTGTAGATGAAATGAAAACAAAGAGAAAGGCTGGTTTTAATAATACGCCATGCCAGTTGTCATCACAGAAATGTTGTGACTTTGGTAACTGAGGCTCCAGAATTTAATTGACAAAAGAAGAATGGTACTTCTTTTGTTAGATGGTAATTTTGATTGATAGATCAACCAGCTATTTAAAACAGCTGATTATTATCCAACATGTTTCTTCTCCCCAAATCAGCTAAAATAAAATTGTTCTGCTTATTATGATGATCAAAACAACTCTGTGAGTAAACAATTCCCCCCTTAAATCGTGACCATGTCGTTCCAGGAGGTGAATTTCCACTGGTTGGATTGTTTCTTTGGATGAACTAAATGAGACCCGGATGTCCCAGGGCCCTTGCCATATACAAATAAGGAGTTTACACTCATTAAGTCATTATCTAGCCTAACGATTAAACCCAATGAAATAAGAGTGAACCATTCACTCTAGGGGAAGTAGGTCACCTATTTTAGGCCAAAAAGAAACGATTTCGCAAATGACCTTTTCCAGTGTGACAAGCAGTCCCTATGGAGCCAGTGTGACAACAGTCCCTACGGAGCCAGGAGAAGCCAGAAGAAGGCTTCTTCTTCTCTACAGTGGATAATTTTTCCTCCTCTCCTACACAGACCCAGATATAGTAGGATGACAAGCAAAATATTCAAGTTCTTTCTTTAGCTTTAGGAATAACAGATTTATTAGTTTAGGTTTCATAGGTTAAGATAAAAATCAGCATCCGTGAAAATGTTGACAACGTACATGATGGGCTTGTCCGAATAAAAAGAATTGAAAAGGGATAATGCAAAGCTTTGGACATAACTACAAACAAACAAATAAGAAATAAATGCTGAGGTCCTGAGGAAGGGAGATATGTTTTAAGGATACAGAAATGAAAAATAGTTTAGGGGCTTAAACTGCCAATAAGTTCGATAGGATTCCGCAAAAACTATTGTCACCAAAAGGGCTAATGCAATCTTAGTTCACTGCTCAGGAGAAATAAAGTATTTAAAAGGAGTTATGTAATAAACCTGCACTATTAACCTATGATTAGTCTGTATCTGGTATTTTGTGTTTGCTTCTATGAATCACATTTTTAAATGTATAAAAATATATTATGCCAGTCTCTGGAGAATATTAGAGTAGAATATAAAAATACTCCAAAAACAAATGAAATAACCCATCACTCCACCATCCAAAAATAACCCTGGCTGGTAGAATTCTGTGATCAAAACTATTTCCCCTTACAGTTTTAGTTTAAAGGCACTGTACCATTGTCTTCAAGCACGCATTGCTGCTGAGGAGACCTCTTTCAGAGGTTAGATTTATTTTGTTTAAATTTTCTCTTTTTATGGAAACTTTAAGGATATTTTCTTTACTTTTGATGTTCTAAAATTTCACATGGATGTGTCTTACTCTGGTGTTATCTCATTTGTCCTATTCAACACTCAGTGGAAACTTTTAAATGGAAGAATCTTGTCTTCCATTAGCTCTAAAAATGTTCTTGCACTGTCTCTTTTCTAGTTTCTCTGGCTGTATTTTCTCTTCTCTTCTGGTGGAACTTTTAATTGTCATATGTTGGAATGCATGGGTTGATTTTAATGTCTCTAATATTTTAGCTCATATTTTCCTATTACTATTACTTTTATTATTGTTGCCATACATTTTCCTCTTTTTTACACACATACACACGTATTAATTTCTGAGGGACTTTTTCTGGTCTCTTTATCTTGTTCATGTTATCTTCTTCTTGTTTTATGAATGTATCATCTTCTCAAATCTCTCTGAATATAATAGTTGTTGTACATTATCATCTGTTTCTTCAATATTATGGTTTTTTCTGGGGCAGTTTTTCCATTGTGCTTTTTTCCCTTTTCTCTTTTTTTAAATGCTGCATTCTTCCTCAAGTGCCTAAAGATTTTGATTGGCCATTTATATTTAAGGACGAGGAAACAGAGGGGCTGCCTGAGAGGTGTGTCTGCGTCCGTGGACTGCACTTGTTCATCATGTTTTGGTTTGATGTGAGCAGATCTTGAGCTCACTGTCAGGCTAGGGGCCTCTTCTCAACGCCAAATGATGCAGGCTTTACTCTCGTCTGCCAACACCTATGTCCTAATTCTTCCCAGATGTTAGTTCTGCTTCCTTAGAGAAAAACTCTGCAATTTTTCACTCAGCTTTAAAGGTTAGTTGTATGATATCGTACAAGAGCACAAGGAAGAAAGATGTGGGGAAATAAACAGACTTTCAGTAAATATCTACTTTTGTGCCTCACTTCCCAGTCCCACCTAAAAACTGTCCCTGCGGTTCTGCCAGGCTCCCTCCTCTGCTGTGGCCCTGTCAGTGTATTATACATGCTGGGACTTCTTCCTCTCTGATTTATCAGAAAACATTCTGCCATGCATTGCCTATCTTCTGGTGTGATAGTCAGCTTTATGTGTCAATTTGGCTTGGCTATGCTTCCCAGTTATTCAATCAAACACTCATAGAGCAGTTGCTTCTGAAGGTGTTTGTAGATGAGATTTAAAGTCCCCAATCAGTTGACTTTAAATAAGGCAGATTATCCCAGATAATCTGGGTGGTCCCAATGCAATTACTTGAAAGGCCTATGGCAAAGCTGGGGCTTCTTTGAGAAAGAAGTTATTCCACCTGTTGACAGCTGCTCAGCCCCTACCTGAGAGTACCATCCGCCCTTCCTGGCAGCCTGGCCTGTGGATTTTGCAGCTGCCTAGTGAGCCCGGACAGTCATGTAAGCCAATTCCTTGCACTAAAGCTCTTAATATATACTTCCTACTATTTCTCTGTTTGGACCCTGATGGATACATTTAGAAATTTGTTAAGCTCGCTCAACCATTCAGAGACTCCGCCCTACTGTATAGTTCTGCTGTTATGGATTTATTTTACTATATTTTAATAAATTATTATGAAGAAGGTATGAACATATATTCTCAGTCTACCCCTTGGTGCCATTAACCCCTGATGATTTAATTCACTCGTTAGTTTTGGATAATTCCGTTTTTCCAAGTTTTCGTTATTATTATTATTGGTGTTATTATTAATGCTGTGTTCCATATCATGTGTATGAACCTTGTACCTCTCAATATTTTTCTACACTAAGTTCCTACAAGAGAAATTGCTGAATCAAAGAGTAAGCACATTTTAAAATCTTTTTGTTATATATTGCCGAACTGTCCTCCAGGAATTTTATGCCTATTTCCCTATCCCACCTGCAGTGTGTGAGAGTGACTATCAAACTTTCTGAGGGGCCATGGAACTGGAAAACCTTCAAATGAGATTGCCCATTATGAAGGAGAGAATCAGAAGTTGTCTTATATTCAAAAGAACTAGGGATGATTGACCTAGAGAAGACTCCGATGGTACAGGAGAACCGTCAATATCTTGTCTCAAAGGAGTAAACTAGGACCAATGAGTAGAATCTAAAAAGAGAGAGATTTTTTTTTTTTTTCCTGGGCAACATTAGAAAGAACATTAAATTAAAAAATTTAAAAATGATAATAATTAAAAAATAATTTTAAAAAGAACTACAATAGTACCCTTAGATGAAATGGGTTTTCTCATCACCCATCCTGTTCAAGCACTTAGATGGATGCAATCAATCATCACATAGCTGGGACTTTGAACCAAAAGATTTTTAAGGATACTTTTAAGCTGGAGTTTCTAGGTGTCTGTGTTTCTGGGCAGATGCATGTGTGTGTGTGTGTGTGTGTGTGTGTATGTGTATGTGTGTCCCTTATTTTGATACATCAAGTCGGTTTTATTTTCATAAGATTTAATACTATGGACAGGGAAAGAAGAACGGCTGCCTGCAGAGGAGAGAAGGATATTACTGCTTAAGCTCGGTTGCTTTTAGAATGTTAGGTCTGTCTGTAGGTTACAAAGCGTTGCTGAGAACAGCATGAATTTAAGGGTCAAATCGGGGCCTGTGTTACTTTAAAGAGGAGTCTCTGTGACAGGGCTAGAGCCAATTTCCAAATGAAAGATGTTTAGAGACTGATAATGTGAATATGAAAGCAGTCACTTCTGGCTTTAACCTTCCTGAGGGCTGGTCTCACACTAGCTCTGCCTAATTCCCCCCAAATTGTGCTTCGAGCCAATCATCATTTTACCATGAGAATAAATAGCTGAAACAATTTGGATTATGCAGTAACTCCAATGCAACTCTAAAGAATCTAGCTAAGTTTTTTTAAATGGCATAACAAAGTCACATATATCTGACATTAGAGAAGGTGGTTCTATATTCAATAATGAGGATGGGATCTGTTTTCATAATTTTATTTTATTTATTTATTTATTTTCATTTTTTGGCCGCGCTGTGTGGCTTGCAGGATCTTAGTTCCTCAATCAGGGATGGAACCCAGGCCCCCTGCAGTGAAAGTGTGGAGTCCTAACCACTGGACCACCAAGGAATTCCCCATATTTTTATTAAAAACAGGTGAAACAGGACAATAAGCTTTCTGTCTGTAACCTGTAGAGAAAGCAGCCTTACCTGCATAAAAGCAGATAATAGATGAAGGGTGAATTCCATCTTAGAGAACTAAAATGAAATTGTAAATTGGGATTGTAGATGGACATCCACCTTTGGGAGTCACTGCAACTGAGTATGAAGCTTAATTTTTCCAGTGGGGATTATCATTTGGCCACAAATGCCCTTTTCAAGCAAAAATTCCAAGATGAGCTTGGTAAAATATAGACCAGACCATGTTCTTCAAATAGCACATTAAAAAATGCACCAAACAACAACATATTTTCTCTTACACAGTGATTTTTGAGAATAGTAATTGGATTTGCATAATTCTGAATACAAGATATAGATAAATAAAACACAAAAGAATTAACAGGAGACCGAAATTAGTAAATAAGCAAATGGAAAACTATACATTTTGGTTTACTAATTTGACCAATAATAACTATGCCAGAAAAAGAAAAGATGTGAAAAATGAACATCTGTTATTCCATGAAACATTATTAATATTCATATAGAAATAGATGCTGCTGAGTCATTCAGTATGGAATCTTAATGCAGTTTAATTATTTTCATCTTCAGGATTTGTACAAGCTCCCTGAAAGCAATCTGTGATTAAAGTTCCCAACAGATTCGGGAATCTGTAGCTGCCTTATAGTATCAAGTGTCCTTGAATATACTATGAAATCAGTGAGGCCCCCAAGCTTAGATAATTCTGAAGAAATGAAGAAATGATTTCCCAGAAATATTTGTTGTTTGAATGAATCTGAAAATTTCAATCTGAGCTGATTACTGAATGATCAATTTTCATTGTTCTAAGTATTAGTCTTTCTCTGACTCACAGTAAACGTGATTTAGTTCAGTTAGGGCAGTTGTAGTAAAAGGGCACTGTATTTAGGCTTAGGCTCAAGTTTGAATGCTATTTCTCTCACGTGTAAATCGTCTGACCTTGAGCATACATTGTTTAACTTCTGCCACTGCTTTTTATTCTGTAGAGTTGGAATATTAATATGTACCTAATGGTGATTAATTGGGGTAAGAGTTAAATGAGATGAAATAGTGCCTTGATTAAGAATTAGTTAAGAGTTAGTTTCTTTAGGGCACACATCCACCAAATCTGCTATTTTTCGTTAAACTCTTCTCTCTGCTGAGTTTAGTGTTCAGGTTGTTTTAATGATGTAGGATGAGGAAAAAGAAAAGAAAAGAGAAAAGAACTTTTTGAAAAGCATAAAAGAAAAAGAAAGATAAAACAAAGAAAAGGAAAGAAAAAGAAAAACTAAGCAGAGTTACCTGAGCTGGCTGTCAAACTCTCAAAAGACCAAATCTGCCATCCTACAAAGTCAAAAACTTAAACTATAATATGTTTATTTAAATTCCAACTAATTGTTCCTTTCTTCAGTTCTTTCTATATGACTACCAGTAGTAAGAAAAGATACAATGGGCTTCTTTCATTGGCCAATAATTTGAGAGATTACGAAGATCAAATGAGCCAGGAGAGGGGCATAGGGAAGCTGGCTACCGGTCTTAGATTTAACAGCCCACTTTAAATCCCTTATCTTCAGTAGCCTGTCACCAGCGCAATCATTTACACATGGCCCTCTGACAACATATCAATCATGAGACAGCTGCAAATTAAATATTTTGGCTGAAAACACCCTCTCCTTACGTCAGGACACATTAATTTGAAATAAACATTTTGCTGAGATGTGAAATGAAGCAGATCCATTAAAGGCGACTAGTCATGTGTTTTGATTTATTACTTTCTGATGTAGGATTTGCTGTTGTGCAGACACAGTAACCGTTGACCAATGGGATGGACTTTCCATGGGACAGGAGGGGAACTGCAAATTATAGGAGGCATGCTGCGTGCCAAGGACAGTGTTAGGACACTTTATTTTCCTATTTCCCGATAATAATCTATGAGGTAGGCACTTATTCCCAATTCAGGAGTTGAAACATTTGAAACCTATCACAGTTGAGCAGTGACAATAAGAAGAATAAAAGCCTCATTCAGATTTTTTTCCTTATATCTCTTGTGGGCATTCATCTCACAAGGAACAAGACCTTCCCATGTGTTCTGAATGGATTTTCTTGTTTCCCTATCCCTGAGAGTTTCCATGCAGAGTAATGGTCTCTGCACAGAGGCACTTTGAAAGTGATCCAAACACGCATTTCCACAATTTCAGAAGTCCCTGACAGTGCTTGAAGGGTAATCTCTATCCAGGTAAACGGAGGTAAACATTACCAGATGCCAAAGCCAAGAGAACTTCTTCGTCATTCCCTCCTGGCCTGGGAGATAATTGTCATTTCAGATGGTCCATGAAGGTCCCCGGGAGCACACTAGAGAAGTCTGTGTTATATTTATAAGATATCCCACTTTCTGGTTTCAAATACCAAGTCGGAAGGGAGCCATGCATTAGTGCCTAGAAAAGCTTTTGTTATGAAAACTCAAAATACCAATCTATCAAACAAAGATGACTTGATTGCATTTTGAATAGTAAACCATACACAGTGTACTGGCTGCAAATAAATTATAACCTAAGTAATGAAACTAAATGCTCTAGTATTCTTGCACTTTTGCCCAATGTTTGGAGTTCGTCTATTCTTTGTTTCCAGTTTTTTTAAGGATGATTCTCTCCTTTGAATTTCTTTTTCATTTAATTCAAAGGTTCATTCATGCTTTTAAATCTAATATTTTAAAATGGGATGGTATGAACTTCCTTTGTAAGGACTGAGTCAAGTATCTGAAACCTAGGATGCAACAAAGAGGTGATTTCTGTCCATAGTATCCTTCATAGGTTTTCTTCACTGTAATTCAAAACATGAGCAATTAAAGGACACCCAGGGCCTTTCTCAAAATGGGCCAATTTTCCCTGCTTATACCTTCTCCTCTGTGAATCTTCAACCTATCAGTCTATGATATGGCTAAATTATTAACATTGAAACAAAACCAAAACT
Organism: Eschrichtius robustus; assembly: GCF_028021215.1. Taxonomy (NCBI): domain Eukaryota; kingdom Metazoa; phylum Chordata; class Mammalia; order Artiodactyla; family Eschrichtiidae; genus Eschrichtius; species Eschrichtius robustus. Next base: position 68,377,343 of record NC_090841.1, on the reverse strand, counting down.
GGAAGCTGCATATTATAATAAAGAAGAAGGTGTCTGTGGCCAGCATGATCTGAAGTTAATAATATATTTCTCGATAAACATCTATTGACAAATAAACTTCTGGATGCTAAATAAAGAAGAATAACCAAGCAAGCAGCATTCTTCTTTCTAGGAGGAAGGTGAACCAAAATTTGTACTGCATTTCTTTCATACTTATAAAGTAGGTGTATTTATGTATTTATTTCTATATGTCAATCAACCACACAATTACCAAAAAAACCCAAAAAAAACAAACAAAAAAAACTCCTACAAACACAAATCCTGCTGACTAAGCAACAAATTAATTCATTTTTTTGGAGACCCTTTTACTAGGTATCAACTACAAAATTGTGCCTATTCTTACATCGCTGGCAATATAGTTGGGGATACAGGGCATACATGTAAATTACACCAGAATATAGTTTAGAATAAAGCGAAATTCGCTACAGATCAGTATTTTCGGAACTTAGATGAGGGAAAGATATGGGAAATAAAGAAGAGCCTGGATTTTATTGCCCAACAAATTTGAATCTAATTTCCAGTTCCTCCACTTACTAGCTGCCAAAGACAGGAGTGATTCCTACCTTCCAGGGACCCCCCTGAGGACTCGGAGTGATAAACATCTGCCCGGTGCTGACCATGTATGCTCAGCAAACCCTTACAGATGCCATTTTATTTAACCCTCGGAACAATTCTAAAGGGTTGCAGAAGGTTGCATTTTGATTATCTCCATTTTACATAAGATAAAACTAGGACTCAGAGAAAGTAAATAACTTGCCCAGTCGGACTCACGAATCGACATCCACTGCTCTATACTGTCTCATCACCAGCTTTCTTGCAGGGAGTACAAGGACCTAACACAGGTGGAGATTACTGGCATTCTCTAAACGGTGGCCCTTTGGACCAGGGTGAGAGGAAAGGCTTCAAGGACAGAATTTCAGCTGGACTTTGAAGCATAAGTAGGGTTCAAATAAATAGGCAGCAATAGGAGGATGCTTAAAATGGGGGGGGTCTTGCTAATAAGGACCTACTGTATAGCACAGGGAACTCTACTCAATACTCTGTAATGTCTTATATGGGAAACAAATCTTAAAAAGAGTGGATATATGTATATATATAACTGATTCACTTTACTGTACAGCAGAAACTAACACAACGTTGTAAATCAACTACACTCCAATAAAAATTAATTTAAAAAATGGGGGGTCTTGGGTAAATAAGAATTGGCAAAGCATCCGTGGTAGGTCCTAAGCTGACCACCGTGGCTAGGCAGAAGATATATGCCAGGGACTAGTGGGGCCCTTTACATGGTGATGGACAACTTATTTAATGAAGATTATACATATATTTTATCACACTAAATAGGTCACTGTAGAAGAGAGAGAGTTCATAGACAACTGACAGATTCACAGGTTCAAGAAAAACTCATTAACAAAAGCACACTTAAATTCCGAGGTTGTGAATTTGACAGCTGATAGGGTTAGAATAAACCTCTCTATCAAGTGAGCATCTCTTCTCTATTACTCCTTCAGCCTTATCCTTCAAGGTGAAAAGGTGGGGCAGTAATTAAAAACAGAAGGAAGAAAATACCTTCTATCTACCATCCTTTGGATCCGCACCAAACTAATCCTACCTCTTCAAGCCACCAGCTGGAGGAAGTCACATCAATCACAAAGAACAAAATCCATTAAAAAGTAAAAGCAAATTTTATTTGCACATAAAAGCATAGCGTCCAGCTGAGCTCCGCAGCCTAGCTTAGTACCACCAGGGGGAGAATTGAAAGGTTTTGGTTGACAAAATTGGAGCCAGAGAGAGTCAATTCATTTCAGAGGTCTATTATCCAAATGACGCAAATGAGGACTAAGCCGGTGTTTGACTGTCTCATTCATCGTTTTAGCCAATTTTTAGTGAGAAATTGCACTGTGTCAGTCACTGTGCCTCACCGGCTTTTTCTTCTTCATCCATTGCCCATCCCCCTAAAGAGACCCTGGGTCTCAATCCTTCCCAGCTTCCCTAACCTTTTACTACTCTGTTTCCAGGGCCACCAATCAACAAGCCTGCCCTCATCCAGGATAATATTTAGACCCATCCAGCCCATTGTGGGAACTCCCTCTTGGATTGACATACACACAACAAGATCATTTTAGAGACAGAAAGTGTTTCACACTTTTCAGAGATTGGCTGATATGTGAGTTGGAAATATATAATCATTTCTGCCCTTCATTTCCTGCAAATCTAAAATACCAAAGTGAGCTCAACTGTGAGCATGCTTAGAGACATTCTGCATATTGTAGTCATTTTAAAAATTCACCCTGTCTAGATGTGTTACAAACATAAGTTGCCTAAATTCAAAGTAATTGACTTTCAGCCAACTGTGACCAAATCAAAAAAAAAAAAAGAACACGCTGTGTGTTACACCACGAAAACCCACCCCAGACTCAGAACTTTCCACCCCAAAGGAAACTTTTAATAGTCTGCCTTGAAATCACACACATATTCTACAGTGAATAAAAATAATGTATTCACTGGGGGTGGAGCGTGTAAATTTGTCTCACTGAACAGATTATTTTTTAACAATTATTTTGTCTATTTGTTATACTGAAAATATTCACAAAAGGAACATCTTACCGTCATGTTTGTTAAAAAAAAAAAAAAAGATAAATAAAGCCTCTTCTGGCTGTTTCAGAATATATTTGGTATTTACTCCATGTTTCTTTAACGAAAAGGAGAAAAGAGCCTGGAGGAAAGAAAACAGTAAGCATGCATAAACTAAATTGCACTTTTATCTCTGGTGAATATTAAATACCAAAACCCACGTTTTAATATATCTGATTGTCACATGCATTGGACTCCACAATGGGGAACAGTGTCAAAAGTACCTACAGACAATAGATACCAAATACAATGTATCTATAACATATGGCTACGAATCCCATTCCCCAACACCAATGTTATACACAGTCATCTTCTAAGTTGGTTTCCACGACAGAAAAATTAAGCGCCGGAGCTATAATTTTACATCGGGACGATGATTAGAGGATTGGAACAAACATATGGCATTTTAACCTTCCTTGACTGTAAGCACGCTTGCGTTATCAAGGAGCCTTTTCGATTTTACTATTTAGTTGCACAGATCATGAGCTTCTTGATGGAAGGGGCTGTCTTGTATATTCAGTGTCTCAGGAATGGAAGTTATTAGATGTACTAAATTAAAACAACAACAACAGCAATAAAAAATGACTATCAATCCTCCTCAGATGTGCCTAGACAACAGAATATAGAACATTAAACCTGAATAGGTTCAGTTACCTTGCATTCGTTTGAAAACGACAATAACTCAAGACATGTTTTAGATGGCTTTGGCCTCTGAGCTGGATGCGCTAAGCACCATTTCAGCACTATTTACACAGGTAATAAACTATAATTATTAAAAGGGAAGAAATGCAGTGCTGTGGGCTAAACCACACTCTGGTCTTCACATCAATAAAAATACCTTTTCACTGTGACAGTTATTTTCTTGGCTCGAAAGGTCATCACTTGCTGGAATAAATAGGCAAAGAGGAAGGTCTTCAAGCTGTGTTTGTAAGGAAAATGAGACCCCAAATTGGACGAGACGTGTATGGTAATGAGAAAGTGTGATGAAGAGTTGTGTGTAACTGCAGGCAAACACTTTCTTCCTTGTATGAAAATGTAATGATGGGTTACTTTTCCAATGGGAAAGTAATGACTTAGGTGAGTAACGCTGTACACTCCAAAAATGAAATTATTTTCAGTTTTAAAATATAACCCCAATGCCATATACCTGCAACTTTGTCTGCTACTGTCATTAACCGAGAATCTAAAATGAACGTCTCATTCTCTGAATTACCCTCTGGATTTGGCAGGGAGTTAGGTAACATGACGTGGACGTGGATCACATCTCTCAGCTCCTTGGAAGTTCTGGGAAATTATTCTGGGCAAATGAGTGAAAACAGGAATGAAATGCAGTAGTTGCCATCTTTCCCATGGTGTGTCTGTGTTTAAGAGGTGATATTTTATCTACTTAGGGTATAATTCTACTTCTTTTCCCTTCTAACCCCATCATGGAGCAAGTGTACTGTAAGATGGGAAGGGGACAAAATTCATACATGGCACACACCTACAGAGTGGAAGGTTTCAACTGCATAATAATACCTCAAATATTGCTGACGCTCAGCATACGTTGATTGAATTAGTGAATGACTGCCACGTTTATTCTCTACGCAGTATCTAACGCAAATCCTATGTGCTGGTTGTATGGAACTCACTACATAAAATGATTAGAACCATAAATTTGTGACGATGTAAACTTGCGTAAAGACACAAAATACAATATGGCCTTTGCTCTTCCATAGTCTTATGCCAGATATTTAAGAATTGACATTCTTTCCACAACCACAAGCATTTGTCCTATTTCCATCTCTTTTATGATCAAAAAAACCCCCAAAAGAATGAGGTAATGAGAAGTAAGCTATCCACATATAAACCCTATTGACCTAAGTAAAATAATCAATTTCTGGTCTACTTAGTGCCAAAGTGATTGGTTTGACCTGCATTATCTTTTCATTGGTTTGTTTTGGAATCACGGCAGAGAGACTAATGGTGAAATGATATTTCTCTATTAAAAATAGAAGACTGTCAGATTAAGAGAACCAGTCCCCTGCCAAATAGATCGATTCCGTGTGCTGTGTGCTGAATGCTCATTTTATGTATTGATCATTCTTTTTCACCCATATGTTTTTGTTGAAAGCTAAAGAACCAAATAAAAAATGCTGTATAAGTATGTTTTTGTTGCATATGTGCATAATACACACACATATATATATACATATATATGTATATACACACACATATACATACACACACAGAGCATTTTTCTACTGTAACTGTCCTGGTAAGCAGCTCTTAAATGCACCTAGTAACTTCTTGCTTGGCTGCGCCTTCTGCTGGCATCCCTGCTGTCATGTGCCACTGTGGAGTGCATTGTAATTAGCTGTACATTTCATGTCATGGAGCTGCACTGTCAAGTGATAACAGGTTAGGGCTGTCAGTTCAAGCATCAAGAGTATGAAAGGATATTAAGTGCAGAGATGACAACACAATGCGAAGATTTCAAATCCAGGAGTCACTCAAAATTTAGGTCTCTATCGAGCAAAAAGCTACCTTTGCAAGAGAATTTATTTGTAGCATCAACTGGTCCTCTTCACGCCCCTCACCAATATGTGCATACTGAGAACTTTGATCTCTGGCTTGAGTTTTGGAGAAGCCTCTAAAATTATACACACAAGTCTCCCAGTCCTATTTCCACTTGTATTTCTGACTGCAAGTAAAGACTTCATTGCAAAAGTATTGGCTGGTATCAAATATTAACAGCAACAGCAACATTTAATTCAACTACTTAAGATAGCTCAAAAATTAGAAATCCATTGGTCCTGCACATGGTGTCTCTGGATATACAGAAATGCAGTTTAAAACAGACCACCTTTTGGAGCATCCATGTAGAAACAAACAAAACGGTACGTTAAGGGAAAATAAACTACAAAAGAGAGATGAAGATAAAAGATAATTATTTTACCCAGGTTCCTAGAAATTTTATATCATAGAAAATACAGAGAACTTTTTACTCTGAGCAAAATAGTTTAGTTATTGGGGCAACAAATGTATGTGTGAGTTCAGCGTTTAACCTGTGCTATCCAGACCTATTGTCTCCAAAATTACACCTGTTTAACTATTTCTAGGTACGTAAATATTAATGGACTTGTAGAAAGTGACTTAGCTCTCTGCTTAACCTTTCAGATTCCCCAGTATACAAAGATTGTTTCAATTAGAGAGGTATGCAGAGTAATGTGGCAGAGAAGTGTCTACTTCTATTAAAAACAAACACTAGGCTTCAAATCCATCCACCCACATTTCAGTTGTTTTCAGAGTCTGTGTGGTTGGTAATTCTTATACTACAAAGTTTTTATAAACTGAAGATAGCACTAATTGTGCTCTGTTATGCTAAAGGACTTGGGAATTGTTTACATCTTATTATTATTACTGAAGATTTTTCCCCTACAGAAAAATGTTAAGACTCTTTCTTATGCAAGCAAATAATAGTCCAGTAACACAAACAGAAATGACACATATGATAAGAGGGTATTTCCCACAAACTGAAGACTGTTTAACAACAATGCAATGACTTAGCCTAATAAACCAAAATCTATCAGTACGAATGGCTACCAATCTTTTTTCCGCAGTGCTTTGGCTAGCACTTGCTTTGAACAAAGTGATGACAATAAAGGAATTATGAACATATTAAGCCAATGATGAAATCATATCTGCTAGGATTCATGCTCCTACAATGTCTTAATGAACATGCAATAAAAAGGAGAGTGCTTTAGGCAACTGTCTCCATCAGTAAAAATTCTGCTAAGGCACACCAAGGTTTAATTAAAACATCAAAATGCGAGGGAGAAACAATTTGACAGATAAATGTGAATATCATGGTATTGTCACTGAGCTTTTCTAATGAGATTAGATTCTTCTTTAATTGACATTTCCAACTGAGGCACAGATAAAGCAGTTTTAATGGGAGCAGTTATATATAGCTGGACTCTGGCTGGATGAACAAGTGTTTGACATTTAAATACTGTAAACGATATATTATACGCTCCCCTCACTAACACACTGTCAATATTAAGAAGGATAAACAGATATGTTAAATACATAAGGCACAGAGAATAGCACAAGTGATGCAAATAAACCTTATGATGACACCGTTGCATCAAAAAAACTTGCGTGAAATCAATTTCATTCCGCGCATGTAGGGTCTTCTGTAAGAAATGAAAAAGCCACACAAAGAATCACTAAAAGTAATTTAATTTTGTGTTTATAAAAAGGAATGGGAGGGCTTCCCTGGTGGCGCAGTGGTTGAGAATCTGCCTGCTAATGCAGGGGACACGGGTTCGAGCCCTGGTCTAGGAAGATCCCACATGCCGCGGAGCAACTAGGCCCGTGAGCCACAATTACTGAGCCTGCGCGTCTGGAGCCTGTGCTCCGCAACAAGAGAGGCCGCGATGGTGAGAGGCCCGCGCACCGCGATGAAGAGTGGTCCCCGCTCGCCGCAACCAGAGAAAGCCCTCGCACAGAAACGAATACCCAACACAGCCATAAATAAATTAAAAAAAAAAAAAAAAGAATACAGTAAATAAGAAAATATAGTTAATTCAATAGGCCCTGTAACGAATGGATTCCCCCCCACCCCCAAAAAAAAAGGAATTGGAGGATATAAAGTTTCTTTTGAAAGTGTATCAAGGATTTTTTTTTTTTAAAAGAACGCTAATCAGGTGCTTTTCTGGAATTGTTTTCATTTAGTACTAACAAAAGACATGGGCAAAATCCATCAACTAATGGAAGGTTGCATCATGATCAAGACAAAAGAAATAAACCCATCATTTATTTTAAAATATCAATACAAGAGCGTCTTCCTTTATTGGCCTTTAACCAGCATTCCACCATGAATGCACCTGAAGCACTTTAGCATAATGAACGAAATGTGCTCTTATGAGGTCTCTTTTGTATCAGGCCTAGCATCCAAGTACTGCAGCTCCAGAATCTACGTGTGATCCACTACACTCAGTTCTCTAAGAGTCACTGGTGGCCTCTGGAGTCAAAGTCATTCTCCTCCATTTGCCCAATTTCTATCTGGAGTTCCTCTGATAATTCAGCATGCATCAAAGCATCACTGTGTTTCTACAAATCCTTAACCATAACTACACAAGAACAAATGATAGACAACACAGAAGACGAATAAAACATTCAGCCACAGGAGGCAAGGTGTTCCTAAGCATAGTGAATATAAAGAGAATATAAATGATATGAAGGTTGTAAAAAAGTTATTATGCCACCTAAATATTTATGCACAAGCACAATTTCAGTGAGCTTAATACGTATTTGTGAATATGAAGAGGTCATATATTCATGTATAAAGACATACATGTTTGCATATGGACAGGTATCCTTAACATCCAGGCTAAGCCTTGTGTATTAATTAATGTTCTTGGAGAGGAATAATAATAATTACGTTTATACATTTTAGTTTTTTAGTTCCCCAAATATTTATGAAGCACACACTACGAATATTTATGAAGCACCCACTATGGTCTAGACACACAGATGAATAATACATGTCATTGGTCTCCAGAAGCTCAGTCTATGGAATAGATAAGAATATACCCAAACAAATATAATAAACAGACCCTTGGTTTTGCTCGGGTAGTCAGCACAGGCTCTGCGGAGGTGGGAGAGGATGCCAGAGGGAACCCTGTACTAATGGATGAGGAGGCATTTTTCACACAAAAGGAGATTTCTCGATGAGGCATGAGAACAAGGATTATTCAAAAAAAGGCCACAAGTTAGCAAGCCTAGACTGAGACAGTGTTTAAAAAGTGGGCTACACAGAATCTCTTGGTGCAGGAGGAAAGGAAGAGGGGAGGAATGGAAGAATGAGTATTGGGGGCTCCTGACCCCTGACCCACAGATCAAATAAAGCAGTCTCGTTTCATTCATTTTTCATATCATGCTTGAAATTGGATTTCTTTTGAAGAAGTAGTCTGCTGCTAAGAAAATATATTTGAAAATTAATTCATTAAAAGTACATGTCCACAGTGGGATGTACAGGGGGAATACTAAAAAGAATCTAGGTTAATTAAGCGCCTTGCATGAACATCCAAGGGGTTTGGACTTTAATCTTGGACAATGAGGAAAATGAATGCTGTAATAGGGTTACTGATAGGATCACTTTTGCTTTTTTTTGGAAGGTAAGTGTAGCGGCAACAGGATGGAGAATAGTTCCTAGTGGGGGTAGAATTACAGAAGCTAAGAGACCCATGGGAGTCTACAGCAAAGGAAACTGGGGTGGAGAAAAGGTATTGTCAAGCATTGTGTAGATGAAAGAACAGTCTACACCAATATCCCAGATTTGACAAAGGTGACTGGTTGAAAACAGTTGTCATAATTCCTTATTTCACAAATATTCTTACCTTGGACAACATAAAACATACTTTTTGTGCCTAGTTTTATTTCAAATAGTCATACATCTAATCGATTCAAACAAAATGTATATAATCAAGTGTTATTATTCTTGTTGGGGCCAAAATTGTGGAGAACCCTATAAAGTGGAGCCCAGTATCCCAACCAGGTGAAGGAGGCAACTACTTTTATGGCACATTTTGATGATTTTAGGGAAAAAAACTAACGATGGCAAGTAGTTTCCCCCCATTTTACAGATTTTAAACTGAGGCCCAGAAAACTTAAATGCCTTACCCGAAGTCACATAGCTAGTTAGTGGTGAAGCCAGCATTCCAAATCACAGTTACGTAGCCCCAAATTCATCACACACTCTCTCTACCTTCTCCCACCCTACATGTTCCCAACTCTTTGCTATTATTTTTTTATGATGCCTGGGATTCCAGTGATGACTTTTATGAAGTATGGAATCTTCTAGAAATTTACATATCCCTGGAGTGGGAAGAAAAAGATGCCCAGGACTGGAGGAGGGGACAGTTGAACCAAGATGATGGGTCATCTCCTGGTGCAAGAGTCTTCTTGACAAGTTGGCCATGACAGCCCATGCAGATATGACCAAGAGCTGTGGTCTAACCTCTTAGGAGGATGGCGGTGCCGGAACCTTCCTCAGCAGTGTTAGAATACTCTCTATACCTCTGTGGAAAGACATTTTACTGCATCTGTATAAAGGAAGTGTCCTCTTTCCTATGTCTCCAAACTGGTGTGCACTAAAGGGGTCTTATTTCATCACAGGGTAGGGGTCCTTAAGCATTCCACTGCCTGGCTTCTAATAGCATTTAGTCCAAACCCACTCTCCCTACCCTCTCACAAACCTTAAAAATGTGCAGGAGAATTGCCAGGTTACACTTATCCATATTGTAGGGCTCTAACGTGGTGCAATATCTCTTGGGTTCAAGGAGGGGTTGCTGACCCAATGTGGTGAAGAGATGACAAGATTCAGGGATGCCATCAAAAAGTGCAGAAATCACTCAAAGGTCAAGGGCTGTGTGGCAGCCTGCTTGGGTCAACTGTCCTTCAGAAAGAGATGCTAAGATGGGCCTAGGGCCTTTCATAGACATTTTTCCCATCCATAAACACTGGCATCTCCCAGGCAGCAAATCCATCCTGGAGATCTGTGCTGGGATGGGCTCAGGGTGTCTTTCTTCACAAAACATAGGTGTATTCTATTTCCCTTTCTTGTACTCCTTCCCCATGTTTCTACCACCTCTGCTTTTAAGCTAAGAATAGGGCCTTTGGGGTCTCAGGAACCCCATTTCTTATTATGCCCAAACTATCCCCATGAATTCTAATGCTCTCTAGGCCAGGACCCAGTCTCTTGGACCTTTTGATCCCATTATTGGATCCCAGCAAATACCGGATCCTTAAATGTTTGATGAATGAATGTCTGACGTCTACCTCAAAGAAAGAAATGGCAAAAACACAATCTGCTGCGTTCAGCACGGTTGCCACAGTAACCAGTGGCTGACCTCCATGAAAGAAGGGGTCTGTGGAGGCAGAAAACTAGGGGAGAGCAACATTTCAAGTGTGCTACTCACAGGAGAACAAAAAGAAATCACGCTACAGAGACTAGTGAGCTGCATAAGCTAAAGGATGAACTGTCTTTGGCTGTGTCTTGCAGCGACTGCTGGGACAGGCTGGGGTCTGAAGGTTCCAGTGGGCGTGGGTGGTAGGCGGGATGAAGAATGGGGGAGTAAATAAAGGTACCCAAATATACATGTGTGAATGTGTCTGCGCAATTGTTTTACATTAAGCATTTGTGTGGTTGCTGGGGGGCAGGGTGATGAGGAGTCCCAGGTCCTATCTCCTGGGGTGAGGTAGGCAGAGATACTGCTGTGGGCCTTGAACAAACCTGCTCAGAGCTTTTTAAGGAGATGCTCATGTTTCTCATCATTAATTGATTAATTAGTTAACTAGTTCAGCCATCAGTCAACTTTTGGCTGTTATGTTAAGATGCTGGAATGTGAGCATCTTGTAGATAATATTAAGATGCTCAGGACCCAGAGATAAGTGCTGGTCCCACCCAATAGTCTAATATGGGAGCAGGTTGATATCTGAAGATGATACTGCCTCGTGGACGTGAAATAACAAGCACAGAGGAACCTGCCAGATGGATGAGGGTGCTGCACTAACTCCCTTCGTCCTAACAGGAGTGACTTCTTTGTCCTATGACCAGTTCAGAAAATACACGTAATTTTCCGATCTTCTCCACACTCAGGGTGAATTTTGGGTTGACATTTTAATAAACTGTTTTATAAATAATAAAAGCACCCATTTGAAATTCTGCTTTCTTTGTTCCTTCTTGCTAATGCTGTGCAGGCTGCATGAATAGCTGAATCGATAAGAAAAATAAATAAATGACAAAATGCATAGTGTGGTAATTAGTAGGTGCACAGTTAATGAGGTAAATCAGAATCTGAATCAAAGAGACTTGATTCAGAATTATTGTCAATTCTTCACATTGCTTTTGAGTTCAGAAGACCAATCTTGCTTTTATCTGGTTTTAAATATTAGCCAGAAAGCTGTAATAATGTATTATAAATAGGAGTATTAACAAATATTGTAGGCCCAAGTCCTAAAAATTATTTCTCTCCATTAAAGAACTCAGTATGAAACAATAAATAAATAAATGTTTTGGCCAAGTACAATATTCACTTAAATTTGAAATGAGATTTATGTGAGTCTAGTATGACTCAAGTTCTCGAGGAGAGAAAAGAGATGTAATCAAATATTTACAACACAATGTCATAAGACGTATAAGAGAATTGAGTGCAAAGTGATATGGGCACAGATTTGCTAATAATATCCCGAAAATAAATCTCTTTTAAAAAGAAGTATAGCATGGGGAATGAAAATGATATGTAACCTTCTCTTTCACTTTAATTTTTCTTGAACAACAACAAAATATGTTTGATATATATGCACGTACACACACACACACACACACACGTATATGCCCAAGTGAAATTTAAAATGCTGAGAAACACTCATGACCATCGTAGGAAGACCAGCCCACTCACGTCCTATTTAATAGAGAGGCTTTCAATCCATCTAGATGCCACAGCTGCTGGCAAAAGTAGGGGGAGACACAAAGCCAGCCAAATGTAATCAACAGAAATCAGACTCATTCGCCTCCCCTTTTAATGGTATTTCTCATCTTACATTTTATTTCACCTTTATTGATAGAGAACAGGTATACTATCATAATGCAAACCAACCCAAACAACCTGCTTTAATACAGAAAACTCTGACCCTCAAGACAAGAACACAGGTAGATGTTCTTGTACTTTACCTCCATATAATGTAATTTAAGACTCAATTAACGTGATGAGCAATTTTTTCCTTTAATTTGGAAATTTCTCCGACCATCCATAAAGACGACCCATGCTCTACCTCAGGGATCTCCTGCACATATCATGATGCAGTATTTGACAAAAGGCAAATAGAAAGCCACCTCGTCTCTACTGACTATGACCATGACCCCTCTTCCATTTCTAGTTCACTTGGAGAGATTTTCTAACTAAGAATACCTGCTGATCACCACCCCCAAGGAGAGGGTGCTGGAAGAACCAAAATAACTTTTTGAGGAACAAATCACAGCCATCTAAATTACTCCTCTGACAGAGTAATGGATCTTACAGATGAAAGGGAACAGAAGGTGTCATTTATCTTGACTTCACAAGACTTGTCAAATTTTCTTGGTCTTTTCTGAAGAACACAATCATAAATAATTTAGAAAATTATGACTTAGACCTCAGAAACTTCGAGCTAGACAACCACAACCTGGGAATGGGGACTTTCAAAAACATAGTTGTCTGTGTCTCTTAGGGGAGGAATGGGAAACATGAAGCAATTTATCAGGGAAATGTATTTAGCCTGGCATTACCTACAATTGATAGGAGGGACTCCTGTCTTGGATAATTCAACTTCATTTAATTCAGTAAGCATACATTTGTTTACTGGAGCTGTGATGAAGTTGAACATCACACCGGGCATGTCAGTTATAGTGTCTGCACCTTAAGAGTTGGTTTCTGGTTCAAGCAGCTCTGCCCCCATAGACCCTGTTAAGAGTTGAATTCTGTCCCCCAAAAAGTTCAGAATTTGAATGCCTAACCCCCAGTAGCTAAGAATGTGACTATACTTTGGAGATAAGAATCTTTAAAGAAGTAATTAAAGCAAAATGAGGTGCACTCTAATCCAATATGACTGGTATCCTTCTAGGAAATTAGAACACAGACGCAGAGGGAAGATGATGTGAAAACACAAGGAGAAGATGGTCATCTACAAGCCAAGGAGAGAGGCCTGGAATAGATCCATTTCCTTATAGTTCTCAAAAGGAACTAACCCTACCAACACCTTGGTCTTAGATTTCTAGCCTCTACAATTGTGAGGAAATGAATTTCTGTAGTTTAAGCCACCCAGTCTGTGGTACTTTATTACAGCAGCCCTAGCAAATTAATACAAAGCCCTGTGCCAATAAGCAGCTCTGAGTTCCCTGCAGTGCACCGGTTGCTCTTACTGGACTGGGGATTAGCAAGTGACACAAGGGTAACTCGTATATAGACTGACTGACCCTGTGAGGTAGCCAAGAGCATAGCTTTCTGCCCAGTGGGACAATGACAGAGAGCTACCCAACCAGGCTGGCTTGTACCTGAGTTCACATGTTGGATACAGTGGACTTAGAGTCAAAGTCGAAAGAAGGTGTAGATGCACACAGAGAAAAGCGACAGCATGGGGAGAGACCATGAGGGCTACTAGTGAAAACTGGAGAGAGGTTGCTCCTTCAAGCTGCTTCAGGCTGATTGTTCTTCTTTCTCTAATTACTTTAGGTGTAAGTTTTGGTTGTTTATTTGATTTTTCTTGTTTCTTGAGGTAGGACTGTATTGCTATAAACTTCCCTCTTAGAACTGCTTTTGCTGCATCCCATAGGTTTTGGGTCGTTGTGTTTTCATTGTCATCTGTTTCTAGGTTTTTTAAAATTTCCTCTTTGATTTCTTCAGTGATCTCTTGGTTATTTAGTAGTGTATTGTTTAGCCTCCCTGTGTTTGTATTTTTTTACAGTTTTTTTCCTGTAATTGATATCTAGTCTTATAGCATTGTGGTCGGAAAAGATACTTGATACGATTTCAATTTTCTTAAATTTACCAAGGCTTTATTTGTGACACAAGATATGATCTATCCTGGAGAATGTTCCATGAGCACTTGAGAAGAAAGTTTATTCTGTTGTTTTTGGATGGAATGTCCTATAAATATCAATTAAGTACATCCTGTTTAATGTGTCCTTTAAAGCTTGTGTTTCCTGATTTATTTTCATGTTGCTTGATCTGTCCATTGGTGAAAGTGGGGTGTTAAAGTCCCCTACTATGATTGTGTTACTGTTGATTTCCCAAATGGCTGTTAGCATTGGCCTTATGTATTGAGGTGCTCTTAGGTTGGGTGCATAAATATTTACAATAGTTATATCTTCTTCTTGGATTGATCCCTTGATCATTACGTAGTGTCCTTCTTTGTCTCTTGTAATAGTCTTTATTTTAAAGTCTATTTTGTCTGATATGAGAATTGCTACTCCAGCTTCCTTTTGATTTCCATTTGCATGGAATATCTTTTTCCATCCCCTCACTGTTAGTCTGTATGTGTCCCTAGGTCTGAAGTGGGTCTCTTGTATACAGAATATATATGGGTCTTGCTTTTGTATCTATTCAGCCAGTCTATGTCTTTTGGCTGGAGCATTTAATCCATTTACATTTAAGGTAATTATCGATATGTACATTCCTATTACCATTTTCTTAATTGTTTTGAGTTTGTTATTGTAGGTCTTTTCCTTCTCTTGTGTTTCCTGCTTAGAGAAGTTCCTTTAAGCATTTGTTATAAAGCTGGTTTGGTGGTGCTGAATTCTCTTAGCCTTTGCTTGTCTGTAAAGGTTTTAATTTCTCCATCAAATCTGAATGAGATCCTTGATGGTTAGAGTAATCTTGGTTGTAGGTTTTTCCCTTTCATCACTTTAAATATATCCTGCCACACCCTTCTGGCTTGCAGAGTTTCTGCTGAAAGATCAGCTGTTAATCTTATGGGGATTCCCTTGTATGTTATTTGTTGCTTTTCCCTTGCTGCTTTTAATATTTTTTCTTTGTATTTAATGTTTGACAGTTTGATTAGTATGTGTCTTGGCGTGTTTCTCTTTGGATTTATCCTGTATGGGACTCTCTGTGCTTCCTGGACTTGATTGACTATTTCCTTTCCCATATTGGGGAAGTTTTCAACTATAACCTCTTCAAATATTTTCTCAGTCCCTTTCTTTTCCTCTTCTTCTGAGACCCCTATAATTCAAATGTTGGCACATTTAATGTTGTCCTAGAGGTCTCTGAGAGTGTCCTCAATTCTTTTCATTCTCTTTATTCTGCTCTGTGGTAGCTATTTCCACTATTTTATCTTCCAGGTCACTTATCCGTTCTTCTGCCTCAGTTATTCTGCTATTGATTCCTTCTAGAGAATTTTTAATTTCATTTATTGAGTTGTTCATCATTGTCTGTTTGCTCTTTAGTTCTTCTAGCTCCTTGTTAAATGTTTCGTGTATTTTCTCCATTCTATTTCCAAGATTTTGGATCATCTTTACTATCATTACTCTGAATTCTTTTTCAGGTAGACTGCCTATTTCCTCTTCATTTGTTTGAACTGCTCCTTCATCTGCTGTGTATTTCTCTGTCTTCTCATTTTGGTTAACTTACTGTGTTTGGGGTCTCCTTTTGCAGGCTGCAGGTTCATAGTTCCTGTTGGTTTTCGTGTCTGCTCCAAGTGGGTAAGGTTGGTTCAGTGGGTTGTGTAGGCTTCCTGGTGGAGGGAACTGGTGCCTGTGTTCTGGTGGATGAGGCTGGATCTTGTCTTTCTGTTGGGCAGGACTGCATCCAGTGGTGTTTTTTGGGGGTGTCTGTGAACTTAGTGTGATTTTAGGCAGCCTCTCTGCTAATGGGTGGGGCTGTGTTCCTGTCTTGCTAGTTGTTTGGCATGGGGTGTCCAGCACTGGAGATTGCTGGTCGTTGAGTGGAGCTGGGTCTTAGCATTGAGATGGAGATCTCTGGGAGGGCTCTCGCCGATTGATATTACGTGGGGCTGGGAGGTCTCTGGTGGACCAATGTCCTGAACTCGGCTCTCCCACCTCAGAGGCTCAGGCCTGACAGCCGCCCGGAGCACCAAGCTGGCCGTCAGCCACTCGGTCAGGTACGTGGGGAGTTTCTTGCCTTTTGGGAAGTCTGAGTTCTTCTGCCAGCGTTCAGTCAGTGTTCTGTAGGAGTTCTTCCACATGTAGATGTATTTTTGATGTATTTGTGGGGAGGAAGGTGATCTCCAAGTCTTACTTCTCTGCCATCTTGAAGGTCAGTGACCATTTTATTCTCGAGGAAGACCTATACTCAGTGAAATAACCCAAATGCCCTTTTTTTAGAATGAAATAAAAATGTATCTTTTAGTATTGGAAATTGAGTATAGAGAATATATATAATATTTATTTATAATAGCATATATATATATATATATATATATATATAATATAATATAATGATGAATTATTCCCCGTCAAAATTGGAAAATACTGTTCCTGATTTTCGCAAATCTGGATTTAGCTTTAGATTTAGGAAGATCTAAATTTATAGAATTACATTTATACTTAAATTTTCAATTTATACCAGTGTGTGTGTATGTGTGTTGATCTCTTGTTTGCATTCTTGTCCAAGCACTGGCTTCCCAAAGATCAGGAGTGGAAACTGAACTCCTGCAGTAAAGGCATGCAAGCCTGAACTTCTCTCCATCTTACCTTGGAAGAAAGGCTGGGCATGGTGCAGCCAAAACTGGAATAGATTATGCGGATGCTACATTTACTGTTATTTTGCACTAAGGTTAAACATGGTAAGCTGAATCCATGCATTTATATTTGCCTTCTCCTGAATCATGACTTTTTAAATTAAAAAAGAAAAAAGTAAAGAAAAAAAGGGCATAAATTCACAAGGATATTTCTCTTGAGAATGGAAGAGGAGACAGAATCAAGTAAGAGACATCAAGAAAAATGTTTCAAGCAGAGCTGAAATAGAAGTCTACAGTGCATGGGGTTCAGGGAGGGATGGAGATGGGGGCTGGACCAAGAAGAAATGAGCCAGTGAGCACTTCTGAACCCAGGCTCAGAAAACTGGAAGCCATGTGCTTCCAAGGCTCTCCCCCATCTTGAAGAAGGACTGTTTACGTCTTCTGAGGCGAAATCAGAGTAAGTGAACTCAGGAACAGTGAGTCCACTTGAGGACTGTGGAAGACAGGCCGAATGGAGGGACTCAGTGAAAGTCTGCTCATGAGCGGTGAGAAGCCTGGGCCCTTTCCCCACTCAGCTCCCACAATGCTAGCAGCCTGGCTCAACCCCCTCAGGAGGACGTTAGAGGGTTTCTCTCTAAGAAAAAGGACCACCTATATGAAAAAAAAGAGAGAGAGAAATTGACACTTGGAAGTCACCCAGCAAAAAAGCTGACATACTTGGTGATCATCTTATAAAATTTTATTACCTCACTATTAAGTATGAGCAAATAACCAGACATTTGAAAAAAAATCTTCCCACGTGAAAGAGGGAGGTAAAAGCAGACCATTATTTTTAAAGCACTTGGAAGAGAAAGAGATGATACAAGAAGTTTTAAAAAAACTAATTAAAAAATTCTAAGGGATGTGAAAATATCGTGATCATGAAACAAGAATTGGATGCTATAAAAAGGAGGAACACGATACTAGATACTAAAATTTTAATATCAGACATGTAAAATATCAATAGGAGAATCAGAAGACACAAGTTGAAGAAATCTCTCAAGAACTGGAAGAAAAAGTTCAAGAAACAGAAAACACAAGAGAAAATATAAGTAAATCGGAGGATTCACCTAGAAGGACTTAGGAGTGTCAACAATTGACAAGTAGGGATTCTTGACAAAAATAGGTAGGATACAGGAGAAATACATTCAAGGAATCAATAAAGAAAATATTCCTGTAATAAAGGACATGAGTTTCTAGACGAAATTGCCCACAAAGTGCCTACAAAGCAAAATAATTGACAAAAACTAACACCAAAACTCATCAGAAGTAAATTCCTGTTGTTTATATCACCCAGTCTGTGGTTCTTTGTTATGGCAACTCTAACAAACTAATACCCTTGGGAACTGCGTCATGTCACTTGTTCTATCAAGCGCATGAATCCAGGACACATCCTTGCAGCTAAGCAGAGATTCAGTTGAAGGGAATTGCCACTGTCAGTCATCTTGGGAAGAGGGTAAATCCTGGTGCAGGAAATGAGCAGCCCTTGAAACACATAAGGGAGAAGAGACTTCTTCTGATTTGAGTTCTAAAGGATTGGGGAGACGGGGGAAATGATGTCATTTGGGCCAGGACTCTTAAGTTCTGAAAACACTTGCAGTATTCCTAGTAGCGAAGTGAGCTACCTGCCCTCAATCCATGTGGAAGCAGAAAAGTTGACCCAGTAGAAATTCTCAGATTTGGACAGAGGGGGGGTCCCTTCTTTTCAAAGTTACAAGCTACTCTCTGGTGGTGTACTTTCATTTTCCCTAAGAATTCAGTTAACTGCTCCTGAAGTTCATAGCTGTTCTTGTTGCAAACAGAGGTCTGATCCCAGGTGTAGTAGGTCCAACCAAGGGACAGTCAAAGAGTGCAGCATCAGTGGTCGACCCCCAAGGAAGACAGCTATGCTCTGCAGAAAGCACTTGTAAGATCTTTGGCTGCATAAACAACACAACATTTTCCATTTCTGTTAGCCGCTCTTTACCCACTTGGTACAACAGATTTTCAAGAATCAGTGGATTATTCAAAGGCTTGAGAAAATATTTGATGACCTGAAACAAAAATCGGATTCAAATATATAAATAGAGCAGTTCAATATTTTATTTAATGAGCCAAATCTCTAACCCTCCTCCATCTGTACCCATAGATGTGACTTCTACCCAGCAACCATAGACAGCTCTCCCTAGATGGATCTAGGATCAATACTCCACTTGTGTACTGGATACTATTCCCTGTCTGGAAGTTCCTTTCTCTCTGGGATCACCATTTCTCTCGTTTCTCTCTTCTACGGAATGATCTCCACTAGTGCACAGTCTTGCTGTAAAGATCTCATTGCTTAAAAAAATGTACTCTTGATATCACAGTCCCCTCTGCTATCACCCAGTTCTCTGTTCCTCTTTATATTAAACTCCTGGAAAAAGATGTCTACATTCACTAATTTGGCTTTTCATCCACCATTCTCTCTTGAATTTACCTCAAATAGACTTTGTCCCTGTTACGCCACTAAAAACGACTTTGCCAGGGTCAACAAGGACCTCTTCTTGCTCAACCTCGAAGCAGCATTAAACACAGCTGGCGGCTCCCCTGTTTTTAAAGCATTTTCTTTATTTGGTTTCCAGGACACCACATTCTCCCAATATTTTCTATTTCATCTCTGACCTCACTTCTTCTGAGTCTTCTTTGCTGGCTCATTCCCCTCTTTTCAGACCTCAAAATGCCAGAGTGCCCCCAAGGGCTCAGTTCTTTCTGTATTAACTTCACTTTCTACATTTACTCCTTAGTTGATCTCATACAATCCCATAGCTTTGAAAATAATCCCTAAGGTGATGGCTCTCAAATTTAAATCTCTAGCCTCAGTTTGTCTTCCCAACCCCACACTGGTGTACTCTGTGATACTTCAGGCTCAAATTCCTATTCCTCCTCCCAGCCCCACTCCACTCCCCTATCTTAAGTTACTGCAGCACCATTGGCTGAGTCAATAGAATGGCTATGATGACAATTTCCTACCACTTTTGTCTTAAAACGAAAGGTCTGGGCTTCCCTGGTGGCGCAGTGGTTGAGAATCTGCCTGCCAATGCAGGGCACACGGGTTCGAGCCCTGGTCTGGGAAGATCCCACATGCCGCGGACAACTAGGCCCGTGAGCCACAACTGCTGAGCCTGCGCATCTGGAGCCTGTGCTCCGCAACAAGACAGGCCGCGACAGTGAGAGGCCCGCGCACCGCGATGAAGAGTGGCCCCCACTTGCCGCAACTAGAGAAAAGCCCTCGCACAGAAACGAAGACCCAACACAGCCATAAATAAAAATAAATTAAAAAAAAAAACGAAAGGTCTTTATTATGTACCTCTCTTATTAGAGAATTTTTAATATTTTTAAAATAATATCACTTTCAGGGCAGGATCCAGAGCAAAATAGTGATATGAATATCATTTTTTTAAGTGTTAATAAGAAGAGAAAAGGTTAGTTCTATCCAAGTATAGCAAAGTTGAAGAACCATCAAATCATGCATATCCTCTGGTTACCAACTCTTCAGAAACGAAATAAGAAGGTAGAGGCTTAAACCACCGCTGGAGAGACTAAGAGAGGCATGAGAGAGGGCTTTCTGGATGTGAGCCCAGACGGGTCCTGGCTAGAAATGGGCCACTAGAAAAGGGAGACACATTATCCTTCCAAATCCCCATCTGGAGCTTTCTTGGCCTAGGCAAACTCAGTAGCCATTCAGGGTTTACACCCAAGGAGGTATTCACATATGCGTGCCTCCAGCATAGCTTATTTTATTTTATTTATTTTAATACATAGTGCCCTTCAAGTTTCCTTTGAAGTCTACCGCAAATAACAGGTTTTAGCACATCAGGTGATATTTTGCTTCCTGAAGCATTTAAATTAATTTTCTGTTACCAATGCAAATGTGTACCTTCCAATTTACCCACTGCACAATAAAACCTAATTTAAAGCAATTAATGTTCATTAATGGCCCCATCTGCATGTTTATCACTTTATCCTTAAATACTTGAGACATAGTATCCATATTTTATAGCTCACTTCTTATCAGCAAGAATTCTTTTCCTCAAGGGTAAATGTAAGACTAATGTGCCAGTATCTCATATCTTTATAAGAAAACCACATTGCCTTTTTTTTTTCCCCTGGAAAAAGCTAGATGAACAAGGTAAATGTGCACTATACCAAATGTAGCTAATAAAAAAAAAAAAAAAAAAAAAAGAAGAGGGTTTGTAATGGTGTGCTTAGCTCCCTCCATTACCTTTTCTTTTTTTCCCCTAGAACTGGTGTGGCACAGCAGTACAGTAAGTGCGCTCTGGCCAGTCCCGACAGGATTTTGCCAGGAACGGGTGGAATGCAGCAGCAGCACTAGGAGATTTTCCTGCCTCACCCCCTTCAGTAGATCAATGCCTTGTAGGGAAAGGGCAGGTAGGGGGATCTTCTGACATCACAGAGCATTCTGAGCATGCGCACTAGCATCAGCCAGGTCTTGCTTTGCCACTTGTTAGTTGCTTTACTTGTGTACACTGGAGGACACTAGCTAAACTTTCTGAACATCTGTTTTCTCAGCCTAACCAGGTTTTTCTCAGGATTGAATAAGATAGTATGCTAAAGGATAAAATCATATCGTGATTAAGAGGGTAGTCTCCACCGGTCCAGACTTCCTGAGTTCAAATACTGGCTTTACCTCTCTCCTGCCTCGGTTTTCTCATCTACAAAATGGGCATCATAACAGTATCTATCTTAAAGGGTTCCTGTAAAAATTAAAATGAGTTAATACCTATAAATAGCTTAAAATAGAGCTTGGCAAATAGTAAAGACTTGGTGAACATCAGGAAAAAACAAAAACTGTAGGTACTTTGGAAACCACAGCTATTTTTATTAAAGGCTTTTCCCTAAAGTGACAGTCGGTGGTGCTAGAATGTGACTTCTGGGCTTAGAGACAAGAATCCTGGCACAAGGAAACATGCAGGTGGGTGGTCTCACACCCCACCTCATCCTAGAGGAAGGCAGAGTAAGTACCTCTTCTGTGACGCTATTATGTCTTAAAGCCCTGACAGCCAATTGCATATATAATTCTTGAAAGAGAGAGAGAAGGAAAAAACAGAAAAAAAGTTAAAAGTAAATAATATGTTTACACCATTGTAAGAAAAAAAGCAAATGAGTTTGGATGGGATTTTTTTTAATCATATTGCTTAACCAAGATAACCCATCTGATTTCTCTATTCCTAAAAAAAAAAAAAAAAAAAAAGTTAATAAATGTTTCCACACATGCGATTTCAATGAAATTTACATTTACAAGTCATTATCATTTTGGTGGAAGGCAAAAAATGATGTTCAGCTTGTACTGGAGGGGCAGATGGAGATGGAGTTTAGGAAGTTGACACACTAGCTGACAGAAATGAGTAATATTTACGTTCCAACCCACCTAATGGCAAGCAATTATCTCTGAACTAGGATAACAAACGTGCTTTTTTATCCTCAAAAAGTTGACGTGCATTATAGAAATTTCCAGAAGGCATATTTTCTGTAAAGAAGCAACTGCTTCTGTATTCAGCATTTAGTACAAGAGTTTAATTGGATGCTGACCCTTTCAGAAGATTTTATTACAAGTTAAAGTTAGATATTAAGAGAATAGAAAAATCTACCTGAAGTTGTCTGCTACTTTCTATTATCTATTTCTCTGTTTAAATATTGCCTTACAAATGTACTTTTACTTCATATTCAATACCATTGATAGATTTTACCTTTAGCAAAATACAAATTGCTTTATGCACAATCCATAGTCATACTATTTTATGAGTATCATAAATAAAACAAATAAAAGTGGGAATTTGGTGTTTATCGCGGTTTAAAAGACCATCTTAGCACGAGAAAGACATTTTTGATTCCATGATTAGTTGACATCCTACATAACAAAAAAATTGGCAAATACAGTGGTATAAGTCATCATAGGTGACATTATATAATTAAAATGTATTGATATAAACATTAAGACAATTTAAATGTCTTATAGTGTGAATTTTGAATGTTTTGACTCATAAATTTATTCTACATAAAAAAGCAACCAAAGTAGATGCAGTGTCCTATCTACAAATTACATATCTTGAAACAGGATGAAATGACTTTCACTCACTTATTTTCATGAAGGCATAAAATATAGCTACTACATGATAAAATGTAAAATTTTGAAAATTAAGTTACACAGAAAGACCAGAAATATGCATCCGCAGACTGTTAGAAATGGAAATGACCATAGTTATTATCTAGTCCAAATCCCTTATATTAGAAATAAGGAAGCTGAAGCTAAAAATATTGCAGTAACATTATAACTGTGGTATTAAATAACAGCGATGGTAAAGAAAAAATGAAAATGTCTTCAGCCCTTTGAAAATTAACCATAGCTCTATTTTAACAGTATTAAAATCTTAATTTAGCAAAAATATTGGAAAGAAAGGCATACCAGAAAAAAAAAATCAGCATGAATGTGATATAGTTCAATGAATTGATGATAGCGCTGTCAGATCAAAGGAAAGAGTGAAAGAAAGGAATAGGAAGAAAAGAAATAACATTGACTACCTGCTATATAACAATATCACATTAACATAACTTATTCAAAAGACTTAGTTTAAAATGTCTTAACACTTACTAGTTGGTGTCCTTGAGTGATTCAAGCCCTATCAATCTCTGATCCCACACGTCAAAGTGAAGGAAATAATACCTAGAACTATGTGAGGACTAAACAAGAGAGTGTATGTTAAGCATTAAATTATCCATGCAGTATAGAAAGACTATCTTGTACTCTTGGATCTTCAGAATGGTTCTATCACTTAATGCTCATAACCATACCATGGCATAAAGTCGGTGGCAGAACTGGCATTCAAATCAGGCCTGTCTAGTCCCAAAGCCAAGCAATACTCATATATTTGGCCTCAAGATATCTGTACATTTTTCTGCTGGGAATTCTTTCTCCACTCCCCTCTACTAAATCTTCAACTGCCTGTTAAATCCTATTCATCCTTTACAATTCATTTTAAATATAACTTTTTCAGTAAACTATGCCTGGAGCTTCTATTACATGTTCTCTTAGTATTCTCTCATTTTTCCTTTGTTGTATTAATTAATAGTTAAAGTTGTTAATTCGTCTTCCAATTATTTTTAACTACTGTTTCTCTACTAGACCGTAAGCTCAAGCAGGGGCCATTTCTTTCTTTCCGACCATCATGTCTCCCATCCCTAGGAGGGTACCTGGCACAATGCAGGCATTCAATAAAAATTTGTTGGATACATCAATTAATGATAAGTGAAGACTGAAAAAGAGTTTTGGGTTGGCAAATATTTTTGTTTGGTTTTATTTATGGCCGTGCTTCACGGCTTGCAGAATCTCAGTTCCCTGACCAGGGACTGAACCCAGGCCACGGCGATGAAAGCCCAGAATCCTAACCACTAGGCCACCAGAGATCTCCCTGGTTTTATTTGTTAATGACAGAATGTTAATAAGATCCCTGAGGATTTCAAAGAACTTGATCCAGGGCACAGAAGCAAGAGCTGCCCAAGAAAAGGAGGAGGAACAGTTCTGACACTGTGATAGGAAAGACAATTGTAAGATCATTGTAGATGCAGAAATATTTTCAAAGAAGATCCCTTCATAGACATTCTGCTCTGTAGAGGGTGGTATTCACACGTGAGAATGAGTGACTGAAAGGAGATGGGGTTCTGAAGAGCTTAGTGAAGAGAATGGAAGAAGGTAATAAATGAGAGTCCAGAGCTGCCAGAAAGCATCAAGCATTCAGCCAAAGTTAGATTATGAATGCTTAGCCTTACCAATCTACACTGACTCGGGTGGCATTTCCTGCTGCGTGGTTCAGCAACCAGGGTCTTGAAGACAGATGGTTAGACTCAGTGTAAAGATGATGTTGATGATGATGATGATGACGACATTGATTCACTGTTAACTCCGTCAAGCACTGTGTAAAGCGGTTTCTATGAATTGCTTCATTTCTTACATACACAAAGAATGTTGGGTATACCCATTTTTTTTACAAATGAGAACGCTGAGACTTCTTTTTTACACAGCTTTATTAAGGTATTTTTACAGGCTATAAAAGTCACCCATTGCATATGTAGAATTAAATGATTTTTTATAAATTATACAGTCGGCAGTTATCACCACAAGGCAGTTTTAGACCATTTCCATAACTCCAAAAAATTCCGTTGAGCCTGTTTGCACTCAATCCTGCTTTAACCCCCAAACACAGGCAACCACTGATGCACTATCTGTCTCAATACATTTGCCTTTTCTGGACATCTCATATAAATGGAATCAAAGAATATAGAGATTTGTTTTTTTGTGTGGCTTCTTTCACGTAGGGTAATGACTTTGTGGTTCATTCATGCTGTAGTATGTATTGGTATTTTGTTCCTTTTTTATTGCTGAATAGCATTTAATTATATGGCTACACCACATTTTGAAATTCACAGGCATTTTAATTGTTTCCAATTTTGGACCATTATGAATAATACTGCTGTGAACATTCACTTACAATTCTTTGTGTGAACATATATTTTTACTTCTCTTGTGTAGATTCCTAGGAGTGGAATTTGGAATTACAACGCTGTGTGATAAGGTTATGTAAGTTTTTAGGAAACTGCCAAAATGTTTTTCAAAGTAGATGTACCATTGTATATCCCCACCAGAAAGGTATGTGTCAAATGTGTTTTCTGTGTCTATTGAGATGGTCATGTGGTTTCTGTTGTTGATTCTATTTATGTGGTTATTACATTGGCTGATATTCAGATGTAAAACCAACTTTGCGTTCCTAAGATAAATCCCACATGCTCATGGTACATAATCCTTTTTATATGCTGCTGAATTTGTTTTGTTAATATTTGTTAAGGAGTTTGCATCTATCTTTACAAGGGATGTTGGTCTGTAGTTTTCTTGTGATGTTTTTATATGGCTTTGGTATCAGGGTAATTCTGGCCCGAAAAAAAAATAAGAAGTGTTACCTCTTCATCCATTTTCTCAGTTCATAAAAACTGATATTTCTTCTTTAAATATTTGATAGAATGCACTAATTAAGACATGAGAGGACATGGGCTTTTGTTTGTGGGAAGATTTTAAATTACTAATTAGATTTCTTTACTTGTTCTGGTCTCAAGATTTTCTATTTCTTCTTGAGTCCATTTTGGTAATTTGTAAACACAATTTTCTGCTCTAATCGTTATTCTTTCCTTCCTTCTAATCAGAAGGATTAGATTTGGATTTGGATTTGGATTTGGTTTGCTCTTTTCTAGTTTTTTAAAGGTGAAAGCTTAGGTTATTGGGATTGGAAACTCTTTTTTGGTGTCATAAGCATTTAGAGTTACAAATTTCCCTCTATGCATTGCTTTAGTTGCATCCCATAATTTTCATCTGTTTTTTTTAGTCTTCATTCAACTCAGAACAACTTTTGATCCCCTTTTGGCTTCTTCTTTGACCCATGGGTTATTTAGAAGTGTATTTGTACCCAAATATTCGGCACAGATTCCCTTCTATTGTGGATCTCCAATTTAATTTTTTTGTGGTCAGAAAACAACAACTGCATAATTTTAGTTTTTAAAAAATGTACTGAGAATTATTGCATAGCTCAGCCTATAGTCTATTCTGAAGAATATTTCATTCTAAAAATGTGTATTCTGCAGTCCTTGAGTGAAATGTGCAATAATGTCAATTAAGTAACATTGGTGGATAATGTTGTTCAGTCTTTTATACCCTTGCTGATTTTCTTTTGAGTTACTTGTTATATCATTTATTGAAGTGGAGTGTTGAAATCCCCAACTATTACTTCTTTAATTGTCTATTTCTCCTTTCAATTCTGTTGGTTTCTGCTTCAAGCATTTGGGTTTCTGTTATAAAGTGCATATACATTTCGAATTGTTATATCTTTCTAATGTATTGACCCTTTTAACATTATGAAATATCTCCCTTTGTTTCTAATAATATTAATATATGAAGGTTTATTTTGCTTTATATTAATATAACTACTCCAGATCCATTATTGTTACTGTTTCATGGTATATCTTTTTCCAGCCTTTACTTTAAAGCTATTTGTGTCTTTGCATCTAAGTTGCATCTCTTCTAGACAGCATATAGACATCACAAAATGCCAAAGAAAACTTGATTTATTTCTCCTTAATTAGCACCTTAAGGGTTTAAATTACGAAGCTAATAAAGACACCATCTACCCTAACCAAGCAATTGTAAGACTAGGTAACGAGATACAGAAATTTCAACACTGTATTCTTAGGAAAGTTTGCATACATTTCCTTTTAGGTAACTCTGAAATTTGGAATTAAATGTTTAACTCTTCTGGGAGACCAGAGATGGATGATTTTGAGTTTCTAGTCACTTTTTGTCTTCTTTCACTGTGGTTTTGATGACTTCAGATACCCTATTAGTTCTAAGGATACAAGGAAAACTTAAAAACATTTCACTCTTTATACTAATATTCCTTCACTGAAATTGAAGGAGAATGCAACTTTTTCTTATTGCTTACAATATTATCAACCAGTAAGTGACTGATGACAATAGGGCAGGTCTTTCACTTTTGCCCTTAACAATTCCATGACTCTGTTGGGCACTGCACCTGCCAGTTATGACTCATTGCTTCTTTTCAGCCATCACATGTAGATACTTTGTCTTCTTCTTGCTCCCAATAACACATACTCTTCTCCCAAAGTCTGTTCTTTCAAAATACATGTAATAATATATTGTATTCTCTGTGAATCCAATTGCATCCAATTTCTATCATTCAAGTTTTAGAAAATACACTGTTTCCATGTCACTTAGGTTATTATTTCCATGGGCTGACATACAACAGCAGGACACTGAGTTGACTATAATGTCCCAGGGCTGGGACTAGTGCTCTGAATAAATCCATATTTCTCTGAACCTCAGGAGGGTAGGACTGAGAACTGTCCAAGGAGCTGAGTGTGAGGAGCAATATCTTGGAATGAACAAAGGCAGACACATCTTTGTTGAGCTCCACCTTGTGCAGGCTGAAGATGTCAAGGTCATCACATCTCCTACAGACCATTCTAGACTGTCTAAGAGGACCATCCTTCTGCAATGTCATTGCTGAAATTGCTAGTGTCCAAGCAACGCATAATTATTTGACTCCAACCATCGTAAATGTATGGACTGTTTTCTTCTCATCATTTTCCTAGGTCTTTGAATTTATGTCTGAGACACCTTCATTAGTTTTTGCAATCTAGGCTGCCAAGTCTACCTACCATGCCTCATCAGGTGGATGAAAAGGAGCACAGAGAAAGTCCCTCTTGAAACTTCAAAATCATTTATTTGATTAACCCAACAAGTACAGATTTAGGAGGGCTCCAATTTTGGAGATAGGGCAAATACTTAATACTTAAAAGGTTACTACAATTTAAAGTTCCTGAAGACTGGAGATCTCTTCTGAATTAGAGGCTTGTCCCAGATAAGGTCTGTTTTCTTATGAACAGGCTAAAATGATTTTATGTCTGTCAAATAAGCTAAAATGATTTTGTTTGTCAAACATTTATTATTTATCAATAACAAAAATGTTTTTATAACAATTTACATTTTTGAAAGCACTTCCATGTCCATTAATAGGCTTTATTCTTATAATAATTCTGGAGGTAAGTGTTATTATACCCAAATTACAGCTGAGATCTATTCTGCACAGTTAATAAGGGGCAGAATCTTGATTGGAATTCAGTTCTTCTGATGCTGTATTAATATACTTCACACTATACAATAGAGGTTCTCTTCATTAAAAATTTAATTCCCTTGCTAGCCTTACTGCACTTGTATGGAACAAGGGTACATAATGGTTCAGTACATGTAAGAAAAAAATTTAATAATTGAGTTCAAAAGCCATAAGGGATTAAGTAAATTTCAGTGCATCTATAAATTAAATCCTGTCCATTGAAAGGTACTGTGTTGAATATCATTATCATGAGAATATAACCATAATATACAAGCAGAAAAAATTTACAAAAGACTGTGTGTAAACAGAATAGATAGTCCAGAAATAGATGCACACATATAGAGTAAACTGCTTTATGACAAAGATGCCAAATATTCAGTAGGAAAAGAATTTATTTTCAATAAATGGTTATGGAGCAACTGGATATCTCTATGAGAAAAAAATGAACTTTGTGTCAGTATTTCACATCATACTTAAAAATTAACATGAAATGGACCTTGAACCTAAGTATGAAAGAAAAAACCCAAAAAATTCCTAGAAGAAAACAAAGAATATTTTCATACTTTAGGGTAGAAAATTATTTCTTAATTAGTACAAAAATTAATATACATCAAAGAAAAAATGATAAATTGTATTTCATTAAATTTAAGGACTAATTTCTCAAAGGACACCAGGAAGAGAATGAAGAAAATAATCCAAGAATGAGAGGAGACAGTTATACAGTTGGTCCTTTGTATCCACAGGGGATCTGTATCAGGACCCTCCGCAGATATCAGAGTCGGCAGATGCTCAAGTCCGTTAAACGGCCAAAGAACAGTCAGCGCTCCGTATCTCATGGATATGGAGGGCCAACTCTAATACATATATCCAACAAAAAAGCTTATACATAGTATATCTCAGAAATTCCTTCACACTAATAAGGAAAAGACAAACAAACCAATTTTTAAAATTGGACAAAAGATTTAAACAGGCACTATATAAAAGGGAATACCTAAGTGACAAATTAGCAAAAATCAATAGAATCATCAGCATAATGCAAATTAAAATAACTATGCAATGCCACTACATCCTCTTTAGAATAGCTAAACCCAAAAGACTGATAATACCACTTGTTGTCAAGAATGTGGAATAACTGGAACATTCATATCTTGCTGAGGGAAAACTAAACTGGTGCAACAACTTTAGAAAACTGTTGCCATTATCTACTAAAGCAACATATACCTTTATCCTATGATCCACAATCACACCCCTAGGCATACACCCAAGAGAAAAAAGTGCATATATCTATCAAAAGACATATGCAAGAATATCCACAGAAGCCTTATTCATAATGGCCAGAAACTGGAAACAACCCAAATAATATCAATAGAAGAAGAGATAAGTAAATCATGGTATAGAATAGAATAGTAGACAGGATTAAAATTTAACAAGTTAATGATGGATGAAATAATAAGCATAAATCTCATAGACATTTTGTTGAGGAGCCAGATGCCAAAAAGGGTTCATACGGTATGATTCCATTTATATGAACACTGGGAACAGGCATACTATTGATAATGTTGATATGGATGTGGGTGACAGTTATATGTAACTACAAAGTCAGGTGTTGCTTCAGTTTCAATGTACTTCCTTATGGCCAGTGCCTCAATTTTTATTCTGTTGAAGTCTGACTTCAGCTACTAGCTAAGGTGTGCTGTTTTTCCTTCACAATTGCTTTGATGGTAATTTTGAACAGAACTTTCCCATCTTCCTCCCTTCACTTCTTTTTTCACATCTACGGACAGTTAAGAGTCTAAAAGATTACACTGAATACTTTTGGTGTTGGCATGACCATTGCCAGGCGGCTTCTTCATGAAAGCTCTTTCTGCAAAAGTCACCAATAGCATCTTTAAACCTCCAGCACTCACAGCAAAGCATTTTTCAAACTTCTAAGACATTTCTTTTGAAATAATGATAACAGGATACATCTGGGCACACTGTTCCTGTCTTAACATCTTAAGAGTGAGAGTTCTAGATAATGTCCTTGTCTTTTTCTTTTTCTTTTTAACATAATCCTTATTATGTTTGTAACTTTGCTTTGCAATAACTAAAAATAAGGGAAGAACATGTCTTTTTGTTTGTGCTGAATAAACATTAGAGCTGGTTGGGGTCTACTTTTCTTCTTTTCTTGGCCACACTAATTGCATTAGTGTGGCCACTTGAGGCATGTCTCAAAAAAACACAGAGACACATGCATTTTTCTCTCCCTCTCTGTCTCTCTCTCACACTCACACACACACACACACACACACACGCACACAATTGAAGGAAGTCAGAATAATCCATTTTGCCATGAAACATCTAGGTTTTGACAACTGGCACCCAGTGGAAAGGCATCCCAAATGTGGCTTTAAAGCAACCATGAGACTGTTTTAGGCATAATATACACAGAACCAATCTGTTTGCTCTGAAATTTAAGGTTTAGAACTCACATAAAGCTTGAGGCACAGGAACATCAGTCCTAGTTTCTCAGTACATCCAGTTTGTTGGAGAATCCAACCAGGATTTGTGATTGAAATAAAATGACATTTCCCTTAATAAAGGAAAGGGTATGTGACATAATTGGGATACTGTAAAACATCCTGAGAAATCATGGATGGAAAGCATTATTGGGGAATAAATTACTAATTGCATTAGTGTTCTGCTCTGCTGAACTTAGCATATAACTTTAAACTATACCTGGCATCTAGGTCCATGACCGTAATTTACTTTCCTTGCATTTAAAAAATATTCACATGCATTATTCTTAACAATGCTTTTTTCAGAGGTTCAAAGACAATCTTCATAATTCCCTTAGTTTATGAATAAAGACACAGAAATATTAGTCTAAACTGGAAGCTCTTGAGGGAATTATATCCCTTGCTATGTTTTATACATTATCTAATTTTCTCTCAGCAACCAAAGATCCTGAATTATAATTGTGGTCATCCTCGTAACAACAAAAATGAGTGAGATCTTTTACTACCATAAACTATGCTCAGCCCACTCCTTTGTTCTTGAGATGCAGGATCTCCTCTCAGAAGAAGTAGAGACCTGAGCAGCCCGACAGAAGGTTGACAAGTACACAAGGTTAGGAGACACATCTCTACTCTTTATCACACTGTGGTCTGATGGTCTCCCCTTTTGTCCCCAGCCATCCCCACCCAACTGCCAGGGACAAAATGCACATCTGGTCAGTATGGAAGGAGCAAGATCTGTGGGTGTTTGGTAGAGTTTCATTCTACTCTTTATCACCAATGTCTGGCTTTCCACAGCACTAGCTGTAGTAATATTCTTCAGCACACAATCAGAATTTTCTTCTTGGAGAAGGCTCATCACAGATACATCAGAGGGTCTTTGAACAATCTTGTAAATGAAAGGAGTAGTTCTTTTATACAGGCTTCCAATAAGACTGACTATTTGGGCATAGATACGAATGAAAAAACCTAAGCAAAAATCAGCAGTCCTCCCATTGACAGATCCTTCGCAAGTTTTGAGTAAGAATTCAAAATGATGATGTCTTCTATTGCATTCATCCTCCTGGAGATAAGCCATAATGGTGTGCATTCCAAGCACTTTGGTATTCCCCGTTGAACTTGACTTTGAAGCACATTTTCTAACACATGTGAAATGTCCCCTGATTTAGCCTCCTTAAGAAAAGTTGTCCACCCACCCACTGTCAGGGGTGGGGTCACAGTTTCTCGAGTCCCTGCCATCATGAGTGAG
The DNA here is from genome assembly GCF_028021215.1 of Eschrichtius robustus. Taxonomy (NCBI): domain Eukaryota; kingdom Metazoa; phylum Chordata; class Mammalia; order Artiodactyla; family Eschrichtiidae; genus Eschrichtius; species Eschrichtius robustus. The sequence goes on along the minus strand of NC_090841.1, from coordinate 68,344,956 downwards.
TTAGATTGAGAAATTCGGTTGAACTGAAAAGCATGAAGTAAAGAACTAAGATGGTCATTTTGCTCTCCCCTGACAGATATTGGCAGAGAGAAAATATAAACGTAACAATGTTCTAAGGGCTCAGGTGATCTTTTCCCTCCACTGATATACACCTCAAAAAATAACAAAAATTGCTAGTAAGCCAGCCAAGGCAGCCAAGAAGTTCCCTGAACTCTTGATGGGGAAAAATTGGTACTGATCTTGTCAAATTGAATAACCACTTCAAACAGGTTAACTCTAGTTTTTTTTCTAATAACGATGGCTTTCAGAATAGGCACATCTAGGATGTGTAAAAGATAAAGATGAGATGTGTGCTCTTACACTAATGATTAAAAATAAACCACAGAGAGTCTGGGTCACTACAGACTTCATTAGTTTCCATTAGGATATTTATTTTTTGCAAGTGGTACTTCTAAAAACAAAAATTTCAAAAGATTTTATACATTGCCTACTATCCAACCTCTGTTTCTTTGGGAGGGAGTGGAAGATAAGAATCAAATCCACCGTGAACAGACAATTGTGCTTTCTAATCCTCTTGGTTCAAGACTGGTCTGAATAAAAAAGTGAAGCTCCCCCGCCTTTGCATTCACCTCAGAAAAGATTTAGGCAAACACAAGACACCAAATGGTACTGGCATTAAAAAAATTGTTTAAAGGATTTCTATTTTCTTGCAGAGCAAACAGTCAACCATCAGAGTTTGGTCATCAATTCATTGACAACTACTACGATGTGATTGGAATTTTGGAGGACCATAAGAAAATCCTCCCCATTTCCTTTATCAGTGCTGCATTTCTAAAAAACAGCCAAATAGGAGGGTGAAGATAGCCCAGCAATGCCTTTTTAAATTTACAGTTTTAGAGTAATTATGAGCGCTATTGCTGACGGCAGCAATATTTTCAGAACCCGTATCCCCGCAAAGTTCCTCAAAGACTGGATGCATAATTCGCATCGAAAGTTACTAAGCATCTGTTTGACTGCATTTAGTCTCCCCTTCAAAGAAACATAGAAAACAATTTGCTCTAAGGCACTGTACAGTTAAGAACAAACAGGTGAGATGCTTTCAAACCTTAAGGCTGTACACCAACAATTCAATACAAAGTGACGATGGTTATTTTAATCATCAGCTCCTTTTACTGTGTGTACCAAGTACATCGAAGCAGTCATATCTTAAAAACAAAGAGTGAGAAAGCAACAAACAGACAAACAGAAGGGGGAAGGAAAGGAGAGAAGGACAGGAGGGAAGGGAGGGAGAGAAAAGGGTAGACAAGAGATGGAATAGAAAGGGAAAGGCAAGGAAGCAAAAAGTGTGTTTGAGCAACTCTTCCATAGATACTCAGACCATAGATGGAGACTTGATGACGTGAAGACTGATTGGCAGGGAGTGGATTATCTGTGTTTGAAAGAGGGGGATTAGATTTGTACTCAGGGAAGTGGGTTTCTCACAGAGAAGAGCATCCAGCATGCCCCAGCCCTACCTTTCCCAACACTCCAGAAGGTCTAATCTCTTCCTGGAGGACAGCTGCTCCCAAGATGAAAAGAGAGTCAGTAACGAATAAGGGGGCTGACCCAAGAGGCACAGTGTCAGAACATCTGTGACAAAAGGATGAAGGCAGCAACTGGAAAAACGCCATGCTTCTGGTCCCCATTGGGGAGGTCAATGAGACACTCTCACAGCTCACAGCATGTTCCCTGTGCCAAGAGGACTCCAAGGGGCCTGTGCCGACACCACTCATGTGTCACTGCTTTCACACACGTGGCCCATGTCCTGCACTCGATGGCCATGACACCGTCTTGCCTGTACTTCCTGCTGGTTAATGAGCTTCCTCGACACGTTTAGCCCAAGGGAAGGTGATGGTATTAAGCTTCTGTTATTGGATTGCATACCAAATTTTATATATATATATTGGACTGCATACCAAATATATAATTTTATCCATTTTATATAATTATATATATACAATATATACACACACATGCAAATATGCATGTATATATCTATTATATATATACCAGTTATATACATACAAATGTGTTTACATATATATAAATATAGATATATAGCTATATAGAGAGAGACTATAGTATATGACTGCATTATATATAATAGTAGAATTTAATTATATATGTGAAATTAAATATATATATGTATTCCTGAGACTATACACCAGGTATTAAGCTTCTACATATCTGATGTGTGTCATGACAATAATATATGGAGCCAAATATGTATGCATTCATTCATTCCACAAAAATTTACTAAAGACTTTGTTATGAACAAAGAATCGGACCACATGCTGTTGGGGAAAGAGAGCCAAGGAGAATCTGGTTTCCATAGTCCAAATGAGTTTCAAGCTGCATAAAGGAAAAGGCATGTAGACAACTCATTGAATACCAAACAGTATGAAGCAAGTGCCCTGATAGAGATAAAACCAGATGCTGCAAAGACCTGAAGGAAGGAGGGATTATTACTGTATGGTCTGAGGGTAGAAGGAGACGAGGAAATGTTTCTTGAAGGAGATGCTTTTTAGCTCATTTTAATAGCTGGAGAAGGTGTAAGAATTCTGCAAGCCATTAGAGAAATGTGAGCCAGGCCTGCCAGAAGGGAGGAACAACATGCTGAGGAATCACAGGGAGGTTCACCCACCCGGAGAGGAGGGTGCAGCAAGGAAGCCACGCCAGGGACAGCAAGAGCGGCAAGGTGGCCTATGATGTGGACACCGTGCTGAGTGTAGGTCAGAAGACAGGGCAATTACTAATTCAGTCAGGGATGATGATGGGGAAGACAAGGCATTTTAACTAAGTATTGAAAGATAAACATGACTTCTACAGTCAGAAGTGGGATGAAGGGACTTCCCTGATGGTGCAGTGCTTAAGAATCCACCTGCCAATGCAGGGGGACATGGGTTCGATCCCTGGTCCGGGAAGATCCCACATGCTGCAGAGCAACTAAGCCCGTGCGCCACAACTACTGAGCCCGCCTGCCACAACTACTGAAGCCCGCGTGCCTAGAGCCCGTGTTCTGCAACAAGAGAAGCCACCGCAATGAGAAGCCCGTGCACTGCGACGAAGGGTAGCCCCCGCTCGCTGCAACTAGAGAAAGCCCACACACAGCAACAAAGATCCAACGCAGCCATAAATAAATAAATAAATAAATAAATAAATAAATACATACATACGTACATACATAAATAAAAGAAGTGGGATGAAAAAGAACATTCCAGAGAAACAAGATGGCATTAGGAAAGAACTGGGGATAAGAACATATAATGGGGTCTTAGGGAATGGTGAATGTACACTAAGGATAAAAAACTTTTGCTCATTCCTGACACATGCTAGGAGTTCAATAAATATGTGTTGAATGAATAAATAAATGATTGATCATAGGGCACTAAGGGAGAAAGAGGTTTCAAAATATGGGTTGGAGTTGAACCTTGAATTCCAGACTAAAACGTTGGGACTTAATCCAGTCGCCAACGGGGGGCGCTCAACGAATTTCAAAGGAGAGTGACAGGATCAGTACTGTGAGTCCAGAACTGAGATAAAGGATGGACTAGAGAGGGAGTAGCAGAAAGAACAGCCTGGCCCTGTATCGCAGACTCAAGATAACAGGGATTTAGGTAATAGTAGGAATTGAACGGATAGAGATAGAATGAATTTAAGACACATCAGAAAGGTGGAGCTATCTACCGCTATTACATAGCTTTCTCAGACTTACCCACTCACAAGAGTACGGCTTTGCAGGCCAATAAGTACACACCACAAGCCCTTCAGGCTTATTTTGGCCATGGTTTGGGTCTTCACATTTGGCTTCCGCTCCAGCGTCATTCTCGTATTTCGGTCTTCTGCCCCATTAGTTCAATTGCCTGTTTCCACACAAGCACCCATATATATCGCTCTTGGACTTAAAGTAAGTTCTACTTCCCTGATTTGCGATTCAGCGTTCATTCTTGTACCCTTTTTGTTCCTGGTTGTTTCAGGTATCCCTCACCCCAGCCTCAGCCTTTGGACCAAACCCCTAACGGTGACCCACTTGTTCAGAACCTTAAAATAAAAGGTTCCTTAAAATAAAATGTCATCAGGATATCTAAATACTCCAACACGTATACCATTGGACTTTCCAAATGGTCATTGTGGTTTCCGAGATGTGCTCAAAAACATTTTTTTAAAGGTCATTTGACATTTGGTACAAGGCATTGCACCAACAGCCAATAGGCCTATCACACTGATTAATACTAAGAAAAGGCACTAGAAAAAAGGTGGTACCTAGATAATTTATTTTTTGTGTGTGCGCAGTTAACTTCATTAAAGAAGAACAGAATCAAAAGATGATGGTTAATTCTTAATTATTTAGAAACAAATCATGCTATAGATAACTAGACATATGTTATAACAATCAGACACATGATACGACTTTTTAAAAGCTCTATTTAGCTTTGAGGTACAGCATATGTGTGTTAATCCCATTTCTAAAAATTTTCAGGACAATCTCACTGTCCTCATAAATGTGTTTGTAATTGTCAAGCCATGTCTTCTAATTTTTTTCATTTGAAAAACATGAACACTGTTAGCAGATTTGCTTTGGGCGAAATTAAATTTCAATTCCACCCCCAGTGTCTGCCGGAGGGTGGAGAGAATCTTACCCAAATCTAAGAATTCCACTATCTAGGGGAAAACGCACCAGAAGTCTAACCCACATGCTCTTTGGGTCTACACTCTTAGGAAAGTTCAGCTAGCCCGTGCTTGCTATAATGCTAAATGTTTTCTCAAATTGCTGTTGAATGTTTGCCCTAGTTCTTAGCAGCTGCTCTGATTCAAAAGGGCTCTATGTTCTCAGGACATTGAAATTATGACTTGAAAAGAAAAAAAAAAAACAAAGCCCGTTATTGCATTTTTCCTGGTTTGAAAAATCAAGTTGAAGACAGTGACCCTCTTCCAAAAGGCAAGAGCATTGCCTCACGGTTTGGGGTCCTTGAGCAATGTCCCTCAAGGCCTATACATGAAATGAGGACAATACGGAGACCCGGGCGTTCACATAACTGATCCACTTTCATCTGTGTAAAGGGATGAGAAAGTCTCAAATTATTAACAGTCCAGTGCTTTTACAGCTCCCACCTACCGCACACTTACTGCTTTCAGATTTCTCCTAATTGAATTACTGAGAGCAGACCAAATGACCTTAGTTGTCCAAGCAGTATTTATCACATTTTAAATGAATTTCATTATTAAAAGAAAATATTCTCTTAACCCATTTTCCACCTTATAGTAATTATATCCGTGGTGTCCTAAGTTTTCTGTGACTTTTCTTTTCAAGAAACAACTATTAACTTTCCACAGACTCAGTGACCTTGTTTGGATGACTCTGTCCCCTCAGGTGACCTTGAGGCAAAAATTACAGAAGCATCAATTGGCAAGTTCGTGAGCATTCAGCAAAGTATGAAAAGGGTAAGAGCTCTTCATTTCCCAGCACTGGTATTCATCATGGAAAGACACATAAAAAGAAAGGGCAAATTCCAATGACACGCATCCAGTAAACTGGAGACTCTTGTCACAGTAAATGCCAATTCAGCAGTTTATAATCACAATGCATAACATGGCTACATTACTTATTTTTTAACCCTCTAAATTGGGCATTTTGTTACTGTTCCTCTGTGTCACCCTTTGTATCATTGAAAATCCTAAGTTTCTTCTGCTATGAGACCATCTTTCTGAGTCTGTTGAATTTCTGTTGAATCTTGCTTATTTAGTAACAAGTCCTCTTCGCAATGGCATTCAATCAAGAATCACAGATTTTGAAGAAATCTGATAGGTCACTTAGTTCCACGTAGACCATTGTACAAAATGAACTAGAAGGGAAATACACTATAAAATTGTTTCTAAACTATTTGCAAATACAACAAACCACAGACCTTCTCTTAACAATTTGCCTGGCATTTCATCCATTTTAAGCAGGTAAATGGAGTCCAAATTCTCTTGCCTGAATTGGAGTTAATTTCAAAACCAACAGTCAAGGTGAATCATCATTCCTAAATATATTTATTTATGAACTAAAGGAGAGTAGTTCAATACAGATTGCACTGGTGTCAACACAGTGTCCACAGTAAGTGGTGTTCTCTATTAGATGTGCTTGAATTTTTTCTTTGGTAAGAATCCTATAACCAAAGCACAGTTAATAAGGTCAAACACATTTCTGGAGATTTCCACACATGTTCAGGTATTCTCACCTCAATATTACATTTCACCTAAGTGGAATATGTGAGGTAGAGCAGTAACATGGAACAAACACTGGACAAGAGGTATCACGGGTATGGAGTTAAGGTCCAGCTCTCTGACTCGAATTCCATTAGACAGTCACCCAAACTCCCTGGGCCTTAGTTTCCTCATTCATGAAACTATTTCTGAAGTCATGTGATTCTATAGGTCTATGTCAAATACCAGATTAACAGCAGGCTTTTGATGTTTTCTCCTAAACCAAAACAAAGCAAAGCAAAAACAAAACAAAACAAAACAAAAAACAGAAAAGGCAACAAGAACACACCTGGCATTGGTTTATACCTAGGTGGTGTTGAATTTCCATCTTTGCAGTATTACTCCCCCAAGCACAGTGAGAGTATTTAGTATTTAGCAGCGGAGTTATTAACGCATGCTCAGATGTGTCACGATGATGCTTGAATCCTATTAAACAATATATTTCTTTAAAAAAAAAGTCTCAGGTTTCTGAATCTCTTCACAGTTTATCTCTAGTGACTGAAGCACATATATTAGAATTGAATAGTTAGTATTTCTGGTATAGGACTGATCCAGGTTATAAGGCAGACTCTTTCCTCTACCTAAAACAGAATCTTCTTTGAGATCATCCTTCAAATGATTGCCATTTATGGAAGTATGTCATCTCTGCAGAAAGAGCCATAGAGGAAAACCAATTCCAGAGATTTCTTTTCTGAAGCATGTTTTGTCTATATCAACAAGCAAACAAGGTGTTTGAAAATTTTGTTTTCCTGAGTAAGATGCTCCTATGACATTACTGATCCTAAGGTACAGCCATGGGTTTCTGCTATTGATTTTAGCATCCTATTTGGAGTATGCTAGCCACATGTTACAAAGCCAGTCCTCACCACATCCCACCAAGAATGTCAATCAGCTTTCCATGCTGCTTCTGTCCTTTGCACACCACCCCCCTGAGGCAGTGCCCTAAATCATCCCACATAAGCCCTGGCAGATCTCCAGGCCCACGGGCAATGGTGGACTCCAAACTAGAGCCAGTATAATGATTAACGTCTCCTGCCCATATGATGCTATTTGAGGCATCTCAAGGCCTTCCCTGCCTTAAAATCAAAATTCCACTTTTCTCACTGATGCCTCAAATTCCTTTAAAAGAATAAAGAGATGCTTTGACTCAGTACACATTTTCTTGGGAGAGGAAACATATGACCTGAAATCCATATAATTGATTAATCTGACAAAATTGATTAATATAAAACCCCTTTCTGAGGACAGACATTGATGAGGACCCTTACTGGCAGGTGAAATGGGAAAAGTACAGCAAAAAGAGATGGAAGACACCAAATATTTTGCTTACTTTTTGCTTCATAAGCATTTGTAACATAATAATAATGATATTCATCCCATGAGGTTGTTGAGCTAATAACTGATAACAATAAACACCATTTATCGAGTCTTTCAATAGTGAGAGGTAGCATCAGTGAAAATGCTGGTAAGGACGTCCAAAAAGCCTCTCCTCTTTATAAAAGCAATGAGAACACTGCCAAAAATTGTCAAAATTGGCATCTTTATAACTCCGAAAATTAGCCAAACTCTTGCAGCAATTCATAGAGCATTTTTTTTAAAAAAGGATAAATTTCATTAAGAAGAGAAAGCTGGGCTTCCTTGGTGGCGCAGTGGTTGAGAATCTGCCTGCCAACGCAGGGGACACGGCTTCGAGCCCTGGTCTGGGAAGATCCCACATGCCGCGGAGCAGCTAAGCCCGTGAGCCACAACTACTGAGCCTGCGCGTCTGGAGCCTGTGCTCCGCAGCAAGAGAGGCCGCGACAGTGAGAGGCCCGCGCACCGCGATGAAGAGTGGCCCCCGCTCGCCGCAACTGGAGAAAGCCCTCGCACAGAAACGAAGACCCAACACAGCCAAAAATAAATAAATTAACTAAAAAAAAAAAAAAAAAAAAAAAGAAGAGAAAGCTTCACAGTGTTTTAACTTGCCCTATTCCCACCCCCTCCCCCCCCCCGCCAGATTTGCAGTACCCTTGAAAACCAAGAGCCACAATCACAGCTAAAGCCAGCAGTCTGGCAGCCTTTGGAAGGGGCAGAATGGGGTTGGAGATTCTTCAAAGCCCCATTCCTAGAGAATCGGCCGTTGTTTGACCTGTCTTGCGGTTCCCTGAAAGATCCCACTTGCAAGACTGTCTTTAAGTGAGCTGACTTGAAGCTCACCCAATGCAAAAAAGCCTTTTCCCAGGGGTGTTTGAAATAAATCAGAGGCAATTGTTTAGCACTGCAACTCCCTGAAGCAGTGGGTAACAGTTAATACAATAGGCTAAACAAAAGCTTAAAAGGAAAAGATGGGTAATGAGATGGCCATAGGAGGCTTTGAAAATCCCTAGTATATTCCCGCTAATCTAGAAACCCGTGCTTGTGTGTCGGGCTGTGCATCTGGCCAGGGCTGTGTGCGTGCTCAGGTGGGCCTATAACACACTAACCGCTTGCTAAACCTGAGGTTCTATGCAAGCAGAAAATGAAGGCTAAGAAGCAACAGCCCAGCTGCGTGCTGAAGGTATTCTCTAGCACACACACAGAGCCCCTTGGCAAAGACTGGGGGACTTATTAATTACAGGCTTTTAAGAAAGTCTTTGTTGAATCATTAGCTGACCATTAAGATAATTGAGCAGAGACTTCGGTGGCCACACACAAAAAAAGAATACAGAATTTACAGAATTTGTTCAGAGAAGTCACTAAACAACAGCAGCAAACCCTGTGGAGGACGGAGAATCTGATTTCCAGAGTTGCCGTATTATATTAACTAAAATGTCTAGTTTTCAACAAAAAGTAGGAGACATACAAAGAAACAAGAAAAGATGGCCCATACACACAATCAATAGAAAACCTGTTCCTGAGGCAGGCCAAATGCTGGCACTTACAATAATGAATTTAAATTAGCTCTTCTAAATATGGTCAAGGATGGGGCCCAGAGCCAACATCGGCACCAGGGTGGTCCCTGCGTCCCGCCCCCGCCCCCCGCCGTGACACAGTTTCCACAAACGGACTCACACGGAGCCCACACGGGGGCGAGGCGTGACGGCTTCCCCCGCCGGGTCCCCCCGGAGGTCGGTCCCCCACAAGCCGGGTGCGCAAAAGGGCGCCCGCTGTGCTTTCCCTCCCGAAAGCGGGCTGCGGGGCCCAAGCGTGGACCCTGAGACACGAAAACGCGCACCACGCTGCCACGGGGGACGAGAGGCCGGGCGCCCTGCATTTCTGGAATCACCGGGACGCCTGTGTAAATTTCCGTTTGGCCTGTTATTTTCCAAAGGTCACTCAAGATCAGGGGACAGAATGCCTAGTCTCCAAGGGTCCTGCCAGCCCACCCACTGAAAAAAAAAAAATTAAAAAAAAAAATAAATAAATATGGTCAAGGAGCTAAAGAAGTTATAAAAAGGAACCAAATAGAAATTCTGGAGATTAAAAGTACAATAAGTGAGGGGCTTCCCTGGTGGCGCAGTGGTTGAGAATCTGCCTGCTAATGCAGGGGACACGGGTTCGAGCCCTGGCCTAGGAAGATCCCACATGCCGCGGAGCAACTAGGCCCGTGAGCCACAACTACTGAGCCTGTGCGTCTGGAGCCTGTGCTCCGCAACAAGAGAGGCCGCGATAGTGAGAGGCCCGCGCACCGCGATGAAGAGTGGCCCCCGCTTGCCGCAACTAGAGAAAGCCCTTGCACAGAAATGAAGACCCAACACAGCCAAAGATAAATAAATAAATAAAATATTAAAAAAAAAGAAGTACAATAAGTGAAATGAAAAATTCACTACAAGAGTTCAACAGCAGATTTGAGCAGGCAGAATTAAAAATGAGTGAACTTGAAGATAGACCAATTGAGATTACCTAGTCTAGGGAACAGAAAGGAAAAAGAATAAAGGAAAATAAACATAGCCTAAGAGCATCAAGCAGACTAACATGTTCATAATGGGAGTCCCAGAGGGAGAAAAGAGGACAGGAGAAAAGCACAGAAAGAGAATTTGAAGAATTGACGGCTGAAACTTCCCAAATTTAAGGAAAACTATCAATCTACATATCTAATAAGCCAAATAAAGTCCAAGTAAGATAAACTCAAAAAGATCCACAGCCGGACACTTCATAATCAAATAGTTGAAGCCCAAGGCCAAGGGAGACTCTTGAAAATATCAAGAGAGAAGTGACTCATCATATACAAGAAATCCTCCATAAGACTAACCAATAAGCTGAGTTGTCATCAGAAGCCATGGAGGCCAGAACGCAGTGATATGACATAATCAAAATGTTGAAAGAAAAAGAATGTCAACTAAGAATTCTAAATCCAGCAAAACTATCCTTCAAAACTAAAGTAGAAATTAAGATATTCACAGATGAAAACTGTGAAGAATTTATTGCTTGCTGAGAGCATTTATTTGCTTGCTTTTCTGCCCTACAAGAAATAATAAAGGAAGCCCTTCAGGCTGAAATAAAAAGATGCTAGATAGTAACTTGAATCCACATAAAGACATAAAAAAGCACTAGTAAAGGTACCTATATAGGTAAATACAAAAGATGGTATAACTTTTTGGTTTTTTGGCTTGTAACTCATTTTTCCTCCTATTTGATTTAAAAGGCAACTGTGTAAAGTAATACTTGTAAATATGTGTTGATGGGCACAAAATGGATAAGGATATCATTTCTATAAAAATAATAGCACAAAGCAGGGTGAAGAAATGGAGCTATAGGAAAAAAGATTTGTATAATATTGATATTATATTGGTATAAATCCAAAGTAGATTATTATATATTAAAGTGTTAATTATAATCCCCAGGGAAATCACTAAGACAATCACTCAAAGAAAATATAATAAGAGAAATAACAAAGGAATTAAAGTAATACACTAGAAAATATCTGTGTAATACAAAAGAAGGTTGTAATGAGAAAAACATTGAAGACATTAGACATATAGAAAACAAATAGCAAAATGGCAGATGTAAATCATATCTTATCAGTAATTTTATTTAACATAAGTGAATTGAACATTCCAATTAAGAGAAAGAGACTGGCAGAATAGATAAGAAAAAAAAAAGATCCCATTATATGCTGTCTGCAAAAGACACACTTTTAAAGACACAAATAGGTTGGAAGTATAAAAGGTATATCATGCAAACAGTAAAAGAGAACTTCAGTGGTTATACTAATATTAGACAAAATAGACCTTAAAACAAAAATTGTTACTAGAAACAAATAAGAACATTTTATAATGATAAAAGGGTAAATCCATCAAAAAGATATGGTCATTATAAACATACATGCACCTAACAACAGAGTCCCAAAATACATGTACCAAA